>NW_006408554.1:11956390-11970262 GCF_000296735.1 Chrysochloris asiatica | reverse complement strand
CATGTGAAAGTTGGGCAATGAATAAGGAAGAATTGATGCATCTGAGTTATGGTGTTGGAGGAGAATATTGAAAGTATCATGGACTTCCAAAAGAACAAATAGATCTGTGTTGGACGAAGTACAGACAGAGGGCCCCTTGGAAGCCAGGATGACGTGACTTTGTCTCTCATATTCAGACTAATTGTTAAAAGGGACCAATCACTGGAAAAGGGTATCATGTTTAGTAAAGTGGAGGGTCAGAGAAAAAGAGGAAGACTGTCTTGAGATGAATTGGCACAGTGGCAGGAGCAACAGGCTCAGGTGTAGCAACAATTGTGAGGTTGGCTGAGGACCAGGCAGCATTTTGTTCTGTTGTGCATAGGGTCGCTATGAGTTGGTACTGACTCAATGGCACCTAACAACAACAACCAGTTCTTCAGTTTGAAATTGATCAAGCATGCGATCAAGATGCATTAATCATTACTGGTGATTGGAACACAAAAGCTAGAAATAGAGACGGAAAGTTTAGTTGGAAACTTTGGCTTTGGTGACAGAAATGATGCTGATAGAATTTAGCAAGACTAATGTGGCATAAAGGAGTTCTGGTAACGTAGTGGTTACGAATCGGACTGCGAACCTCAGGGACAGCAGTTCGAAACTACCAGCTGTTTCGCGGGAGAAAGATGAGGCTTTCTGCTCCCGTAAAGATTTACAGCCTCGGAAACCCTGTACAGGTTGCTATGAATCAGAACGGCACATAACAACAACAACAACAATGTGGCATAGTGGGTTAATATGCTGGACTGCAAAGTCAGTTTGAACCACAAAGCTGGTGGTTCAAGCTTACTAGCTGCTCCTCAAAAACCCTATATAGGATTGCTATGGGTTGGAACCAACTTGATGGCACTTACCAATAACAAAAACAATGACTTATCCATTGCAAATACCTGGTGGAATATACAGGAATCAAATTGATTACATCTGTGGGAAGAAACAATGGAGAAGCTCAGTATCATCCGTCAAAATAATACCAGGGACTGACTGTGGGACAGATCATAAACTACTTACATGCAAGTTCAGGCTAAAGTAGAAGAATTTTAAAACAGATCCACAAGAGCCCAAGTACAACCTTAAGTATACCCCACCTGCAGTTAGAGGCTATCTTAAGAAGAGATTTGACCCACTGAACACTGAAGACCAAAAACCTGAGGAGTTGTGGGCTGACATCAAGAATATCGTACGTAAAGAAAGTAAAAGGTCATTAAAAACACAGGAAAACGGGAAAAAATATTTTGCAATGACACATCAGACAAGGGACTCACTTCTAAAATATGTAGGAAACTGCAACACCTCTACAAGAAAAAGACAAATAACCCAATTAAAAATTGGGCACAGGACATGAACAGACACTTCACCAAGGAAGAGATCCAGGCAGCCAACAAACATATGAAGAAATGTTCAACCTATAACTGATTGGAATACCTTAAAGGGGCTAGAAGTTGCCCAGTGAAAGAGGCTTCCTGTGGAGCTTTTACATTGCACAAGACCATAGGTGGAATCCAGAACCCCATCCAGAAGCGACTGCGGAGTAGACAAGTCTGGAGCAGCTAGAAGAACAGAAGATACTTTGTGAAAGAGAGACTGGCAGGGGAGATCCGAAACAATAATGGCAGTCTGATTGATTACTACAAGAACATGTAAGCTGTTCACCCAGAAGCCATCAAAGCAAGTGGTCAGGACCCCTCAGAACAAACCCCTCCCAAGACTGAGACTCAAGGGGAATATATGAGCAGGCATGTGGTCTGGCTGGTGATCACGTTGGTCACTGTTAAGGGGAAAAAATAGCAATGAAGTTGCGAGCTAAGCCTGACCACATTCAATAGATCCCTGTGAACCTGGGTGGAGACTTGGATAGCCAGCAGTATGGCAAGACCCAGGGACTGCTGGGCCCAGAGGCAGTGACATGGTCATAGAGGACAAGAGTGGAGAGTGAAGCATCCAGCTGATATGAAGTGAGGGGAGATGCACAAGAGCACCTATAGCTACAGATAGTATCCACTTGACCTGGCTTTGATGGCTGGATGATCAGAACTCGACTAGAAGAAGAAAGAATAGGTGAAAGAAAGAAAAAAAGAGTAACCCACTAAAATTTGATGAACTTTACCTATACTTATGGATGTAGTAGCTCAAAAAAGGGAACAAATCTTTCCAGCGAGGATCATTCCCACCACCCCCACCCCACCACCCCCCGGTACACAGAGTTGACATGGATGGGCAACTTAGACATTGGCTACCCAAAATAAAGTCCTGGTGTGGCGCTGTGGGTTAATGAGCCAGAATGCAAAGCCATTTGAACTACAAGGTAGGTGGTTTGAGTTCACCAGTTGCTCCTCGGAAACCCTATACAGAGTTGCAATGGGTTGGAATAGACTTGACAGCACTTAACAACAACAACAACCCAAAATAAAGGAGTCCTGGTGTGGCGCTGTGGGTTAATGAGCCAGAATGCAAAGCCATTTGAACTACAAGGTAGGTGGTTTGAGTTCACCAGTTGCTCCTCGGAAACCCTATACAGAGTTGCAATGGGTTGGAATAGACTTGACAGCACTTAACAACAACAACAACCCAAAATAAAGGAGTCCTGGTGTGGCGCTGTGGGTTAATGTGCCAGACTGCAAAGCCATTTGAACTGCAAGGTCGGCAGTTCAAACTCACCAGCTGCTCTTTGGAAACCCTATACAGGGTCATTATGGGTCAGAATCGACTCGACGACACTCAACAACAACAGCAACAACATAATGGCAAGAAGTGACTGGCTTACAAGCTTTCAAGAGGGAGCCTAGTTCCAGACGGGGTGGGGGAAGGTAGAACAACCAATGAATGATTTCCATTCCCTTGGGACTAGGCTGGCGAAAGTAAATGGGGATAAGACTCTTATGGTACAAAAGTGAGTAATTGCCATCCGGACTGACTATGAGGCTAGGAAATATAGAGGTAGATGTTTTTTGACAAAAAGAGGAGAGTGATTGATTTTGCAGCCCAGGAGTGAAGGTCCCTGGGACCATCAAGTGAGAAGAATTGAGAGCGGAACCCTACCCAGAGAGGCAGTGACGCCAGGGATGGAGACAGAGACAATGATGTGGACAGATGGAGCAGCTGGGGATACTGGACTCAGGGAGGGAGAAGGGCTGTGTGCTGGCCTTTGTGGTGTACCCTTTGGTTATTTGATGATGCATGGAGGGGATTGTAATCATTGCAATGAAACAAAACACGATACGATGAGTGTAAAGCTGATGTTCTCCCATGTAAATCTCACAATAAAAACTTTAAAAAAAGAAAGAAATGTTCACGATCACTAGCCATTGTTGTTAAATACCATGGCGTTGGTTCTGACTCATAGTGACCCTGCACAGGGTTTCCGAGGCTGTGAATCTTTATGAGAGCAGAACGCTTCATCATTCTCCTGTGGAACCGCTGATAGTTTCGAACTGCTGATCTTGAGACTGGCAGAGAGATGCAAATCAAAAAAACAATGAGATATCATCTCACACCAGCAACAACAGCAAAGATAAAAAAAGTAGAGGACAATAAATGCTGGTGGGGATGTGGAGAGACTGGGATGCTCCTGCATTGCTGGTGGGATTACAAAATGGTCCAACCACTCTGGAAAGCAATATGGTGCTTCCTCAGAAGGTTGGAAATAGAAACACCTTATGATCCAGAAATTCCTCTACATGGTATTTACCCACAAGAAATATGATTTATAACATGAGTAGATATATGCACACCAATGTTCATAGCACTATTTACAATAGCAAAAAGTTGGAGACAGCCTATGTGCCCATCAACTGATGAATGGATAAATAAACTGTGGTACATACACACAATGGAATATTATGCTACATTGAAGAATAACAAGGAAGCTGCAAGCCACCACGTAACATGGATGAACCTTGAGGGCATTATGTTGAGTGAAATTAGTCACAAAAGGAGAAATACTGCATAGGACCACTACTGTAAAAGACTAAGAAAAAGAACACATATTAAGGAGGGTGAGGATTCTTTGCTGGTTACCGGGATGGGGGGGAGGGGAAGGAGGGGAAGGTGGAGCACAGGATAGGGAATAGACACAGGATATAGGTGCTAGGGAGGGGGGCAATACACAAGAAGGGGGAGGGGAATGGAAGAACAAAGAGGGTGGGAAAACAATTAGGCAGGTTTGCATGGGCTAAGTAGGAACGAGGGAAATAATGATGTATACACAACCTTGGAGCAACATGGCTCAAATACAGGGATTGAGACATGGTTGGAATGGGGAAATAATGTTGAGGTTTGTCTGTCTTTTGAATCTTAGTTTCCCTGGCATGGTGGTGGTGGCTGTGTGTCGTGGAGTCGGTTCTGACTCAGTGACCCTGTACAGGGTTTCCAAGGCTAAATCTTAATGGAAGCAGAACACTTCATCTTTCTCCCGTGGAACAGCTGGTAGTTTCGAACTGCTGACCTTGCGGTTCGCAGCCCGATTCATAACCATTATTAAAAAAAAAAACTTGGAGAGGAGAGAAAAGAATAGCCAGAAATATCACCATAGAAAGCTTGTAAGGCCGTCTCCTGCCTATAACTGATTGGAATACCTAAAATGGGGCTACAATGTGCCCAGTGAAGGAGACTTCCTGCGGAGCCTCTGCAATACATAAGACTAGAGGTGGAATCCTGAACCCCATCCATAACCTTCAGAGGTGGGAAATTTCCACTTGAAAGGACAAGCAGACCAGCCTGGAGCACCTAGAAGAACAAAAGGTACTTCTTGAAAGAAAGACCAACAGGAAAAATACAAAACAATACAGACAGTCTGACTGACTACTACAAGCAGTCTGACTAATTACTACAATCAACAAGCAAGTTGCTCACCCAGGAGACCTCAAGGCAAGTGGTTGGGTCCCCTCAGGGCAAACCCCCTTCCAAGACTAAGACTCAATGGGAATACATGCTCTGATTGATGACCACTTCATCACTCATAAGGGGAAGTGAGGGAAAAACAGCAATGAAGTTGTGAGCTATGCTCTACAACTTTCAACAGACTCCTGTGAACTCGGGTGGAGACCTGGTTGGCCAGCAGTGTGGCAAGACCTGTGGACTCTTGAGCCCAGAATTAGTGCCATAGCCACAGAGGACTAGAGTGGAGAGTGAAGCATCCAGCTGATAAGAGAGGGCATATGCATAAGAGCACCCACATTTGCAGATAATACCCACTTGACCTGGCTTCAATGAATGGATGATCAGAGCTCAACTAGAAGAAGAAAGAAGAGGAAAAAAAGAGTAATCTATACAATTAGATGAACTTGACCCACACCTATGGATGCAGTAGCTCAAAAGAGGGAACAAATCTTTACAGCGAGGATCATTCCCAACCCCTCCATACACAGAGTAGAGTATCCAAAATGGGGGAATGGGGGCTACAAAGACAAGAAGTGACTGGTTTACAAGCTTTCAAGAGGGAGCCTAGATCCAGAGGACACAGAGGAAGGTAGAATCTCCACTGAGTAATATCCAAGCTGTCTGGGCAGGACTGATGAAAGGAGTTGCAGATAGGTCTCTTGTGATACAATAGTGAATACTTATTATCAGGACTGATTGTGAGGGTTGTAAATGTAAAGGTAGACATTTTGTAGCAAAAGGAAAGCAGTGATTGACTTTGCAGTCTAGCATGGGAGGTCCCTGGGACCATCAAGGGAGAAGAGCTGAGTGCGGGACCATACCCAGAGAAGCAGTAATGCCTGAGATGGAGGCAGAGATGATGACGTGGAGAGATGGAGTGGCTGTCATTGCAATGAAATTATATACAATAAGATGAATGTAAAGCTAATGTTCTCCCATGTAAACTATCACATAGTTCCCAATAAAACATTAAAAAAAAACAAAAAACAGGAAAAATGAAAAGACCAAAATGGCCATCAGAAGAGAATCTGAAACTTGCACTTCAGGATAGAGTTGCTACAATGAATGGAAGATGATGGAGTAAAAGAGCTTAACAGAATATTTGATGGAGAAAGACTGAAGTTGTCAAAGATTTCATTTTGCTTGGATCCACCATCAACACTCATGGAAGTAGCAGTCAAGAAATCAAATGATGTATCGCATTAGGCAAATCTTGTTAACAAGAGGTTTTTTTTTTATGTTTTATTGTGAATTATGTGATAGTTTACATGGGAGAACATTAGTTTTACATTCATCTTGTTGTATAGCGTTTCATTGCTATGGTTACAATCCCCTCCATGCATAATCAACCAACCAAAGGGTATACAGTACAAGCCTGCCCCCCCGGTTGTCAGCTCACAGCCCCTTTCCCTCTGTGTCTAAAGTCCCCAACTGTTTCATCTCTCCACATCATCGTCTCTGCCTCTATCTCAGGCATTACTGCTTCTCTGGATAGGGTCCCGCTCTCCGCTCTTCTCCATTGATGGTCCCAGGGACCTCTGCTCCTAGGCTGAAAAGTTAATCACTCCTCTCCTTAACAATAGTTCTTTAAAGAGTGTTCAAGAACAAAGGTGTCAGTGTGAGGACTAAGGTGCACCTGACCCATGTCATGCTATTTTCATTAATCTCATATGCAAGTGAAAGCTGGAGAATGAATAATGAAGACTAGAGAGAAATTCATGCATTTGAATTGTGGTGTTGGTGAAGAATATTCAAAGTACCATGAACTTCCAGAAGAACAAAACAAATCTGTGTTGGAAGAAGTGCAGCTCTTTAGAAACAAGGATGGCTAGGCTTTGTCTCTCCTACTTTGGACATATTGTCAGGAGAGGTCAGTCCCTGGAGAAGGTCATCATGGTTGGTAATGTGGAGGGCCAGGGAATATGAGGAAGACCCTCAACGAGATGGATTCACATAGTGTTAGCAACAATGGGTTCAAACATAACAATTATTAGGATGGCTCAAGACAGACAGTGTTTCATTCAAAGATATCTAACAACAACAAGATAAGACTTTTTCTGTGACTCTCGTCATTTCCTCTGAGCCCTCACCAGAATTGCTTTCGATGTTCATAGGTCTATCAACTATCTCTTCTAGACTTTTACATCAGGCACGTTAAAACTCGTCCAACCTCTATCCATTACCCAATTCCAAATCTGATTCCACATTTTAGGTATCTGTTAGAGCAGCATCCAAGTCTTCTGATATTAAATTCTGTTGTAGTTACTGAATGATGCTATAATAGAAATGCCAAAGTGGAGGACTTTAAAGAACGGAAATTCATTTTCTCACAGTTTGCTGTTGTTGCTAAGTACCACTGAGTCAGTTCCAACTCACAGTGGCTGTACATCTTTGCAGGAACAGACACCCCCATCTTTCTCCCGCAGAGCCACTGATGGGCTCGAACCACAAATGTTGTGGTTTGCAGTCCAGTGTTTATCTTATAGGAGGCTGGAAAAGAATATCTAATAGAATAAAAATCTACAGAAAATATGGGAAGAAGTTAAAGAGAGATCAAAATAATATGGCTAAGAGACTGGCAAGAATCAGATGCCCCCAGTGTCTGTTTTCTAGCTTGTTCATATGGGTGAGAAACAACAGTTTTAGCAATGTTTGCAGGGCAACTTGTTGTCTGTGCAGCATTTCTTGGTATTGCTGCTAACGTCACTGTACTAAAACCCTTTTCTAGCAATGCCTTACTGAAAATAGATTGTGTAGAAGTCTTTGTTTTGGAGCAATTTCATATGTCCTTAGAAAAAGAAGTATGATCTCATTTGTAGTAAAGTTATTTATATATTTAAAAATCTAAAAGAACATATATGCACCAAAATATTTAGTAGTGGTTATTTCTGGATGGGGAGCACAGTGACTCTAGAGGATAAGCACTGGACTTTGAACCACCAGGTTAGCGGTTCAAGCCCACTAGTGGCTCTGACATAGAAAGATGAGAATTTCTGTTCTTGCAAAGATTTACTACTTAGAAAACCCCATTCAGGGTTGCTATGAGTCACAACCAACTCATGGGACTTAACAAGAACAGTTTCTGAGTAGCGGGTTTATGACTGACTTTCTCTCTCTTTTTTTAATCAAATTTTAAAAAACTGATGAAATTAAATTCTGACAGTTCATTTAGATCTTGAGCTCTGTGGAATTGCAGATCCCTCTACTTCTATTCATAATGGTTTAAATGACTAATTTGTATATTTGTACAACAAGGTAAGTTTAAGAGAAAATATTTTCTCATTAAAATGTGAAATTAAATTCCTGTCTAGTGGCACACAGTGTTAAAAAATCATCTGTGTATTTTCTAATGTGACAGCAATTTGGCAGACTATAAGAAATACTTGTCTTCTGTACCAAGTTCAGCATAAAGTACTCTAGATTTTCATTTTGACAGATGTTGGGAAATTTGTATTTATATATTAAAAAAAAAAATTATAAAGTGTTAAGTCATTTTAAAGGTACCCTGGGAGGACTGAAGCTAAAAAGCACATTTTAAAAAGTCTCAACTAAAATTTCCAACATACTTTATGATATTTCTAACATTGTTCAATGTATCTTTGTCAGTCAGTTCATGACTTTCTGCAGTACATTCTACATGACCCTGTGTGAAACACAGAAAACATGTGAGTGATAAGTTACCTTCTATTGGGAACCCAATAAACTAAAGGACCCAAGTATGTGTATCACCACACAACTTTATACAGAAAAATTTACATTTATTGGAGTTAATATCCACTTCTGTCTTGATCTTTTATCTTGTTCCTAATATTAGTAACTATTAAGGAGTATGGAAAGCAGACTCTTTAAGGTTTCTTCAGTGATCTCACCGAATGAATTCCCAGTCCTGGAGTGTGCACTGAACCTCGTGACTTGTTCTAACCAGTAGAATAAGGTGAAGTTGATGGGATGTCATTTCTATGATTAAGTTACAAAATATATGACCTCCATCTTGATAGAAGACTCTATTGCCTTTTTGGCTTGTGTTGTTGTTATAATGTACCATTGAGTCGGTTCCGACTATGATAAAATATGCTGTCATGCAAGAAGAGGCTCATGTGGCAAGGAATTGAGGGTGGCCTCTTGACACCAATCAGGGAGGAATTGAGGCCCTCAGTCCAACAACCAAGAGGAACTAAGTGCTGCAAATCACTCACCGTAGGTCAGCTTAGTAGTGGGTCCTTCTCTAATCCAGCCTTCAGATGAGAACAAGCCCTGGCCAAGATCTTAACTATAGCCTTCTGAGAGACTCTGAAACTGAAGACTCATAAAGACTGTGAGATAATAAATGTATGTTGTTTTAAATCACTTGTTTTGAAGTGTAATATGTTATGTTGTTGTTGTTATTAAGTGCCGTTGAATCAGTTCCAACTCATAGTGAGTGACCCTGTATAGGGTTTCCAAGGAGTGGCTGGTAAGTTGGACCTTGCAGTTCAAACTGACCTTACAGTCCAGTGCTTATCCCACATATAATTAACACAGGGAAAGACAGAAAAAATTCTTGAGTAGGGAAGGTTTATTCAGATATTTTGGATAATAGTTCCCATTTTCATGTGACATTATGAATTAAAACTCAGAAGGTAAAGGTAAACATGACTACAAGAGTTGGTAACTTACTTATTCAAGTATCCATTTATGTTACTGCTGTTATTGTTGTTTAGTGCCATTGAGTTAGTTCCAACTCATAGTGACCCTGTAAAGGGTTTCTAAGGAGCAGCAAGAGGGTTTGAACTACTGATCTTGTGGTTCACAATCCAGGGCTGATCCTACAGTGCCACACCAGGAATTTATAGAAGCTACAAAAATCCTCACCACTGGACCAATAAACAACATTCTTATCAATGGAGAAAAGATTGAAGTTGTCAAGGAGTTCATTCTTCTTGGATCAACTATCAACATTCGCGGAAGCAGCAGTCAAGAGATCAGATTGCGTATTGCATTGGGCAAATCTGCTGCACAGGAACTTTTTAAAGTGTTGAAGAGCAGAGATGTCAGCTTGAGGACTAAGGTGCACCTGACCCAAGCCATGGTATTTTCAATAGCCTCATATGGATGCGAAAGCTGGAAGGTGAATAAGGAAGATCATAGAAGAATTGATGCCTTTGAATTGTGGTGTTGGAGGAGAATACTAAAGTGCCATGGACTGCCAAAAGAATCAATAGATCTGTTTTGGAAGAAGTGAAGCCAGAGTGCTCCTTGGAGGCTAGGATGGCTAAGCTTCATCTCTCATACTTTGCACATATTGTCAAGAGGGAACAGTCGCTGGAAAAGGATGTCATGCTGGGTTAGATGGAGGGTCAGAGAAAAAGAGGAAGACCCCCAACAAAATGGATTGGCCAGGTGGCATCATTGATGGCATCGAGTGTGGCAGCGGTAGTGAGGTTGGCCCAGGATTGGACTTGTTTCATTCTGCTGTGCAGGGGGTCACTATGAGTTGGTTCTGACTCGATGGCACCTGACAACAACAAAAACAAGTTGTAGAATCAACACAAAGGAAGCCCTTCTTGAAATGAATGCAGCACCTTCCATTGAACATTGTTGTTATTATTGTTAGGTGCCTTCAACTTGGTCAATAGAGTGAAACACTTTCTGGTTCTGCTCCATGCTCACAATTGTTGCTGTATTTGAGCCTATTGTTGCATCTACTGTGTCAATCCATCTCATTGAGGGTCTTCCTCTTTTTCACTAACATTCTACCTTCTCCAGGAAGTTGTTCCTCCAAATAACATGCCCAAAGTATGAAAGATGAAGTCTCACCAGTCTCACTTCTTAGAAGCATTCTGGCTGCACTTTTTCTAAGACAGATCTGTACATTGTTCTTGCAGTCCATGGTATATTCAATATTCTTCACCAACACCATAATTCCAATGCATCAATTTTTCTTCACTCTTCTTTATTCATTGTCCAGCTTGCCCATACAATTGAAGTGGTTGAGAAAACCATGGCTAGGGTTGTTGTTGTTGTTGTTGTTAAGTGCCGTCGAGTCGGTTCCGACCCATAGTGACCCTGTACAGGGTTTCCGAGGGTGTAAATCCTTACGGGAGTAGAAAGCCTCATCTTTCTCCCGCGGAGCAGCTGGTAGTTTCGAACCACTGACCTTAAGGTTCGCAGCCCAATTCGTAACCACTACGCTACCAGAGCTCCATATGGCTAGGGTTAGGGTCACCTTTGTTCTCAAGGTGAATCTTTGCTTTTGAATGCTTTAAATAGGTCTATTGTAATAGATTGAATTCTTGCTGTTTGATTTCTTGACTGCTGCTTCCATGGGCATTCATTGTGGATCCAAGTAAAATGAAATCCTTGACGATTTCAATTTTCTCTGTTTATTATGATACTGCTTATTGGCTCAGTTTTGAGAATTGTTTTAAAGTGTAATCCATAATGAAGGCTATAGTCTTTGATCTTCATCAGCAAATGCTTCAAGTTCTTTTAATGCTCAGCAAACAAAATTGTGTCATCTGTATATTGCAGTTTGTTAATTCATCTTCTTCCAATCCTAATGCTATGGTCTTCATACAGTCCCATTTCACAGATTAATTGATCAACATACAGATTGAATAGTATGGTGAAAGGATACATCCCTGATGCACACCTTTCCTGATTTTAAACCATTCAGCATCGCCTTGTTTTGTTGAAACAACTGCCTCTTAGTCTATGTACAAGTTCCAAATGTTCTGGAATTCCCATTCTTCACAACATTACCCAGAGCTTGTTAAGATCCACACAGTCAAATGCCTCCACATAGTCAATAAAGTACTAGTAAACATATTTCTGGTATTTTCTACATTCAGCCAATATCTATCTGACATCAGCAATGATAGCCCACATTTCATGTTGATGTACCACTGCAACCGTTTTTGAATTATCTTCAGCAAAATTTTAGTTGTAGGCAATATTAATGATATTGTTTGATAATTTCTGCATTCTCTGGGATCATCTATCTTTAGAATGGGCACAAATGTGGATCTCTTCCAGTCAGTTGGCCGATAGTTGTCTTCTAAATTTCTTGGCTGAGACAAGTGAGCACTTCTAGTGTAGCCATCGTTTGTTATAATATTTCTGTTGGTGAATTTTGGAGTCTTGTTTTTCACCAATGCCTTCAGTGCAGCTTCCTTCATTTCATACCATTGGATTCTTGATCATATGATACCTCTTGAAGTGGTTTAATCATTTCTTTTTGGTTCAGTACCTCTTGCATTCCTTACATCTTCTTTTGATGCTTTCTGTGCCATTCAATATTTTGCCTATAGAATCCATCTGTAGCTTGTTTCAAGGCTTGAATGTTTTCTTCAGTTCTTTCAGCTTGAAAAATGCTGAGTTTATTCTTCTCTTTTGGTTTTCTAATTCCAGGTCATTGTATATTTCATTATAATATTCTACTTTGTGTTTTTGTACTGCCCTTTGAAATCTTCTGTTCATCTCTTTTACTTTATCTTTTCTTCCATTCACTTTAGCAACTCTCCATTTAGGAGCAAGTTTCAGAATATCTTCTGACATCCATTTTGGTCTCTTTTTTCTTTCCTGTCTTTTTAATGACCTATTGGTTTTTTTCATGTATGATGTCCTTGATATCATCCCACAACTTGTCTGATCTTATGTCATTAGTGTTTAATGTGTCAAATCTGTTCTTGAGATGGTCTCTAAAGTCAGGTGGAATAGATTCAGGGTTGTACTTTGGCTTCTGTGGAATTTTCATTTTCTTTAGCATCAACTTGAACTTGCATATGAGCAATTGATAGTCTGTTCTGCAGTTGTCTACTGGCCTTGTTCTGACTCATGATATTGCACTTCTCTTCAACAGACATAGATAATTTGATTCCTGTGAATTCTACTCATCCGGGGAAGTCCACATGTATAGTCATCATTTATGTTATTTGAAAATAGTGTATGCAATTAATAAGTTGTTGGCCTTGCAAAATCCTATCATGGTATCTCCTACATTGTTGCTGTGACCAACGCTATATTCCAGCTGCAGATCTTTCTTTGTGTCCAACTTTTGTATTCCAGTCACAGTAATTATCAATGCATCTTGATTGCATGTTAGTTCAGTTTAAAATTGCTGACACTGGTAAAAATCTTCAGTTTCTTCATCTTTGGCATTAGTGGTTGGTGTGTAGACTTGAATTATATATTAACTGGTCTTCTTTGTAGGCCTATGGATATTATCCTATCACTGATAGCACTATGATTCAGGATAGATTTTTTTTTAACCCCAAATAATTTTGTGATATTTATATTTCACTGCACATATGTGGGTTATATAAATTAATAACACAAACTATTTTTTAGCATCCAGACATTTCCTAAAACATTATTATAGTAGGTGCCTAGGATATTAAACATCAAGTTGGAAATCATAATCTAGAGTTAACTATGATGCTGAAAATACTGAGCATTTCAACTAGAGGAAAGTGAAAATGAGTGTTCACATGCTGTAACAAATTAAGTAGCAAGACAGCTAACAACTACAAATAACTGTGGACCACTATTAAGTATGCATATATGAATATGATTATATTTTAAATAACCCTTTTCCAAAATGCACGATTAAAACAAAAATCGGCATAAATTATTTAAAAGAAAGTTAAATTCTTCTTAATACCTAAGATCTATGGTGAAATGTACTATTTCCTATGACTATACAATTACTATTTCAAATACAAAAAATACACTTGGAAAAATAAAGATTTTAAAAAGGTAATGGTTTTAATTAATGTGGTGAAAAGACAATAAGCCCTGTTTGCTACTCACATGAAATAAGATTTAAAAAAAATAACAAATCACTGCACAAAATACCAAGGATCAGGGTATGCTATTACTTGTATTAAATATTTCTCCATACTGTTTTTCTTAACTGTTCAAGAGCAAATTAAAGTTTCTATGTTAAATTTATTTTCAACATATGCACCAAATACTAAA
>NW_006408554.1:11952507-11955700 GCF_000296735.1 Chrysochloris asiatica | reverse complement strand
ATGGAAGAAATGAGGACATACAAAGCTGAACAGAAATTTCAAAGGTCTGCTTGAGAAGACAAAGTCAAACATTACAATGAAATGTTCAAAAATCTGGAATCCGAAAACCAAAAGGGAAGAACACGCTCAGCATTTCTCAAGCTGAGGGAACTGAAGAAAAAATTCAAGCCTCAACTTTTATTATTGAAGGATTCTCTGGGAAATTTTCTGAATGATGCAGAAAGCTTCAAAAGAAGATGGAAAGAATACACAAGAGTCACTGTACCAAAAGGCAATGATTGAAGAGATAGCATATGATCAAGAGCCAATGATACTGAAGGAAGAAGTCCAAGGTGCATTGAAGGAATTAACAAAGAACAAGGAACTGGGAATTGGTGGAATACAATTTGAGACATTTAACAAAGTGAGGTGGCACTGGAGGCACTCACTCATCTACACCGAGAAATTTGGAAGACAATTATCTGGCCAACTGATTGGAAGAGATCTGTATTTGTGCCCAATCAAAAGAAAGGTGACCCAACAGAACGTGGAAATCATCGGATAATATCTTTGATATCCCATGCAAGTTTTACTACAGGTAATACAGAAACAACCGCAACCATACACTGCCAGAGAACTTCCAAAATTTCAAGCTGGATTCAGAAAATGTTGTGGAATGAGGGATATCATTGCTGAGGTCAGATAGATCTTGGCTGAAAGCAGAGAATACCAGAAAAATGTTTACCTGTGCTTTATTGACTATACAAAGGCCTTCAGTTGTGTGGATCATGACAAGCTATGGACAACATTGCTAAGTATGAGTATTATGGAACACTTAATTGTGCTCATAAGAATCTATACATAGACCAGGAGGCAGCTGTTCAAATAGAACAAGGGATACCGAATAGTTTAAAATTAGGAAAGGTGTACACCAGGATTATATTCTGTCACCATATTTATTCAACCTGTCTGCACAGCAAATAATCCGAGAAGCTGTATTACATGAGGAAAAACATGGTATCAGGATTGGAGGAAGACTCATTAGCAACCTGCAATATGCAGATGATACAACCTTCCTTCCTGAAAGTGAAGAGAACTTAAAATACTTGCTGATGAAGATCAAAGACCTTCGGTATGGATTATATCTCAATGTAAAGAAAACAAAAATCCTCACCACTGGATGACCAATAAACAACATTCTTATAAATGGAGAAAAGATTAAAGTTGTCAAGGACATTATTCTTCTTAGATCAACTATCAACACTCACAGAAGCAGCAGTCAAGAAATCAAACGATGTATTGCATTAGGCAAATCTGCTGCACAAGACCTTTTTAAAGTGTTGAAGAGCAAAGATATCAGCTTGAGGACTAAGGTACACCTGACCAAAGCCATGGTATTTTCAATAACCTCATATGCATGCAAAAGTTGGACAGTGAACACGGAAGACTGTAGAAGAATTGATGTATTTGAGTTATAGTGTTGAAGGAGAATATTGAAAGTACCACGGGCTGCCAAAAGAACCAACAGATCTGTGTTGGAAGAAGTGCAGCCAGAGTGTTCCTTGGAGGCACTTGTATGACACAATAAGTCATACTTCAGAAATATTGTCAAGACGGACCAGTCACTTGAGAGGGATATCATGTTTGGTAAGGTGGAGGATTGGAGAAAAAGAGGAAGACCCCCAGCGAGATGGATTGGCAAAGCGGCAGTATCAATGGGCTCAAACATGGAAACAATTGTGAGGTTAACCCAGGTCCAGGCAGTGTTTTGTTCTGTTGTGAATAGGGTCACTATGAGTCGGTACCGACTTGATGGCACCTAACAACAACAATAGTTTCTCTACATTGCAACTTGTAAGTTTCCTATCATGGCACAGTGAATAAATAAACCCAGGTGATCGATGATAACCATGTGCTCATGAAACAGAGGGATTCCAGCCTTGATGTTAATGAGTACCTCCAACAGATTTCTGGGTGGCATAGTAATTGAAGTGTTCAGCACATTTACCCAGGTTGAGATCTAAACAGGCCAAGAGTTTTTTTTTTAAAGTCATGAACAGTATTGGCAGCATCACTATCTACAAACAGGGACAGACAACACACTGATAAATTCAACCTCATCTTCTTCAAAGATCTTAATATTTTCCTCAATAGATAATGAGCAGTAAGGGTATCTGTGGAAAACTCATTTAAGATGACACCATTGTTGATGCATTTTTATTTCATAGCAGTACACCTCATCTAGAGTTCTGGTGTGGCACTGCAGGATAATGCATTGGACCTCAAGGTCAGTTTGAACCACAAGATTGGCAGTTCAAACTCACCAGCTGCTCCTCGAAAAACCTATACAGGGTGACTATGATTCGGAACCGACTCAATGGCATTTAACAAGAACAACACCTCAGCTTGTTGAAAAGCCAAGTCTTTGTTCAGGTACACTCCTCCTAGAATGACACCACAAGAATAAATGCTAGTCCAAAGTACATGCACGAGCACCAAGCTCTTCTTTGGCCAACTACTACTGTTTCATCTAAGTTCTTCATCCACTGGTGAGAGTCTGGGGTGAAGGGGAAGGGGGGAAGGAAGAGGGGATAAAGAGCATCTCCTTGTGCTCTAGGACTCCTTCTTCTTGGCTTCCTTCTGGGATAGAGCCAAGCTTGGCCTCAGAAAGGAGTGACCAGGACTGCTGGCTTCTGGATCTATCTGAAGGCAGCCTTCTGGACCTGACCTTTGGGGAAACTCAGCATGGCTGAGGAAGAACCAGGAGGAGAGGCTTAAAATTTTCCTACCATCTGTTGTCCATCAGTTTATGATACTGTGGTGAATTGCACTTTGTTGTGATGCTGGAAACTATCCCATCTATATTTTAAACACCCTCAGGGTCACCATGGTGGACAGGTTTCAGTTGAGCTTCCAGATAAAGAAAGACCAAGAAGAAGGAGAGGTGGATTATCTCAGTATGTTAAGCCACTGAAAATACTATCATATATAGTGCCACAAGGTGAAAATATATGAATAACAACAGAATATTGTCAGATATAATGCCAGAAAGTGAGATTGTCAGAATGTTGTTGTTGTTATGTGCCATGGAGTCGATTCCGACTCATAGTGACCCTGTACAGGGTTTCTGAGGCTGTAAATCTTTACAGGAGCAGAAAGCCTCATTTTTCTCTCATGGAACAGCTGGTAGTTTTGAACTGCTTACTTTGTGGTT
>NW_006408554.1:11948777-11952242 GCF_000296735.1 Chrysochloris asiatica | reverse complement strand
ATAAACATTGATATCCTAGGCAATAGTGAGCTCAAATGGGCTAATATTGGCCATTTTGAATCTGACAATCATAATGTTTACTTACTATGCCAGAACAACAAATTGAAGAGGAATGGCTTGGCATTCATTGTCAAAAAGAATATTTCAAGATCTGTCTTGAAGTACAATGTTATCTGTGATAGGATAATAATCTATATGGCTACAAGAAGACCAGCTGATACCACTATTGTTCACATTTACACACCAACCACTTAAGCCAGCGATGATAAATTTGAAGACTATACCGACTTCTTCCATCTGAAACTGATCAAACATGCAATCAAGATGTATTGATAATTACTGGTGATTGGAATGCAAGGTTAGAAACAAAGAGGAAGAATCAATCATTGGAAAATATGGGTGTGGTAATAGATATGATAGTGGACATCATTTGATAGACTTTTGTGAGACCAATGACTTAGTTATTGCAAATACCATTTTTAAACAACATAAAAGGCAACAATTCACATGGGCCGCACCAGATGGAATACACAGAAATCAAATTGACTACATCTGTGGGAAGAAATGGTGGAAAAGCTCAAACATCAACCCAAATGAGGCCAGAGGGTGACTATGCCAAGAAATTTGTAAGAGATTCATGTTTGTGTCCATTCCAAAGAGAGGTGACCCAACGGAATACAAAATCATCAAACTATATTGTTAATATCACATGCAAGTAAAATTTGCTGGAAATTATTAAAAAATGAGTGCAACAGTACATTGGCAGGAATCTGCCAGAAACACAAGTCAGATTCAGAGGAGGACATGGAAATAAGGATGTCATTGCTGACATCAGCTGGATCTCTAAAAGCAGAGAATACCAGAAAGATGTTTACTTGTGCTTTATTGACTATGCAAGGACATTGGACTATGTGAATAATAACAAACTAAGGTTAACATTGAGAAAAATGGGTATTTGAGAACATTTCATTGTACTTAATCTATACAGACTAAGGGGCAGTCATTCAAACAGAGCAAGGAGTTACTGAAAGATTTAAAATCAGGAAAGGTGTGTGCCAAGGCTGTAGTCTTTCAACATACTTATTCAATCTGTATTTTGAGTAAATAATCCAAGAAGCTGGATTGTATGAAAAAGAATGTGGCATCAGGATTTGAGGAAGACTCATTAACAACATGCAAGACTCCTGGTGTGATGCTGTAGCATAAGCGTTGGACTACAAACCATAAGGTTTGCAGCAACAACAATATGTAGATGATACATATTGTGTGCTTAAAACACAGAGGACTTAAAATGCTTCAAAGGACTTAAAATGCTAAGGTCAAAGACCATAGCCTTCAGTATGGATTGCACCTCAATGTAAAGGAAACAAAAATCCTCACAACTGGACCAATAATAACATCATGATAAGTGGCATAAGCTTCAAGTTGTCAAAGGCTTCATTTTGGGGGGATCCACAATCAACACTCATGGAAGCAACAGTCAAGGAATCAAATGATGTATTGCATTAGGCAAATCTGCTGCACAAGACCTCTTTTAAAGTGTTCAAAAACAAAGATGTCAGTTTGAGCACAAAGGTGCACTTCACCCAAACCATGGTATTTTCAATTCTCTCATATTCATGTGAAAGTTCTACAATGACTAAAGACAGTAGAAGAATTGATATATTTGAGCTATGGAGTTGGAGAAGAAATGTTGAATGTACCATAGACTGTCAGAAGAACTTATTTTTGTTGGAAGAATTACAGTCAGAATGCTCCTTACAATCTAGGATGGCCAGACTTCATCTCTTTATACTTTGGACATATTACCAGGAGTGACCAGTTCCTGGAGAAGGACATTATGCTTGGTAAAGTGGAGGATCAGCAAAAAAAAGGAAGACCCCCAATGAGATGAGTTGATACAGTGGTAGAAGCAGTGGGCTCAAGTGTAACAACAATTGTGAGGATGGCACATGACCAGGCAATGTTTCATTCTGTTGTGAATAGGGTCACTGTGTATCGGAACTGACTCGACCACATCTAACAACAACAACAACAATTTTCCTAAATTCATAGTTTGTATATTCCACATTCCTATTTCCTATCATTAATGAATGCTTGCAGCTGTTTCTTGTCATTTTGAGTCATGCCACATCAGCAAATGAAGGTCCTGAGAGCTTTACTTCAACCTCGTGGACTTAGGTGGATTTCACTTTAAGAAGGCAGCTCTTTATCAGTTATATTTTGAGTGCCTTCCAACCTGAGGGACTCATATCCCAACACTTTATCAGACAGTGTTCTGATGCTATTCATAAGATTTTACTTGTCAGTTTTTTGAAAGTAGGTGGTTCACCATGAGTGAACTGGTTGGTATTTGAAATACCAGTGGAATCGTTTCTAGCTTCAAAATAATGCGCCCGTCACCAGAGTATGACATACTGACAGATGAGTGATGGTGGGGAAGTCTTGGAACTTAGAATTTTAGAAAAGTTTAGGTTATCTTTTAGAAACAGCTCATTGCTTTTGTTTTACAAATCTTTGTCTTTCGAATCTGGGCAGGGAACCTCCATCTTATAATAGATATATAAATCTTTGCTCAAGTTTATCAGGCCAATAATAAGTTCAGCAAAAGTTTAATTACTTGGTGATGGATTAAGCCTAAGAGTGAAACTCAACAGTGTTATGCACTCTATCCTTTTGTCTTTCAAAATAACATGTTTAAATCAGGGAAAACATATATCTATATACCCTATATTTAACTGCTTTATATTTTGGCTCCTGTCCACTTTTTTGATCAGCTTATTTAAAATAGCTCCAATCCTTCAGGCTTGTTTTTGAAAACGGCTAGTGATTTTTATTAAGGAGCTCTGGTAACGTAGTGGTTATGAATCAGGCTGCTACCCTCAGGATCATCAGTTCGAAACTACCAGCTGTTCCGCGGGAGAAAGATGAGGCTTTCTGCTCCTGTAAAGATTTACAGCCTCGGAAACCCTGTATAGGGTCGCTATGAGTCGGAACCGACTCCACGACACCTAACAACAACAACAGTGCTTTTTATTAGTATGTCGTATTGTGAATATTTTTGTGATATTTACCCATGCTTTTTTTAAAAAAAAAAAAAAAAAGCTTTTTTCACTCTTGCTTTAAACCTACTAAGAAGTTTTGAGGAAAGGCTTTCATTTTTTTATGATTCTACAGTGTAACAATGGTCAATTTACCATAAAAATATTCTAAAAATATAATATTGTTGGTGTTTCTTAAAAGCAAATTAAATATGTGCAGTGAAAAAACATTTAGTGGGTAAGGGGTTTTACTTGGGAGTGGCAGAAATATTTTGGAACTAAATGGAAATAGTGATTGCACAATATCATGAATTTACTAAATGCCACTGAATTGTACACTCTTAGATGACTAATTAAAGGAGCTGTGGTAGCACAGTGGTTATGAATCGGGCTGCTAATCTCACAGTCAGCAGTTCGAAACTAC
>NW_006408554.1:11945577-11948322 GCF_000296735.1 Chrysochloris asiatica | reverse complement strand
CTACCATTCAAGGTGTTGGGGATCCGGTTGTGAATTAGACCAAGTCCCTGTTCACCTGGAGCTTCCATTGCAATAAGAAGAGACAGACAGCAAACAGGTAAATAAATGATCAAATAATTTTAGATTATAATAGTTCTGGGAAGGAAATGAATAGGGCTAACAGACTGCATGTAACTGGGGTGTAGAATTGGGGTGATGAAGAGGGGAAAGGTGGTTGGATCCATACTGATAAGGGAGATGTAGAAAGGCTAAGAGGAAGCTGAGATGCCACTCATGCAAAGAGGCTGTGAAGAACAGTGTTCCAGGTCCAGGAAGCCATAAGTTGTAAGGAATGGGGGTGGGTAAGAGCTAGCTGAGCACAAGCTCCCAGAGGGCACTGTGGCTGGAGGGTAGTGAGCCAATGGGAGAATGGAATGAAAGCAAAGTAAGAACCTGATCATAAAGGTCCTTTAGCTCAGTAAGATATTTGGATTTTGATATGTGGCACTGTGGGTTAATGAGCTGGACTGTAAAGTTGTTTGAACTGCAAGGGTGGTGGTTCAAGCTCCCTAGCCGCTCCTTGGAAACCCAGTAAAGAGTTGCTATGTGTCGGAACCAACTTGATGGCACTTAACAACAACAATAACCCAAAAGGCAAAATAGAAATTTTCATTTTGTTAATAATATTGAGTCCGTTCCAACTCATAGAGACTTCGTGCACAACAGAAGGAAACACTGCCTTGTCCTGTACCACCCTAACATTTATTGTTATGTTAGGGCCCATTAGTGCTGCCACTGTGTCATTCCATCTCCTTGGTCCCTCCTGATAACATGTCTGAAGTAGGAGAGACAAAGTCTTGCCACCCTCACCTTGAAGGAGCATTCTAGTTGCATTTCTTCCAACACAGATTTGTTTATTCTTCTGGCATCCATGGTACATTTAATATTCTTCTACAATACCATAAATCAAATGCATCAATTGTTCTTTATTCATTGTCCAACTTTCACATGCATATGCGGTGACTGAAAATACCATGGCTTGGGTGAAGAGCATCTTAGACCTCAAACTAATACTTTTTCTATTGAACACTTTAAAAGAGGCCTTGTGCAGCAGATTTGCCTAATGCAATATGGCGTGTGATTTTTTGACTGTTGCTCCCATGAATGTTGATTGTGGATCCAAGAAAAACGTAGTCTTTGACAATTTAAATCTTTTTTCTGCTTATCATAATGTTAATTATTGGTCCAATTTTTAGTGTTTTTTTTTTTGTTTTGTTTTCTTTACAGTGTAGTGCAATCTATACTGAAGGCTTTGATTTTCATCAGTAAGCATTTTAAGTCCTCTTTGCTTTCAGCAAGCAAGTTTGTATCCTCTGCAAAGCTCAAGTCATTAATGAGTCTTCCTCCATGTGCTTCTTCATATAATCCAGCTTTTCTGATTGTTTGCTCAGCATACTGATTGAATAAGTATGGTTAAAGGATACAGCCCGAACACACACCTTTCTTGATTTTGAACCATCAGTATCCCCTTGTTCTGACAACTGCCTTTTGCTGTATGTATTGGTACATCATGAGCACAATGAAATATTCTAGAATACCCATTCTTCACAATGCCATTCATAGTTTGTCATGACCTATGCAATCTAATGCCTTTGCATAGTCAATAAAGCACAAGTAAGCATCTTTCAGGTATTCTCTGCTTTCAGCCAAGATCCATCTGATGTCAGTAATGATATTCCTTGTTGCATGTCTTTGTCTGAATCTGACTTAATTTTCTGGCAGTTCCCTGCCAATGTACTGTTGCACCATTTTGTTTTTTTAACTTTTTATTGTGAATCAGATGAAAGATTACATACAAAATTATCAGCTTTACATCAATAAATCATACGCTTTGTTTTTTAAGTTTTTATTGTGAGGTTGACATGGGAGAACATCAGCTTTACACTCATCCTATCGTATTTTGTTTCATTGCAATGATTACAATCCCCTCCATACATTATCAAATAACCAAAGGGTATACCATACAGGCCCGCCTCCTGGCCGCCAGCACACAACCCTTCTCCTTCCATGAATCCAGTGTCCCCAGCCACTCCATCTGTCCACATCATTGTCTTTGTCTCCATCCCTGGAGTCACTGCCTCTCTGGGTAGGGTTCACTCTCCATTCTTCTCACTTGATGGTCCCAAGGACTGCCGCTCCTGGGCTGCAAAAATCAATCTCTCTCCTCCTTTTGTTAAAAAAAAAAATCTACCTCTATATTTCCTAGCCTCACAGTCAGTCCTGATGGCAATCATTCACTATTGTACCACAAGCATTATTCCCGTTTCCAATCCAGCGGATTGGAAAGCATTCAGTGGTGATTCTACCTTCCCCTGCCCCGTCTGGAACTAGGCTCCCTCTTGAAAGCTTGTAAGCCAGTTACTTCTTGCCTTTATAGCACTCCCCCCGCCCCCCCATTTTGGGTAGCCAATGTCTAAATTGCCCATCCCTGTCAACCCTGTGTACCAAGGGCGTGGGAGTGATCCTCGCTGTAAAGATTTGTTCCCTTTTTAGAGCTACTACATCCATTAAGTAAGGAGCTCTAATAGTGTAGTGGTTACAAATCGGGCTGCTAACCTCATAGTCAAAAGTTTGAAACTACCAGCTGTCCCGTGGGAGAAACATGAATGAAGCTTTCTGCTCCCATAAAGATTTACAGCCTTGGAAACCCTGTACAGGGTCGCTATGAGTTGGAATTGACTCCCCGGCACAACAATAAACATCCAT
>NW_006408554.1:11940221-11944452 GCF_000296735.1 Chrysochloris asiatica | reverse complement strand
ATATATAATTTTTTTCCTCTTTTAGTGTGGGTTCTTCTTCTTACTCTTTTACAATAATGGTCCTATGCAGTATTTCTCCTTTTGTGACAAACTAATTTCATTCATCATAATGTCCTCAAGGTTCATCCTTGTTATGTGGTGGCTTGCAGTTCTTCAAGGTAGCATAATATTCCATTGTATGTATGTATTTCTTGTGGGTAAATACCAAGTAGAGGAATTGCTGGATCATAAGGTATTTCTATTTCCAACCTTCTGAGGAAGCGCCATATTGCTTTTCAGAGAGGTTGGACCATTTTGCAATCCCACCAGCAATGCAGGAGTGTCCCAATCTCTCCACAGCCTTGCCAGTATTTATTGTTCTCTACTTTTAATCTTTGCTGTCATTGCTGGTGTGAGATGATATCTCATTGTTGTTTTGATTTGCATCTCTCTAATGGCTAGTGATAGTGAACATTTCTTCATATGCTTGTTGGGTGCCTGGATCTCTTCCTTGGTGAAGTATTTGTTCATGTCCTGTGCCCATTTTTAAATTAGGTTATTTGTCTTTTTCTTGTAGAGGTGTTGTAGTTTCCTGTATATTTTAGAAATGAGTTCCTTGTCTGATGTGTCATTGCAAAAGATTTTTTTCCCATTCTTTGGGTTCCCTTTTTACTCTTTTGGTGAAGTCTACACTTTGTTTTATCTCAATGATTACAATCCCCTCCCTGCGGCTCCCCATTTACATCTTATACTTTACAGATAAACAAAACAAAAATCTATATTCATTTAAGTGTCTAAATAGCATATTCTGCCAGTTAGTTTCCTATCCACAGACACACAGCCTTGCTCAGTCCATAGGTTTAGAGCCTCCAACTGCTCTGTCTCTCCATGCCACCATCTCTGCTGTTGCCAATTTTCTTTGTAGGATCTCATGATCCACTCATGCTCTTGCTTCTTGATGGTCTTGGGATCTTCTGTTCCTGAAATGAAAGTTTAACTATTCCCCCTCTTTTAGTTATACATCTTCTATAATTACACTGTGACAATTACAATTAATCCTGCTAACAATTATAATTGAGTCATAAAATCCTATTACCTTCATCCCCCATCCCCTTCACCAGATTCATCTGGAAAAGAGGGAAAATATTCAGTGGGTATTCTACCTTACCCCCTTCATTCTGAAACTAAGTACAGTCATGAAAGCTCATAAGCCTGCCACTTTGTGCCTTTATAGCCCCAACATTTTTGATAGCCAATGTCTAAATTTCTCATCTGGTAGCGTAGTGGTTACGAATCGGGCTGCGAACCTTAAGGTCAGCGGTTCGAAACTACCAGCTGCTCCGCGGGAGAAAGATGAGGCTTTCTACTCCCGTAAAGATTTACACCCTCGGAAACCCTGTACAGGGTCGCTATGGGTCGGCTCCGACTCGACGGCACTTAACAACAACAACAAATCAACCCAGTACACTGAGAAAACAAGGTTGTTCCCTGATATGAAGAATCCTTTCATTTCAGTTGGAATTTTGAGTCGCTGCATTTATAAGCAAAAGTTTAGTTCATCAGATTGTAGCAATTTGTACTTGTTCACAATATCAGACTACAGTATCCAGCTGGGTTGTTTGTATTTTTTTTTTTTGCTGCTGCTGTTTTGTTTTATGGTCCCCTCTTTATCTTCCTTGGGTCAAGTTCTGGTCAACTAGCCATCCAAAGTAGGTCAAATGGGTACCAACTGCAGGTGTGGGAGTGCACGCACACCTCCCTGCACTTCAGACCAGCTGGCCACTTCACTGTCAGCCCTAACACCCTAGGGGGTTAAGTCCATGCACATGGGTTCAGGAGGTCACACATCTTCCTGAACTTCAGACCAGTCCTTCCTCTTCTCTTTCTCATCTCAAGGTCAACGGGTGCCAATGGAACATGGTAAAACTCAGCCTATGTCTTCATTGATGCATTTCCTCCACTTCCACTCACAAGTAAGCCCAGGTACTCACCAGTGAGCACACTAGACTTCTTGAGGGTTCCCTTTAAGTTTGAATTCTAGAAGGGGATTTTCCCGATGGACTGATTTTCTTTTCTTAATGCTTCTAAAACAAAAAACTTGTGTGAAATTCAAACAGCCAAACAGTCTACTTTTTTTCTGCAGATCTTTCTTTCAATAAGAATGCTCTGTTCGCCTAGCAGTTTTGGGTTGATCTGCATGTGTTTTCATGTGTGAATGTCCCAACTCAAAAGATTCTGAGTGGGGCTCAGGATTTCACCTAAGGCCTCATAGTCTACAAAGGCTTAACTAGAAGTCTATTTCCATGGACAAATTCTAACTCCCTTTTTAGGCTGAAGGTGAGCTCACAAGCTTTCTGTCACCATAATTCTGAATATACACTTCTATCACACATAAATGTCTATTTTACCGTGGTAGGTAGGGGAAACCAATATCCACAAAACAGTCAAATACATAAACATTTTTCCACTCCTTTACCCATAACAACAACAACAATTACCCATTCAAGCCTATGTCTCAATCCATGGATCTACTCACAGAACACTGTTGTTCAAAGGTTGTGTATAAATCACTATTTACCTCAATCCCTTTAGCTCATGCATACCTCCCTAAGATTTCCCCATCTTCATTGTTCATCTGCCATCCTCCCTCTCCTTGTATATTGTCCTCCCTGTCACCTGTACTAACATGTGTCTACCCTCTAGTCAGTGACTTACTCTCCCCTCCCTCTCACCCCTGATAGCCATCAAAGAATGTTTCTTTTAGTATGGAAACATTTTCTTAAGCTTGTACAATAATGGCCTCATACATTTTTTTGCACCCATTTTTAAATTATCTTCAGCAAAATTTTACTTGTATCTGATATTAATGACATTGTTGATTTTTGACATTGATGATTTTTGCATTCTGTTGGGTCCCCTTTCTTTGGAATGGGTACAAATATGAATCTCTTCCAATCAGTTAGCCAGGCAACTGTCTTCCAAATTTCTTGGCATAGATGAGTGAGTTCCTCCAGTACTGCATTAGTTTATTGAAAGATTTCAGTTGGTATTTCATCAGTTCCTGGACCCTTGTTTTTCACCACAGATGTAGTCAATTTGTTTCCTGTATATTCCTCATGATGAGGTCCATATGTATAATCGCCTGTTTGGTTTTATTTTTTTTATTAGTTTTTATTGTGAATTGAGTGATAATTCACATGGGAGAACATCGATTTTATACTCATCGTTTCATTGCAATGATTAAAATCCCTTCCATGCATCATCATTCAACAGTATTTGCTTCTATTCCCTCTGTTTTTTTGTGTTTTTTTGGGGGAGGGGGATGTACACAAAGACACTCAGGAATATAAAATCATTTAAACAACCAAAGGATACATTCTGCAATATAATCACCATTTATGTTGTTTAAAAAGGTATTTTCAATGAATAAGTCATTGGTCTTGCAAAATTCTATCATGCAACCTCCAGCATAATTTTTATCACCAAGGCCACATTTTACAACTACTGATCCTTCTGCTTTGTTTCCAACCTTCACATTCTAATCAATAGTAAGTACCAAGCAGCTTGATTGTATGTTTCATCAATTTCAGACTGAAGAAGGTAGAGTTCTTCAATTTCATCATTACTAGTTGGTCTGTAATTTTGAACAAAAGTGATATTAATTGGCCTTCCTTGTAACTGTCTGAATATTATCCTATTACAGACAGAATTGTACTTCAAAATAAATCTTGAGATGCTCTTTTTTTTTTTTTTTTAAAGGTTTTTATTGTGGATTGAATGAAAGTATACAGGGCAGAGAATCAGTTTTACATTCAACAAATCACTTTATTTCATTACAATGATTATAATCCCCTCCGTGTACCATCAGCTAACAATATTTCTCTCTATTCACTTTAGCTCTTCTTATTTAAAAATGACACTCGGTCATATATAATAATTTACAGCACCAAAGGGCACATTCTACAAGTCTGCCTCCTGGCTGCCAGCTCTCAGTCTCTCTCTTCCTATGAATCTAGAGTCCTCAGCTAATCCCTCTCTCCATGTCCATATCTCTACCTTTTCACTCTTCTTATTACTCAACTCAGAGTAACTGTCGCAGATGTTGTCTGCCTACCTGGCATATGGTAGTTGGTATTGGTTCTTGCCTGATTTGTGGGATTTTATAGGGTGTAATTGTAGCTTGAGTATATGACAGCAATTGCTGTCTCTTCTTGGGTAATATAGGGAGAGAAAGAGCTCCCTAAGGGCAAAG
>NW_006408554.1:11932365-11939016 GCF_000296735.1 Chrysochloris asiatica | reverse complement strand
TGTGGGTTGATGCGCCAGACTGTAAAGCCGTTTGAACTGCAAGGTTGGCAGTTCAAGCTCACCAGCTACTCCTTGGAAACCCTATACAGGGTTGCTATGGATCACAATTGACATGACGGCACTTAACAACAAGTATTCTTGTTAAGTGCTGTCGAGTTGGTTCTGACTCATAGTGACCATGAATAGGACTTAAGATGTTATAGGATAAAGCCCTGGACTGAAAGGTTGGTTTTACCCAGAAGGTCAGTAATTGAAACCTACCAGCCGCTCCTAAGAAACCTAATACAGGGTTGCTATGAATCGGAACCAATTCGATGGCACTTAACAACAACATAGGACTTCCAAGGAGTGACTGGTAGGTTTGAACAATTGACCTTATGGCTAGCAGTCCAGTGCTTATCCTACAGTGCCACATCAGTGTTTGGTGTGGTATCTAGTAGAGTGATATTAATACAATGATTTATATTATCAAGGGTGCTCATAGAAATCTAGTCACAGTGGTTTGAGAATTAGAAAATATAATTTCCACTGTGTCCCAAATCTCATGTTCAATATAGCTTTTGTTTTACCTTTTCTCCTTAGTAATGTAAGTAAAACTCTTGATAACAAACCTTTTCTAGTTCTTGGTGTAACTACAAGTTCATAGGGTTGATGCTTGTTTGAATCAATTGCCATTTAAATATTTAAAGTTTTTTTTAGTTTTGAGTTATTTTGTGCTTTAAATATTAAGATCAGAGAAAGTTTAAATAAATAATTGCCTAAAAGTGGTGTTCATGTATAAGTCTAACATTATAGTATATTAACTTAGCTTTCCTGAAGTTACAGAACATTTCAGATGGTTGTAATTATTCAACAGAGTATGTGTTCTCACATATAAGATCATAAATTAATTTCTAATTAAGTCCCACTTGTGTTACTTTATTTAAGTCCATAACCTCAAGTATATTGGAAAGACATGCAAGAAATGATAAATGGATTACATAGAACTTGAAGTAAAAATTAAAGTTAAACATATACATGTCTTAAAGGACTTCATCATTTAATATCATCAATAATATAAATAGCAAATTGCACTGAATAAGAATGAGGATGGAGTAACAAGTTTAGTTACAAAAACGAATCATTTAAGTTGAGCTTTTTTTTTTCAGGCACCATTAATTCATTTTATTTTTCCTGTATAAAAGTCACCACGTGGTAGCCACAGCTGGAACCTCGGTCTTTTGCACAGATACTCTGGTGAGGTTCATAAGGAAATGTTCAGGTAAGAAGGGTCTTTAGGAATTCCTGGTAGGAATACTTGGTGAGCTCGGTCTCTTTACAGAAGGTATTGTTGTTGTTAAGTGCCATTGAGCCAGTTCTGACTAATAGCAATCCTGTATAGTATTTCCGAGGAGCAGCTGGTGGGGTTGAACTGCTGACCTTGTGGTTTGCAGTCCAGTGCTGATCCTACAATGCACTTGGGGGTGAGATAATTGTAGGTTTCGGAGATGGCATCAAAATTGACCTTGGTGAAATTGCCCGGTGTGGCAGTGCAGCCCCTGGTCAAAGTGTGGTGTTGGTGTTGGTTGGTTATGTGCTGTGGAGTTGGTTCAGACTCATAGCGACCCTGCATAGAGTTTCTGAGGCTGTAAATCTTCACAGGAGCAGAAAGCCTCATCTTTCTCCTGCAGAACTGCTGGTAGTTTTGAAATGTTGATCATGAGGTTAGCAGCATGACTCATAACTGTCATCAATGCCAATCATCATTATCAACAACTTCTTGGGCACAAGGGCACAGACTATGCCTGTGTCTGTGGGCAAGGGGATTAGACACATCACCACAGAGTCACAGCAGTGGGTCATCTTGCAGGCAACGGTGTGGGGTTTGTCAATCTTGTTCCCCTAGTAACTTTGCAGCACGGAAACAATTGAAAATTTGTGGAGGATGATGGTCCTGTAGATGACAGTGACCACATCCTTGTAGTACTTAACTATCACATTGATGTGGGCATTGTAGTCCCTGATGACAACAAATGCCTTGAACTTGATCCTCTGCCACCACTCATCTGCTTCTGCACAGGCATGATATTCAGAACCTCATTCTTGAGGGGCAGCCCTAGAAAAGCCAATGGTCTCAGATCCTTTGATGAGTAGTGAGAAAAGAGATCCTCTCCAGGGACTTGATCTTCAATTCATGTCCTTGATCAAATGGCCCAGCTGGTAACAGAGATCCAGCCAACCCTTGTCCTCAGTTTTGCCTCGGTGACCTCTGCATCTTTGCCCATTGACAAGAGCAGGGCCTCAACCCTGGTCTCACAGGACACTGCGGGTTCCCATCTTTCAGGCCCCAGAGCTGCCAGGCAGTTTCCATGATCCTGGGTCATCCGCCATTTTGTGATTTCTCAGAGAAGCTAAATTTAACCCTTATTTGGTAATCAGTTAATATCAATTTATTATTTAAGAAATAGTTTTAAGTAATGATTACTACTAGTCAAGCACATGCATACTTTATGATAGATATTTATAAACCTTGGAAATCTAACATACTAAAAGTCAAAACAGAGTTCTCCTCTAGACAGTAAGATTCCATATGCACATGGCTTTTAAGTTATGAGAAGTACAACTGTAGTTCATCAAAATGTGCCCCAAGGCATAATACCATTTTACTCAGTCATTAGAAAGTTTATCATAATTGCTTAGCATAATCCAAAGAAAATATGAATACTGACGTTGGGGACGCTCCAATTTGTTAGGCAATTGTTCCATAAATTTTGGCACTGAAATAATCCACATGTTGAAAAAGCAATTAATCACTGGTGTTAGTTATCAAGCTATGATTTTAGCTGTTTCCTTGTAAATTTGACCTGAAATGACAAAGTTCCTTATTTTATTTTTGTACTATTCTGATTTCTGAGATCAAAAGTTTAAATATGTCAATCTTGTCACAGTTGACCTCAGTTTCATGTTATAAATTTTCTAAAATAAGTAGATTATAACTTTGTATTTACAAAGATAGATGGTAGTTCTTCCACTGAATATTTGGATAAAGCGTTTAGAAATATATAAAAACATAGACTGGTTACCTCAGAAGAAGATACTGGAAGTCTTTAAATTAGCATTTTGGTCCCAACTAGGTAAATTTATTCTCTGTTGGAATTTGTATTGAAAATCGGACCAAAGGAGAGAACACACAATTTGATTTTCAACTTTTAAATATTTTACCAACCCATTGACATAGTCACATTATTATGTCATGGTGAATGGTGAATTACCATCTATCATCATATTAATCTTATACTTATTTTGGATCGTAAGGATGAGTAAATGTAATCGCCATGGTGCTGTGTAGCAGTTTCCTACTTGTTTATTAGCAATCACACACACACACACACACACACTCACACACGCTACTATTTTGAATATTTTGCTTGCCAATGTGTGTGACTTTGGAGTTCATAGTTAAAATAATCCAGGGATCTAGAAAGAAATGTTGTAAATGTTAGTCTGGGCTCAGTTCAATTCATTCAACTACATGCAGATACAGTGCAGACTTAGTAATATAAATGAACTCTTCTCTGCGCACATGATTTATGCATCTGTACCTCATCACTCACAGAACAGTTTTTGGAAACTTAGCCTCTGCAATATGTTGTAGGTTTCCAACTCCCAAGCAGGTTTCCTGATTCATTGTAAAGTTATTTATGCTCCCACTCTTCTGTGTTTATTTTCAAGTGGCTGCGGTATCGGGCCGTTTATTATTCAGTTGTGCAATGCAGTGATTTTTCAAAATCCAAAATACCAGGTAGTCATACTAATTTGTGAAAACAATCTTCAAACTAGATTCCTCAAATGGACCATGTGGTATTTGGTCTCAGTGCTTATTTTCCCAATTTTGAAATTACAGGGCAAAAATGGCTTCACTTTCTGATGGATCTTGTTCTTGAAAATTGATTCAAAATAGTAACTTATGTGTGTGATTATTAATAAACAAAATTATGTAGAATGAAATACTTATGTAACTTGTAAGTTTAACCTAAAAATGGAACAAATAGCATAAATTCTCCACTATGCATGTTTGCAACTAGGACTTTCAGATATTAAAACAACCCGGAAAACAGCTCCTGATGCTGGGTCCTTGCTGAACCCCTTAATTTTCCCTAATCCCCACTTAAAATCTATTTCTATTCCTCACACTTACTTTTCTCCATCTCTGCTCCAGTTTGGGCTTCTATTCCTGCACTGGCTCTAGTTTTATTACTTGGACTTTGGGAATATGTTTTCAATGACGATTGACATTTCCTGTATATTATCACCAAAGAGCCTGAGAAATGATTTCTGGGAGAATTTCAAACTGAACAGAAAACAGACTTCATTTAGGAAAATGGCCTTTCCAGCTCCTGAATAGCTTGAGGCTGTAAGATAATACTTTGCAGGAAAAGACAATCCTCAATTTATGACTTAATTTTTAAGTGGTGGCTGCAAATTGAACCATGATTTCCTAAAAGCTCAATGAACTGCAGCACATATACCAAAAGTGGTCACGGAAATATGTGAAATTTAAAGATGCTTTAAAAAGATTTGTAATGGATTTTACTTTATTAAACGTAATTACATTTGCAATAAAAAACAGATACTCCTTTCTGGGAGCTATTTTTACGTGGGCTGCATGGTTGAGTAGAAGGGACATTGTTGGTTGTCTCTGTGGTATCCGTATCTCCCCTAATATGGCACGAACCACAAGGTCAGTGGTTCAAACTCACCAGCACTCTTCACAAACCCAGAGTTGGAACTGACTTTCTGGCACTTAACAAAATATTGCATGTAGTCATGCTTTTGGGGTGTTTTTGACCCCCACTCCCAGTTCTGGGACTGGCCCTTTAATTGGCCTGAATCCGAACTACACATAATCCCAGGGGTAATGGTTTCATGACCCAACTTGAAATAGAATGGAGTTAGAATTTTGACAATTGAGAGTTTGTGCCCTCTGTCTGGATGGCATGATGTGCAACCAGCTTGAGGTCTAGGGTAACGTATGGATGGCAGTGCTGAGAATTGTAACAAAACTCCTCACTGTGCCTAAACTCACCACTGCTCTGGCCTCTTAAGTCAATCCACAAATCCTCTTTATTGTTTAAGTGATTTTGTTGGTTTCTTTGTTATTTCCAACCAAGGCATCCTAACTGAAATACTGACTTTTCAAAATGAGTGGAATCAAGTTATCACTGTTGTATGTGTAAATCTTCCTGGAAAATCTGTTGTAGGTATAGATACTAAGATGTCTTAATTGACCAGGTGAGTAATAGCAAATGAAATGATGGTTAACTGTATGCAAGTCCATGAATGAGAACTGCTACCACAGCATGTTTAGAAACTCCTTACTCTTTCCTGCCAAAACCTTAGCAGTCATTTGTTAGAGAAACCTCATCAACCTCACAGTGTTCCTGGTGTGGTGCTATAGGATAAGCACTGGATTGTTAAGGTCAGAGGCTTAAACTCACCAGCTGCTCCCTGGAGACCTGTATAGGGTCGCTATGAATTGGAATCTACTTGAAGGCACAAATGACTCAATCTGGTGTTGGGGAGTCTGTGAAGGCTGTAGGAGTAAATAGAGATTTGGCTGTTTGTTGGGGGCATTCATGGCTTTTCAAAGGACATAAATATGGATGGCTGAACCATCGGAAATTGGGGGCTGCCTGCTTTTTCTGAAAGTCATATGCAACGGATAACATCATCTGTCCAAGAAAGTATTGGGGTAATAATGTTAATTGGCTTTGTAATCTTACAAAAGATCTCATATCTAACTTTTAGGCTTTTTTTTTTTTTCCCTGTGGTTCAAAACTCTTAACTCCCTGTTGTCATTAGGATAAAGTTAAAAAGGACCCCTGCTGAATCTATTCTCTACTTCTCAAGGCATTTTGTACCACATCTCAAGGCCTACATTAAGTCCAACTGAATCTCAGTTCCTTATAGGTTCTAGGTTCTTGCTTTCTGCCTTTGGCCTTGTAATGGTAACTGCCTCCCCATTAGTCTTTTTCTGTGGTGCTGTGGGTTAATGCACTGGACTGCAATGTCCGTTTGAACTGCAAAGTTGGTGGTTCAAGCTCACCAGTCACTCCTTAGAAACCCTATACAGAGTCACTCAGGGTCATAACTAACTCGACTGTACATAACAACTTTCATGTTTCAGATTAACTGTCAGGTCACTTCCTTCAGGAAGCCTACCTTACTAGCCCCTTTCTAGGATAAGTTCCCCTTCTGAGAGTTCCTTCACCACTCTTTATTTCTCCCTTCATCAAAGTATACTTTAGTACTTGTCAATGTGGCTATAGCCTCCATGGGAAGTTCTGTGAGGACAGTGACATGTCTCGCTTACTCAGTGTATCTTCAGAGAGTAAACACTAGGCCTGATTCAATAAAAACACTAGGTGGATATCTGAATGGCTACACCTCTGTGTTAGGCTCCTGCTCTATTAGGTTATTTGATTTTCAGGAAAATATTCATGGTATGTTTCAGAGGACATAAAAGTATTATGCTAAATGCTCAAATTCTTGGATGACTTTAGATAAGCACAACTTTAAAAACAAACAAACCAAGATTCTAATAAATATTCCTTTGTCTCATGTTCAAGAATGTTAAAGGATAGCCACAGAGGACTAGAGTGGAGAGTGACG
>NW_006408554.1:11927820-11931525 GCF_000296735.1 Chrysochloris asiatica | reverse complement strand
AAAAAAAAAATTTTAAAGGATGCTAGAAAAACAATGCAATTCCTCCCATCAAACAATGAAAAGGACATTTTCATTTTACAGCACTTTATTACAGATTGTTAATATTCACCACACTTCAGAGCACCTTATACTTCTATTAGATTTTTGGTAAATGGTTTTAAAGTTCTACTTGAGTATTTTTCTGCTACTGGCTTCCAGGTAAGAATATTATTCAGTGACTGTTTAAGAGATGTTAATTTGATTAAACAGTTTATCCTTAATGACCTGAGACATCAATCCATGGATAGCTTCTATGGTAGTTTTACAGCTAGAAAGAAAAAAAATACAACATTACGTATTACCACACACTGAAAACTGTTTTAAGCATGCACATTCCACCTTTCCCCTACTGTCCCCATTCTTGCATCTCACCCCAATAATGGATTTTTGATTCTACTCATACTCTCCAAACCACACCAATCTGAAGTTTTCCCTTTTGATTCTTCAGCCTACGTCTTTTGACCATTTCACTACTTTCTAGAATTGTTACAGGAGAATGTCAGTGTTAAAGTTTTATATAAACCCACTACTGATGAGTCGATTCCAACTCAGCGATCCTATAAGGCTGAGTAGAACTGCCCTATAGTGTTTCCAAACCTGCAATCTTTATTTTATAAATGCTTTACTGTGAATTGGCTGACAAGTTTTCAGAGCAGATCATCCGTTTTACATCCAATAAACCATGTCCACTTTGTTTCATCTCATTAATTGCAATCCCCTCAATGGAATATCACTTATCCCATTACTCCCGTTTCTTGGTTCCTTTCCGTCTTTCCCAACCCTTCGGAAATTTGACCTTGGGGAAGTGTTGCTCTTTTCATCTCGAATGTTTGATCAGTCTATTGTGTGTGTACCTTACTAGCGGTGTTGAACCCCCTATATTCCTATCTACTACTTGGCTGAAAATTGAGACATGACATTAAGTTCAATTCTAGACTTGAAGGGTGACCAAGGGCTATATAGTCTTGGGGTTCCAATGAAGGCTATAATGTTCATGGAAGCAGATTGCCACATCATTCCCCTATGGAACAGATGGTGGGTTTGAACTGCCTACCTTTTGGTTAGCAACTGAGCACTCAATCACTGCACCACCAGGGCTCCTTAAAATTTGATATCCTTTGCAACAATAAATTTTGTTGTCAGTAGCTTTGGGAAAAAATTTTCAAAGGGACAGAATTTATACATAATTCATAATGATAGACTTCATTAACACTAAAATCTGTTACTCCTTGTTGTTTAACTAGAATTATTGAAAAAAAATTAAAGAAAGAATCCTATGCTTGCTTTCTTTCAAAGCTAGGTTTGTGACCAAAGGATTTAGATTTTTGCATTGACCAAAAAAAAGGCCCACCAACCCAGAATAGAAAGAGGTTAAGTCTTGCAAAGCTATCCATAAAAAGAATTCTCTGTGCTATCTGACTACCTACTTTTTTCCCGATACACTGGAGGTACTCCAATAGTAACATTTTTACTATCCCAAGGAACTGAGATATAAAAGTAGGTAAAATAACAAATTAGGCACATAAAGATAGATGGGCAAAACCTACTCAGAGCAAGTAGCAAAAAGAGGCCTTGAGGCATGCCAAAGCAGAACCTAATTCTGATTTAGAACACTGGCCCTTCCATGGAGAAGAAAGGAATGAGATCATTCCAGGCCAAGATGAGTTCCATTTCTAGGATACATGTCTCTTCGCCCTTCTCTTTCCAACGGATCAATTCAGTTTGTTTTAAGATGAGTAACAATGTACCAATTTATACAGATGCCAACATTTTTTTTTTCTTTTCTGTTCCCTAATTGTCACATTAAAACCCAAATGTTTGTGAAAGTGAATGCTGTTGAGCTGCACCCAAGAGCTTCTGCATCTAAAGGCCACATAATTTATTAGAGAATTCATCCTGAGTTTATGCGGAACAAATTCTTTGGTAGTGAAATGTGATACTAACGTACTGCATAAATGATAATTTCAGAGGACTAATTTAAGATTGGGGGTCCTGGTGTGGCACTGTAGGATAAGCACTGGATTGCTAACTACAAGACTGGCAGTTCAAACCCACCAGCTGCTCCTTGGAAACCCTATACACGGTCGCTATGAGTCGGAACTGACTTGATGGCACTTAACAACAAAACAACAATTTAAGATAGATAACAATAATTTCTGTTACTAGAGCTTTAAAAGAAGTCCTGGTGTGGCACTGTAGGATAAGCACTGGGCTGCTAATTGCAAGGTCAATGGTTCAAACCCAGCAGTTACTCCTAGGAAACCCTATACAGGGTAGCTATGAGTTAAAACTGACTCGATGGCACTTAACAACAAGGAATTTTAAAAGGAGACCTGGTGTCTCTGGGACCATCAAGGGAGAAGAGTGGAGAATGGAACCCTATCCAGGGAAGCAGTGATGCCAGAGATGGAGGCAGAGACCACGACGTGGAGAGATGGAGTGGCTGGGGACTTTGGACCCAGAGAGGGAGAGGGGCTGTGTGCTGATGATCAGGGGGCAGGCTTGTGGGGTATACCCTGTGGCTGGTGGATGATGCATGCAAGGGACTGTAACCATGGCAAGGAAACGATATACGATGGGATCAATGTGAAGCTAATAATGTTCTCCCATGTAAACTATCATATAACTCAAAATAAAGCATCCTATATGCTTCAAAAAAAAAAGGAGACCTGGTGGCACTGTGGGTAAAGTGTTGGGCTACTAATGGCAAGGTCAGCAGTTTCAATCCACTAGAAGGCTGCAGGAGAGACAAGAAACTGCTTGTTTCCATAAAGATTTCATTTCTGAAACCCTAAGGAGTACTTCTAGACTGTTGCTGTAAGTTGGAATCAACTTGATGTCACCAGATATTTTTTAGGGATTTAAAACTTTATAAAAATTTAAAATCTGGTAAATTTAGATCTTAACTTCTCAGAAGACAATTAAAATAGGTTAGGGCATCGTTTTGCAAAGGATTTGTTTTTTAATCCAAATCCAGTGTGGACTGGCTTTATCTGTTACACTTTCTAGCTGAATCTAGAAAAGGTGAACTAGGAGTGTTTTAAAAGATTACCTATTTCTTTGATTGTCTTACCTAATGTTTCCTAAACTTTTGGAGTCGAAATCTCAACTCTTCAAGTCCCCAAGAAGTTAATAAATAATTAACACCATTCTTACTAAGTTATAACTAAGCTGAACCAGAAGGAATTTGATTCCTACTACTACTTGCAAATTTTGAAATAAAAAGGAAAAGAATTAGGAGCATGGATCTGATAGATAGACTCTCACCTGTCCCGTGTAGCTTTGGCAAGTTTGTCTTCTGACTTTCGGTCATGTGTTTCTAAACCCAGCATGAAACTCCCTCGGCCCAGCTGGGCTTCTGATTGCTCCAACTTTTCAGACAAATCAAAGATTTGACCCGTGGTGTAGTCTGCATTCTGTGGAAAGAGTGACAGTGTGTCAGTATTTATTCATCCACTGTAATACAGGCCTGCCATTAAATTAAAAAAAAAAAAATCCTTTTATTTTTGTATAATTTTCTTAGAACATATCATTTTCAGAGAATTCTACCATGCCATCTAATGGACAGTGAAGTAAAAAGTAAAATTCCACCAGCAAACGCTGCTTTCAAAATCCAAGGTAGTTCTGACTCCTAGCAACACTGTATAGGGTTTCTGAGGAAAGACT
>NW_006408554.1:11918822-11927335 GCF_000296735.1 Chrysochloris asiatica | reverse complement strand
ATTTAGAAAATAGAGAGCAACATATTTACAAAATAAGGAATATAAAGAAAATAAACACAATGATAATCTCTCTACATATCTGATATCATGATTATATTTTAGTAAATTGCTTGATATATGCTCATCCATAACTTAGATTTGGTGAATTGGAATAATATATACTGCCTTATAATTTGTCCTTTTAACAGTATATTGTGATCATTTTTCTGTATTATTGCATAAAGCATTTTTAAAGTGACTTTTATGGGGTATTATTTTCTTAGCTGTTACAGTATAAAACTAAAATATATATATATTTTGCAAAAATAGCTATTAAGTATATATATTTTTCAAATCTTCAACAGAATAAACAAGGTGGCGAAAACTGAATAAACAAGGTAGCAAAAATGAGCATGGTATGGTATCCTATTTGCTCACCTTGCAAAACTGCACAGGAAATACAGTTCTAGCACCAAATATGAAAAGTTTGTGCTGTGGTTACAAATACTACTGAGGACTCTTTAAAATGCTATCAAGCTCCCAATGTTTTACAGGCTTGTAATACTTTTAAAAGAAGCAACATTTATTTTGTCTGAATCTAAATGGTTTAGGGCACCAATAAATTTTATGCTCATGTTGTTGTTAGGTGCCTCTTAGTTGGTTCTGACTCCTAGCGACCCTATGTACAAAAGAACAAAATTCTGCCTTAGTCCTGCACTCTCCTAACAATTTTCATTATGTTTGAGCCCACTGCTGTTGCCTTTGTGCCAATCCATCTCATTGGGGGTTGTCTTCTTTTACGCTGACCACTTTACCAAGCATAATGTCCTTTTCTGAGGATTAGTCCCTCCTGATAACATGTCCAAAGTATGAGAGACGAAGTTTTGCCATGCTGGCTTCTACGGAACATTCTGACTGTACCTCTTCTAACACAAATTTGTTTGTTCTTCTTGCAGTTCATAGCACTTTCAATATTCTTCTCCAACACCATATCACAAATATATCAATTCTTCTACAGTCTTCTTTATTCATTATCCACATGCATATGAGGTAACTTAAAATGCCACGGCTTGAGTCAGGTACACTTTCAAACTGCTATCTTTGCTCTTTGCGCTGCATATTTGCCTAATGCGTTATGTCGTTTGATTTCTTGACTGCTACTTCCATGAATAATTGTAGATTCAAGCAACATGAAGTCTTTGAAACTTCAATCTTTCCTCAAAATAAAAAAAATTATCATGGTGTTATTTATTTGTCCATTTGTAAGGATTTTTGTTTTCTTTACATTGAAATGTAATCCATATTGAAGGTTTGTTCTTTGATCCCCATCATAAAGTATTTTAAGTCCTCTTTTCCAGCAAGCATGTTGCAGGTTGTTACTGATGCTTCCTTCATCATTCAATATTTTGCCCACTATAGTTGTGCTGTCAAAAGCTGTATTTTTTCTTCAGTTCTTTCAGCTTGACAAATGCTGAGTGTGTTCTTCCCTTCTGGTTTTCTAACTCCAAGACTTTGCACATTTCATTATATAATACTTGACTTTGTCTTCTAAAGCTGACCTTTGAAATTTTTTGTTCAGCTCTTTTACTTCATCATTTCTCCTTGTCTGTCACTTTGTCACTTGTTCAAGAGCAAGTTTCAGCATTTCTTCTGGCAACCATTTTGGTGTTTTCTTTCTTTCCTGTCTTTTTAATGACATTTAGTTTAGTTTTCTTTGTGTATGTTCTTGACTCACTCCATAAATATAAATCTTCTGGTCTTCGGTCATTAGTGTCTAATGCATCAAGTCTGTTCTTGAGATGGTCTCTAAATGTAGGTGGGATATACTCAAGGTCATAATTTGGCTCTTGTAGAGTTGTTCTAATTTTCTTCATCTTCAGCCTGAACTTGTCTGCTTCAGTCTGCCCCTAGCCTTGTTTTGGCTGATGATACTGAGCTTCTCCATTGCCTCTTTCCACAGATGTAGTCAATATGATTTCTGTGTATTCCACTTGGTGAGGGTGCCTTTTAACTTGCTGAAAATAGATTTTTTTGCAATGAATAAGTCGTTTGTCTTGCAAAACTGTATCATGGAATCTCTAGCACTGTTTCTAACATCAAGGTCGTATTTCCCAACTACTGATCCTTCTTCTTTGTTTCCATTTTCAAATCCTAACCCCCAGTAATAATCAATGTATCTTCACTGCATGTTTGATCAATGTTAGACTAAAGAAATTGGTAGAATTCTTTAATTTCATCATTACTAGCTTTAGTGGTTGGTGTGTAAATTTGAATGTAGTGATATTAACTGGTCTTCCTTGTTGTTGTTAAGAGGTGTCGAGTTAGTTTTGACTTGCAGCGGTCCCATACAGGGTTTCCAAGCTGATGGGTTTGAACTGCTGACCTTGTGGTGCTCAGTCCAGTACTGATCCTACCATGCCACACCAGACATATGGATATTATCCTATCAGACAGCACTGTACTTCAAGACAGACCTTGAGACACTATGCAATGTTTCCTCTTCAAGTTGTTGTTCCTGGCAGAAAAACCCTATGGTTCTCTTATTCAAAATGGCCAATACCAGTCCATTTCAACTCACAAATGCCTAGGATATTGATCTTTATGTATTTCACTTCATTTCTGACAACTTCCAAGTTTCCTAGATTCATGCTTCGTACACTCCATGTTTCAATTGTTAATTTATGTTTGTTGCTGATTCTTCTTATTTTGAGTTGTGCCCCATCAATAAATGAAAGTCTCAAAAGTTTTGTTCCATCCACATCATTATGGTCAATTCTATGTTGAAGAGGCAGCTCTTCCAAATTGTATTTTAAGTGCCTGCCAACCTGAAGTGATCATCTTCCAGCACAATATCTATCAGACAGTGTTCTGCTGATATTCATGAGGTTTTAAGAGGCAAGGCCTTCAGAAGTGATCTGCCTTTCCTTCTTCCTAGTCTGTCTTAGTTACTGGAGACCCTGCTGGTATTTAAAATACTGGTAATATAGTTTCCAGCATCACAGTATCACACAACCTACCATAGTATGCAAATTCACACAAACATACAAAACTCCCGCAGATTTACAGACCACTTCATAATCATTAGCTTTAAACCATAAAATTGTAGGTTAGAAGAAACAGTTTTAATATTAGATTGAAAATAGAAATACATCCAGTTACTTTTCAAATATAGTGAACTAATTTTAAGTCAGAAAATAACTTTTTCTGGTAGTTTAAGTTACGTTTGCAAAAGGAAAAAAATAAGTTGGGCATATATTTACATATTTTTTTCCTTAAAGTGCTGCAAAGTACAACGTATGCAGGGGCTTCAAAGCCTGGAGAAAAATGGAATCAGAAGATAATTGAATTGTGTGCCATGAACTTATTGTAGCCCCTAACTTATTATTTGTGGTATAATGCACTGGATCACAAGGTAGGTGGTTCAAACTCACCAGCCACTGCTTGGAAACCGTATACAGTGTCACTATGAGTCAGAAACAACTCAACAACACTTAACAACAATACACAAAAAGGGGAAAATGTCATTTAAGTGTTTAATTATTGTTGTTGTTATTAAGTGCCATCAAGTCAATTCTGACTCATGGTGACCCTGTACAGGGTTTCCAAGGAGCGGCTGGTGGGTTTGAACCTTGTGGTTAGCAGTCCAGTGTTTACCCCAAGGCTCCTTTTGATGATTACCACCCTCATATATGCAGTGTTGGAAGACAGGCAAAGCTACAGGGCTGAGGAGATGGAGTTGCTTGCCTCCACACTAAGGTTCAGACTGCTCTTGTCTTTTAAATGTTTTTCTCCCTTTGCCATCAGAAGTCACTTTTTGCTGCTATTGGTATACCAGCATCTAACGAAACAGCCCACATCAAGTAACGTCAAGTATTTTAGTGTCTGGAGCAAGGGAAGCACTTAATGTTAACTATTATGATCACTCTCCTCCTTGCTAATCTACTTCTGACTTCTAAGGATAACTGCTCCATAGGACTTCCGAGACTGTATCAGATTGCTACATGGTTCTCCCTCAGAGAAGGTTAGTGGGTTAGAACCATCACCTTTAGGTGAGCAGCCCTATGTTTAACCTACTGCACAATAAGGAAAAATGTAAAGAAAATTTGCAACACTTGTGTTTAAATCAGACTAAACAGGCTCAAATGGAGTCTTTCCCTATGAGTATAATGTACCAGGTTAAAAAAATATTAAAAAAAAAAAAAAGATTGGCACTTTATGATATGCCAGGCACTGTGTTCCTTACTTTATAAAACATACCTTGGTTAATGACACAGTGATTAAGTGCTCAGTTGCTAACCAGATGTTCTGCCATCTGAGCCCACTCATCAGCTTCACAGGGGAAAGATGAGGCATTCAGCTCCTTTAACTATTTACTCCCTCGGAAACCACATGGGGCAGTTCTACTGCATTCTACAAAATCACTATGAGACAGAATTGACTCATGGCAATGTATATGGAGTATTCTTACTATTGGACACTCAAGAAAGCCACAGCACGTGAAAGAACTCCCTGAGAGTCCTACACAGCTGGTAAAGTCAGAGAGGTGCTTTCAAACCGTGGGTTTTATTCCAAACCTCATGGCTCTAACCACCATGTTATACTACATTATATGAAATGGCCTTTAAAAAAAAAAAAAATTACTATCAACCAAATTTTATTGTTCATTAAACTGTAGATAGAGAAATTAGTTTAATACATATGATAAGCATGGACTACCACAAGGGCCAATGTTCGAGTTCACCAGCTGTTCCGCAGGAGAAAGATGAGGCTTTCAGTTCCCACAAAAAGATGTAAAAAGCCTCGCAAACCCTATACAGGGTCACAATGAGTTGAAACCGACTCCATGGCACTTAGTTAGCAACAACAAACAAATATGAAATAAAATATTCAACTGATATCTTTTTATTTTGGGGGGGACAGCTCAACATGGGAATTAAGATTCTTACTTCTCTTTGGAGAGCACTCTTTGTTCTTAGTCCAACTCCTCAGTCCCAGCCCAAGGATGGAGCACTTGCCCTAGGTCCAGCCCCTCATCCAGTTCATTTCCTTGGCTCAAAGAGGGTGGGTGGGCATGTGACCTAAGTAAAGCCAGTCATACCACAAGCCTGTGCCTGGAACACGTGTGCATATGTATGAGTCATGGGGTAAAAAAGCGGGGCTGATCATCTGGTTCTTGAATATAAAACTGAGATGATGGGAGGTCTGAAGTGACTGCTGCCATCTTGTTTTCACATGAAACCCAAACTAAAGCCAACCAAGATAAAACCACAGCTGAGAGAGGAAAAGCAAGACCTCATAATATTGTTTGAATATAACTTTAGCTGTGCTTGAAGTAAAGGCTACTCCTGGATTTACTGGTTACACAATTCTCTTTTTGATTTAAGCCAGTCTGGTGGGGTATTCTGCTACCTGCAACCACAGTCCTACCTGGTATGGTATAACAAAACACAATATATTTTTCTTCTCTGTAAGACTCTTTAAGGCAGTGGCTGATCTCACCCTGATTTGGCCACGCTACCTGTCATTTAGACTTGTTCCCAATGGTACATGAAACAGATAATGGCTTGGTTTAGCTTTTCCAAGTCAGCTTCAGGTAGAAACAACTTATATAACTTTGATAAAATTCTAGTGAATGCTTAGAAAATATAGTACTTACAGTAAGCAAGCTAGAAGAGCTCAATGTATTCACCCAGTATTTATTCCATAAAAGTTCAAGCAATTTGCGATCCAAAGAGGATTTGAAATATGAAACTTCCAAGGCATAATACCTGTTGAATGAAAGGACCAATTTAGTAAGTGAAAAAACATTCAACTATATAAGTTATGGTCAAATTTAAGTCAATTACCTTTTATATCCAATAGTCATACTTTATAGTCTAACAGAACAAACAGGGTAAACATGATCTCCTTATTCTTCAGGGGCTGTGCTTTCATGTCTTCTATCTAACAAGCTTCCTTGTGTTTATTTTTTCCCTTCTAAGAACCCAGAAATTTCCAAGAAGATACCAACAACCAAGCAGAACATGTGAATGGTATGTTTACCAGTGTTACTGAGTTCATACACTCCAGGAGGGTGTACACTAACTTAATGACCTGCTTCACTAGGGTCGGTGTACAGTTTTCGTTAACCTTTCTGAAATACTGAAAATGAAACATAGATTCCCTGTTTCCTCAATTCTAATTCTCTGATTTGAGTCCTGGTGTGGCACTGTTGATAAATGCACTGGACTGCAAAGTCCACTTGAACTGGGAGGCCTGCAGTTCAAGTTTACCAGCTGCTCCCTGGAAACCCTATACAAGGTCACTGTGGGTCAGAATCTGACTCGACAGCACTTAACAACAACAACAACAATCCTCTGATTGGGACCTAAAACTTTCAGGAAAAAAACTACTTTAAAGTAGATCTTTAAAGCACCGACAAGAATTTCTACTGCTTCCAAAGGTTCCTAATTTATGATTACAGACAACTAGGAAAAGCTAATTGTTGTTGTTATGTGCTGTGGAGTCTGTTCCGACTCATAGCGACCCTGTACAGGTTTCTGAGGCTGTAAATCTTTATGGGAGCAGAAAGCCTCATCTTTCTCCCGTGGAACTGGTAGTTTTGAACAGCTGACCTTGAGATTAGCAGCCCAACTCATAACCACTATGCTACCAGAGCTCCTGTGCCACAAGCTAAGGAATGAAAATTACTTCTGGCCAGCCCCAGAGGCTAGAAGAGAAGCACAGAACAGATTCTCCTTCAGAGTCCCCACAAGGGGCTGTCAACCCAGTGGTCTTGAACTTCAGGCCCTCTGAACTTTAAGATAACACATTTCTGTTTTAAGTCACATAATTTGTGGTACTTTCTTTTTTTTCCATGTTACATGGCTTCATTTATTTTCTCTTCAAATTGTACTTTTATTTTACAGATGCTAATACATGAATCTATTTATTCTCCTGTTTGTTCAACCATTTATTACACACTTACTATTACAGGAAACTTAACCATTTTTAGTTGGCTTAGTGAAGCAGTTCTGTGAAGTTTTCAGCACAAATATCTCTATGTCTGTTGTGAGCTGTATTTAACAATGCTACTTTATAACATGGCTCGTTTCTGGATTTTTAAGATTTTTCAAAGAGCACAGATAGAATTAGGGATATAGGTGTGGAAGCAAAACTTGAAAATTGTGAGCTAGAGAACAAATGGAGAGGAATTGTCTCTTTTCCTTTGGTTTGACTGTACTTTTAATCTAATTATTAGACATTAGGGAGAATCCTTGGGTTAAAAAGAAGGGAAATAGGCATTCTGTACCTGGAACTAAAAGGAGCTGAAGAATGCTCACCAAACAAAATATTCAGGACTAAGAGACAGTTGAGCTTTACAAATATTGTTTGCCTGCTTTGTTGCCTCTCATTATTTCTATCCCTATCTATTCTTTTCTCTACTCCAAGAGTAATATAAAACCTTTTCTCATAGTATAAATATCAACTAGGAGTAGGAAGAGCTTGTGGAAAGCAGTCCTGTGTAAAGATCTATATGCTTTAGTATATGTTGTTGTTAAGTACTGTCAAGTCAGTTCTGATTCATAGCAACTCTGCCTGTATAGTGTTTCCAAGGAGCAACTGGTGAGCTTGAACTGCCGACTTGTGCATGAAGTATATGTAGAGGTTTTGAAATGAGACCTTCAGAATCAAGAAAGGAGAAGCAATGATTGATGCTGGAAACAAATTGTTTGTGCCAGAAAGAAACTGTCGATGCAAATGTCTCTTGAGTGGTGGCATCAATCCTCTTTGGGATCTGGATTAGGTTGTGGTTTCAGATGTTTGTTGCCTCTTTTGGTCCTCTTCATCTTCAAGAACAATTTGAATTGCCACTTGGTCAAGATAAACAATCCTGTGTCCACAATAAACAGGATCCCCACCAGCAATGGGATAAAACACAGCAGCAGTAGTTGTCAGATTGTGGTACTTTCTTACGGTTGCCCTAGGAAACTACACAACTAGCTAAACCTTAAACAACAAAAAATTTTGATACCCACCCTTCCATGTGCTAGGCAGTTTTAAATGTTCGAATACAGCAGTGAGTAGTAATACTGCTCTCATGAAGCTCATGTTCTAATGGGGTTAGTAAGAAGGAAGAGAAGAAACCTATTCGTTGGTGACAAGGGCTAAGAAAGGCAATACAAGAAGGAGGCACAGAGTGATTGGGAGGTGCTATCACTTAAGAAGGTATTTAATGATGGAAGCAGATGAGCCACATGGATTTAAGGAAGAATGGTCCAGGCACAGGAGGCATCAAGTTGAAACGAAGGCAAGAGACTGCCTGGTGCATCTTGAAAACAGTAAAGCTAGTATGGCTGATTTTGTTGTTGTTCTTATTAAATGCCATTGAGTCGGTACCGACTCATAGTGACATTATGCAACGCAGAACAAAACACTGCCCAATCCTGGGCCAACCTCACTAGTGTTGCCACACTTGAGTCCATCGATGCTGCCACTTGGCCAGTCCATCTCGTTGGGGGTCTTCCTCTCTTTCTCTGTCCCTCCACCTTACC
>NW_006408554.1:11915131-11916076 GCF_000296735.1 Chrysochloris asiatica | reverse complement strand
AATTTTCCCAGATTCATACTTCATACATTCCATGTTCCAATTTTCAGAGGATATTTACAGCTATTCCTCTTCATTTTGAGTTGTGCCCATCAGCAAATGAAGGTCCCGTGGGCTTTTCTCCCACGAGCTTTACTCCATTCGTGTTATCATGGTCAACTCTACTTTGAGGAGGCAGTTCTTTACCAATCGCATTTTGAGTGCCTTCCAAGCTGAGGGGCTCATTTTCTGGCACTATATCTGACAGTGTTTCTCTGCAATTCACAAGGTTTTCAGTGACTAAAGATCAGGAAGTAATTCGTCACTCTTTTTTCCTGGTGTACCTTCTTCTGGAAGCTCATTTGAAGGCTGTCCACCATGAGTGACCCTGCTGGTATTTAAAATACTGGAGGCCTAGCTTTCAGAATCACAGCAACTCACAAGCCACCACAGTATGACAAACTGACAGACAAGTGGTGGGTGGCTTATTTGGAGGGAGGAAAAGTTCAGTGAGGGGAGAGGAGCTTAGCGAGGTAGCTGGAGTCTGACCATAATAGGCTATATAAGTCATGTTTGTAAATACTATGGTTCTTATTACTAGTGAGATGTGGAAGAGGATTAACAAGTTGAATTATATTTTATAAGACTACCTGGCTGAGCAAAGACCTTTATAGGGGAAAAGGTAGATGCAGAAGACTAATTGAAGGCTAGTGCTGTGTCTGGACTCCAGATGGTAGTGGCGATGGCTTCTGTAACTTTTGGTGTAAAAATGCTTGGAAGAGTCTTTGCTAAGAATAACATGGATTCCTTGAAAGCAGGAGACATGCTACTATCAGATTGGTCCTAATGTTGTTATGTGTCTTTGTTGTTGTTAAGTGCCGTCGAGTCGGTTCCGACCCATAGCGACCCTGTGCAGGATTTCCGAGGGTGTAAATCCTTACGGGAGTAGAAAGCCTCATCTTTCTCCCG
>NW_006408554.1:11908711-11914791 GCF_000296735.1 Chrysochloris asiatica | reverse complement strand
TCTGTGAAATAAGGGCCTGGACTGGAATCTCTCTTTTTTTTTCAAGAGAAACTTCTTTGGCTATTTCTGATTTTATTCTATCTGTTGATGCTTCATTTTTTTTTTTTTAACAGAAGGCAAATTTCAGGTTTATTTAAAAAACACATAGGTAACCAACCAGTCAGAGCTTTGGCTAGGAATGATTTGGAAAGGAGCTAAGACAGTATTCCACAAAACCTTCACAGTTATGTGCTACAGACAGACAGAGCAGAGGCATGTTTTAGAAATATTTGCGGTAGACAATAGAGGGCCCGGCTTCATCATATTCCTGTTTGCTGATCCACATCTGCTGGAAGGTGGACAACGAAGCCAAGATGGAGCCGCCGATCCAGACAGAGTATTTGCGCTCAGGAGGGAAAATGATCATCTCTTGACGTTGTCTTCTCTGCCTCCATCCCAGGCTTCACTGCCTCTCTGGGTAGGATTCCGCTCTTCTGGAATATCTCTTAAGGTTTCTCATGAGGATCTTGGAATTAGGAACATTTAAAAATTACTTACTGTTTGCAGTGTACACCAAAGTCTTCTATTTTATTAAGTGGGATAGTCTGGTACTCAGAAGGCCCTTCATCAGGTGGCTTGTATCCCTAAATAAACAAAAAAAATCTCAGAAGATTAAAAATATACATTTTTTTTCTGTCATTTTCTATGTATCCCAAAGCAAACCAATTTCACTGCCATTGAGTTGATGGTGACTCACAGTGACCCTATAGGACCCCTGGTTGGTGTGGCACTGTAAGATCAGTACTGGACTATGAACCACAAGGTTGGCAATTCAAATCCATCAGCCGCTCCTTGGTAACCATATACAGGGTCACTGAGTTGGAATTTACTCAACAGCACGTACCACCACCACCAAGGATGGAGAACTGCTCCATTGGATTTCTGAGGTAATAACTCTTTCTAGAAGCAAACTGCCTCATCTGTCTCGCTCAGAGTTTTCTTTGTTATGTTAATCACACCACATCAGGTTAGGGTGTGTAATAAATCTAACCGCTTCTGAGTCAGGGAGCAGACTGGCCAAAGAAGGAGTCCTGGTGTGGTGCTGTAGGATGAGCACTAGACTGCTAACCTCAAGGTCAGTGGTTCAAACCCACCAGACGCTCCTCAGAAATCCTATACAGGATCAACTTGATGGTACTTACCAACAGCAATAGACAGAGAAAATTTTCAAAATATCTTAGCAAAGAACTATCTTAAACTAGAAAAAAATATTTTTAAATGCATCAGTATGCAACTCACATTATAAGTTCTTTGTTAAAAGGTTCTTTTTGTGATTAAATTACTAAATACAGACACAGACCCCAATGATTCATGTATGTTAATTAATATACGTTTCGGAAATGAAACTGTTGTTTTAGCAATTCAAATTTGAACTGCCTGACAAGTTCAAAAATAAAGGATGCTTTAAGAGATTGAGTGATAAACTAGAATGCTATTACCTCGCTTAAAAATGAAGTTGGAATATGCACTTACAGCTGTGTCTGAGTGGTACAAACCATTATGCACTCAATTACTAATGGAAAGATCAGCAGTTTGAACCCACCCAGCAGTACCTCAGAAGGAGGGACTGGAGCTCTACTTCAAAAAGGTCGAAACCTTGAAAACCCTGCAGAGTGGTTCTACTCTGTACACATGGGATCACCCAGAGCCAGAATTCACTCAATGGCAACTAACACCACACAAATGCAAACTAGTGTGCAAAATACACAGCTGAAATCAGTTAATTAGAAAGAGGATGATTGCTCTGTACTCCCCCACAAGTCCATTTGGTGATTATAGGCTAGATTAGGCTAACAGATTCATCGTTTCTGTCCTTAGGCAATGTAGTTTTGTGTTACTATTTATTTCAGATCCATGCTTTCTTCATTTAGATTGTTGCTTTCTCTATTACCTGTCAGAATGCTGTGAATACACAGGTACATATTAATAAATATAGAAAGCTTTTCTAGCAAATATAATATGGTCATCTAATAGGAACAAATTACAGTAGTTTAACTGGTATTTTATAAAGAGTATTGTTTAAGGACAGAGAGTGATACCAATTATAACATGTCTTCAAAAGAAATCAAATATTTTAGATTCCAAAAAATTATAAGTACTTATAATTTTCAAAATTACCTTTGGATATGTCCTAAAGGCGCCAAGATTCACTTTCCCTGCAGATATTGTTCTTGTTGGATCAATCTATAATAAGGATATTTAGTATATGCTGATTATAAAATTATGATGTGTCTCAATTGATATAAACGTATAAACCTGGCAATAACTATGACATATAACGTGACATACACACAATAAATTTATCATTCATGGTTGTTATGTTCCATAACACAGAACACTGAATTAGCAAATATCAAACCAGCCTTTTTGAGCTTAGCTGGAGACTTAAACATCATGTGGCTCGAGGTATATACTATGCTCATGTCTGTGAATCATCGTGAAAGTGCTCAGAGTACTGATTTTCAGGTTTCAAATCCATATTAGCCAGTAGATGAAATAGCTTGTGGGCACACACACACATGCCTGCAAATTATCCTAAGAGCACTCTATTGATTTGCAGGTTACAAACAAATTCTAGCCAGTAGATAAATCAGGAAATATGGACTATGTGAATAATGCTCTATACACACACATACACATACTCTCTATGATTTAATTTAACCAAATGATAAAAAAGCTACACAAAACCATAAAAACAGTAAATTTCAGTAAGATTGGAGAAGAAAAATAAATGCCTTATGGTTAATTTTAAGATTAAATTTACAACTATACCATTTAGGAATATTATTTAAATTTACTCATTGTTTTTATTTTCTTTCAAGTTTTTATTGTGACTTGAGTGACAGTTTACATGGGAGGACATCGGTTTTACACTCATCATTTTATTGCAATGATTACAATCTTCTCTGTGCATTATCATTCAACAGTAATTGCTTCTATTCCCTCTGGGTTTTTTAGGTTTTTTTTTTTGGTGGGGGGATGTACACAAAAACATTCAAGAATATATAATCATTTAAACAAAGGGCACATTCTGCAAGCCTGCCTCCTGGCCACCAGCACACAGCCTTGCTTTTTCCATGTGTCTAAAGTCCTCAACTGCTCTATCTCTCCATGTCCTCATCTCTGGTGTCACTGCTTCTTTGGATAGGGTCCCATATTTCGCTCATGCTCTTCACCCTTGATGGTCCTACTGTCCTCTGTTCCTGGACTGTAAGATTAACTACTCCCTCTTTTTGTTACAAAACTTCTACCTTCGCAGTTGTGACAGTAGCAATTAGTCATGATAACAATTACTCATAAGTGAATCATAAGACTCTTATTCCCATCTCCTTTCACCAGATCCGTCTAGACAAGATGAAATCTATTCAGTGGGGGTTCTACCTTTCCTCACACACTCTGAAACTACTCCCTCTTGAAAACTTGTAAACCAGTCACTTCGAGCCTTTACCATTTCTCATTTTAGGTAGCCAATGTCTAAATTGCTTGTTACTATCAACCCTGTATACTGAGGTGATAGGCTTGATCCTTGATATGAAGACTCCTTCTCTCTCAGTTGGTATTTTGAGTTACTACATTCACAAGTATAGGTCAAGTTCATCAAATTGTAGTGATTTCCGCTTGTTTCCTTTATCAAAAATTTTTTTTCTTTTTATGTTCCTCTAGTTGAGTTCTGATCATCAAGCCATCGAAACTATGTCAAATGGGTACTATCTAAAAGTTTGGGTGTTCTTGTGTGTTTCCCCTCACTTCATATCAGCTGGATGTTTTGCTCTCAGCTCTAGCCTTCTGTGGCTATGTCCTTGTCCATAGGCTCAGATGTCCCCAGGACTCACCACACTTCAAACCAACCAGAACTTCTTCTTCTCTCTCGTCTCCAGGTCAATGGGAGTCTACGGAACATGACTGAACTCAGCCATATCTTTATTGCTGCCTTCCCCCATCTTCCATTCACCAGTAGACCCATGTGGTTGCTAGCAAGCTTACATGCCTGCTCATGTGTTCCCTTTGAGTTTCAGTCTTGGTGGGCGGTTTGTCCTGAAGGGACTTCATTGCTTGCCTTGATAGCTCCCCGGCGAACAACTTACTTGTTCTCATAATAGCCAATCAGACAGCCATTTTAAAAAACTTTTTTTTATTTCCTTATCATTAAGTTTTCCTTTAACAGAAGAACAATTTCTACCATCCTTGTAAAAACTTGGATTGCATCTGAAGAGTTGGTCTAGCAATTCCTGACTACTCAATCAGTCAACAATGATGGGCTGATTGCAATGTGCTAGGCACTGAGAGGTGGGTGCTCGGATTACTCTGATTTAAGACTCTAGGAGGTTAAGGACTTGCTCAAAGTCCCAAGTACTAAGAGGCAGAGTTTGGATACAAATGCAGGCAGATTGACACCAGTCTTGCTCTTAGGCACACTGATATGATTTTTTAAAATATTTGTTTGGAGAAATCTTCATAAAGAACTTGTTAAAACTAGCTGCGAAATACTTACTACAACTGCTACGAATGGTTCCTGGAACTGCTGGTTGAGCATCTGAGTACTAACATCAATCCCAGAGAGCCAGCAGCCATAGCCAGGGTGGCTGTGATACCAACCAATTGCATTTTCGAGGCGGCCAACCTAACAAATGAAAAGGACAAAGGAATATGAGATTCCTGTTTAATCTTACTTGTTGGCTTGTTGTTATTGTTAAGTGCTGCTGAATTGGTTCTGATTCATAGTGACCCTGTATAGGGTTTCTGACGCTATATTATCTTTGAAGGTGCAGAAAGCCTCATCTTTCTTCCACATTCAAACCACCAACCTTGTGTTTGCAGTCCAGTACTTATCATATAGAGCTACCACGCTTGGTTTATATATTATTATGTAGTATAGTAAAATAAGAGGTACATTACTTATGAATTCATAAAATAAGCATTTAATTGTTGTTGTTGTTGTTAAGTGTCTTCATGTCAGTTCCGACTTACAGTGACTCTGTATAGGGTTTCCGAGGAGTGGCTGGTGAGTTTGAACCGCTAACCATGCAGTTCAAACCAGCTTTGCAGTTTAGTGCATTATCACGCAGCACCACACCAAGACTCCATGCATTTGGCTGTATATATAAAATAATAGCATAAAATGTGCTGCTTTCAAATTAAAATTTTTTCTTTTTCTTGAGCAGATAACACAGGAACAAGGCACGGAATTAACTGGGTACCAGTAAAATAAGGGTAGATAGTCTCTTTTTGATCTGTTTCCCTTCAACTACCCAGTTTCGAGGCTAGACATTACGACTATAGCCAATTGCTTACATATCCTTTCAAATATACTTTTACATATGTATAATTTTGAAACCCACATATAATGTCATTATCTTTAAGTGCTGTTGAGTCGATTCCGATCCATAGCAATCCTGTGTAGGGTTTTCAAGGAGCAGCTGGTGAGCTTGAACTGCCGACCTTGCAGTTCAAATGGCATTGCAATCTGGTGCACTAACCCACAGTGCCACACTGGGGCTCCACACATATAATAGCATACCACATATAGTACTCTACTCTTTGCTTTTTCACTCAACAAAATATTCTGAAATTTGTTCCATATATAAATATAGAAATAGTTACCTTATTTTTTTTAAGTGCTATCAGGAGTTCTGGTGTGGCACTGTGGGTTAATGTGCTTGTGACTGCAAAGTTGGTTTGAACCGCAAGGTTGATGGTTCAAGCTCACCACTCGCTCCTCAGAAACCCTATACAGTGTCGCTATGGGTCAAAACCGATTCAACAGCACTTAATAACATCAGTCCATTGTATGAATGTATCATAATTTATTTAACCAGTTTTATAGGCAGGAATATTTAGGTTGATTTCAAACTTATGATTTTAAACACATATCTGGTTATTAGGGAAAATATTTACTAGAAATTATTAAAATTTGTTAGGAAAACCTCCCGCCAAGCCCCAAACAATAATCCACACTATATATCTTATCAAGCTTTTAGTCTCATATATATTTTTACATATGAGGGAGTTTCAAAACGTTTGTGGAAAAGTGGAATGGAAAG
>NW_006408554.1:11890282-11908451 GCF_000296735.1 Chrysochloris asiatica | reverse complement strand
CCTCTACAGGCAAAGCAAAACTGTCCATGATGATCATAGTCTCGCCATCCACCTTTCCCAGCATCAATCCCATCACTTCCAAGTTGCCTCCTGACCTGGCATGCATCACCATTTTCAGGAGCGCCAAAGCTGAGATTTTGCAGTACTTAAAGTAATGGTGACTACAAAAGAAAAAACAAAGAAAAGCACGGCATGATTAAGTTTCTTAGATAAATTACAATTTCAAAGACTTTTTTTTGTAGGAAAATAATGAATAGACACTGAAGGAATTTACAGAGATGGAAGGAGAGAGAGGCTGAAGATTGTTGGAAAGAAAAAAGAAGAAAAGGACCGAGTTTCTGTAGAGGCCTGGAAATAATAAGTATGCTAAGGTCCTGAAAAGTATTCGTCCTTGGAAAAAGGAAAAAGTCTCAACTAATTTTTAAATATGCTATTCAAGTAGAAAGGAAGGGTTAAATGACCAGTTCAGATGACTTTCTTCATTAATTTTGGAGCCACCAAAGCTCTGATTCTGAGGGGCTGGCTGGTTGTGCCTAACTGTTCTCAGGCTCAAATGACTGGCCTAGTGGTTAACAATGTAACATTTACTTATCTGTCTAGGTTTGAATCCTGTCATTAACTTGGGTCAATCACTTAATGCCTTTGCCTCAGTTTTCATATCTGTTGTTAAGTGCTTTTGGGTCTGTTCTCTGACTCATAATGATCATGTACAGAGTTTCTGAGGATATAAATCTTTATGGAAGCAGAAAGCGTCATCTTTCTTCCACAGAGCGGCTGGTGGGTTCCAACCACTGGCCTTATGGTTTAGTCCAGTGCTTATCCTGCAGAGTCACCACACTTCCTTTCCTTATTTGTGTTGTTGTTGTTAAGTGTGATCAAGTCGGTTCCAACCCAAAGTAACAACCCTGTATAGGGTTTCCGAGGAGTGGCTGGTGGGTTTGAATAGCTGACCTTGCCTGTTAGCAGTTCAGTGCTTATTCTACAGCACCATACCATGACTCCTTGTCTGTAATCAGGGATAGAAAAATGGAATAATTAAGTACTTGGCATAATGCCTGGCACATACGAAAACATTAGTGTTAAAAACCTAAAACCCACTGCCATAGTCAATTTCAACTCATATTAACCCTACAGGATAAGGAAGAACTGCTTCTTAAACAAAGTTTTAACAGGCACAGACAACCTCATCTTTCTCCCATGGAGCAGCTGGTGCGTTTGAACTGCCGACTTTAAGGTTAGCAACCCAATGCAACACCATAGTGCCTAGCACATACGAAAACCTTCATGTTAGTCAGCCTTTATTAGAATCGTTAGCCTGTCTCCATGGACTACGAAAGAACATTGTATTGAAAGGTATGATTCCCTCTGTGCTATGAATCTCAAAATTAAAAGCATTGCTCAACATTCCCAGCTTTCTTATTATCATTATTCCAGAATTTATCATCTATGGATGGGACTAAACTAGTCTTGAATAAAATTACGTTTTCATTCTTACTGAAGAATCCCAAGACAATAAAACTGAATTTAATTAGAACTATAACCATCGTGGTTACGAATTGGGCTGAGAGCTGCAAGGTCAGCAGTTCGAAACTACCAGCTGTTCCGCGGGAGAAACATGAGGCTTTCTGCTCCCATAGAGATGTACAGCCTCGGGAACCCTGTACAGGGTCGCTATCAGTCTATGAGTCGGAACTGACTCCACGACACAAAACCACCACCATAATCAATGAAACAATCGGCTGGCTCTTGAATAAATCACATCAACCTTACATGCACAGCCTGCTACAGAAGCAAGCAGTCAATAAGTCATGCGAACCAGTCTAAATAGCCAGTCTCTGAGAAGTCCTTTAGATAGCCATCTCTTTAGATGTCCTTCCACTGAAAACAGATTGTCCCAAACTCCACTAGATTTCAATCACAAAGTAAAAATATGGAAATCTGATCTTTAAATCAGATCTGAATTTAAATCATGGCTCCTCTATTTACTGGGGAAAGGGGAAAAAAACCATCAACACTGCATGCCTTAGGAGCCATGGTGGCACAATGGTTTGTATCGACCAGTCACTCTGCAAGGAGAAGATGCGGCAGTTGGCTACTGTCAAGATTTACAGTCGTGGAAACCGTGTGGAACAGTTCTCCAGTTTGTCCTAGAGGGCTGTTATGAGTCAGAATTGACCCAATGGCAATGGATTTGTTTTTTGGTTTGTAGAGTCTTTTTTCTCCACTACCTCATCAAATCTTTAGTACTAACAAGAGGTAAGTCTCATTTCACCTTTATTAGCAACAAGAGGTAAGTCTCATCTTCATTTTACAGAAAAAAGAATAAGTAATTACCCCCAGTTCAATCAACTAGTTAAGGACAACAGTGAGATTTGATTATACTACTGATCGTGTAAGGAGTTCTGGTGGCGCTGTAGGATAAGCGCTGTATTGCTAACTGCAAGGCCAGCAGTTCAAAGCTTCCAGCTGCTTCTCAGGAGGAAGATGAAGTTTTCTGCTCCCATAAAGATTTACAGCCTCAGAAAGCCTATACAGGGTTGCCGTGAGTTGGAATCAAACTCAATGGCAGTAGGTTTGGTATCAACTGATACTTAGTAAGTGTTCACTGATCTGTGTGACTATGAGGTAAATTACTGAATGTATTTACTTATTTTATTACCTTCAAAAAAGGGATATAACAATAGGTTGTTATGCAGATTATCTGGCATGGAAATTCCTAGCTCCATGCTCAGTTCATATTTGTTGCTGTTAAGTGCCATTGAGTCTGTTCTGACTCATAGCGACCCTGACACTGTTGTATCTGATAAGCACCGATGCCAACCATGAGGCTGTCAGTTCAAATCCACTAGCTTGCTCCTTGGATCTATATAGGTTTGCCATGAGTTGGAACTGACTCAACAGCACTAAACAACAATATCTAAATATTGGCAATTAAAGTCAGTCTTGTACAAAATGGTGAGGCAGATGAAGCATGGCTTCTTTGCTACCACAGCTCTCCTTCTCTGTTTTGTTGGTTACCTGTAGGGTTTGTACTAGCTGATTTTTCAGAAGTAGATCTGCCAGATCTTTCTTCCTAGTTCATCTTAGTCTGGAAGCAACTCTGGAACCAATTCAGCATTACTGGAACACACAAGCCTGCATTGATAGATGAGTGGTGGCTTTGTTGAGGTGTACTGAACAGGAATTCTAAAATTACCTAGATAGTGACTTTCTGTGTTCTTTATACTACCAAAATGTTCTCTCGAAAGGACAAGTGCTATGGTATATAGAATCCTTGACCTGTTTTCAAACCCAGGTGGTGGTGGTGATAGTGGCTGTGTACCATGGAGTAGGTTCCGACTCATAGCAATTCTATATAAGGTTTCTGAGGCTATAAAACTTGACTGAAGTAGAAAACCTCATCTTTCTCCCATGGAGCATTTGGTAGATTTCATTTGCTACCTTGTGGTTAGCAGCCCAACTCATAACATACTACCCACCAGGGCTCTGTGGGGTGCATGAATTTTGTGAAGGGCAAAGTGATTTGGTGGCAGTGAGTCGGAACTGACTGGATGGCACTTAATAACAACAACAAACGTGTTTTAACCTGTACTGACATAATTTCTGGTTTAGGAGAAGTGGTGGATTAATATTTTGGGTGATTTGGTACCTTTAACATGACTAACAAGAAGCTCTGGTAGTGTCGTGGTTACGAGTCAGGCTACTAACCTCAAGGTGTTGTTGTTGTTGTTATGTGCCATGAAGTCGGTTCTGACTCATAGCGACCCTGTACAGAGTTTCCAAGGCTGAAAATCTTTACCGGAGCAGAAAGCCTCATCTTTCTCTCGCGGAACAGCTGGTAGTTTCGAACTGCTGACCTTGCAGCCCGATTCGTAACTACTATGCTACCAGAGCTCCTTAACCTCAAGGTAAGCAGTTCGAAACTACCAGCAGTTCTGCTTTCTGTTCCCGTAAAGATTTACAGCCTCGGAAACTTCATACAGGGTCGCTATGAATCGGAACCAACTCCACGAAACTTCACCACCACCCCGACTATTACTAACAGTAATATACTATTTTTTAAATTAAGCGCTGTCCAGTCGGTTCCGAATCACAGCGACCCTGTGTATAGGGTTTCTCAGGCTTTAAATCTTGGCGGGAGCAGAAGCCTCATCTTTATCCCGCGGAGCAGCTGATGAGCTAGAACCGCTTAGCTTGAGGTTCAGAGTCTGATGCTTATCGTACGGAGCACCTGTGTAACTATTGTTGTTGTTGTTGTTAAGTGCCTTCGAGTCGGAGTCGACCCAGAGCGACCCTGTACAGGGTTTCCGAGGGTGTAAATCCTTACAGGAGTAGAAAGCCTCATCTTTCTCCCGCGGAGCGGCTGGTAGTTTCGAACCACTGACCTTAAGGTTCGCAGCCCGATTTGTAACCACTACGCTATTACACATCTCTAAAAGATATAGCTATTTTAGAGTCTCCCCTATTCCAGTATAACTCAACCGCTGATCACACAGATTTCATGGTAGTGTGCGACATGTAGGTAATATAGATGTTAAGAAGGGTCAGCCTAAATCACGACTTGTTCTTAACCACATCCAGTTCCTGGAGGCAAACTGGTTAATGAGACGAAAGGGGGACGCGAGGCAGCACCCAACGCAGGGGCTTAGGCTCTTACTTGCGGGAATGAAGGCAAACCAAAATCTAAGACATATTCCTTCTCCTCCCTTCTCATGTACGCTTGAAAGCTCTCCACTCCCTTCACCTCCCACTCCCCCTGGGCCTCCTCTTAAATTCCCTCCACCCCTTCCCACTCCGGCATTTCGCCAGGGACCTCCTCACTCCTTAGTCCAGGGCTTCGCCGCCAGGATTTCCTGCTGCTGTTTCTTGTCGTATTTGTAGATTTCATCGATACTCTGAGCTTCTTGCATGTTGTTGGTTAATTCCCAGGTTTTCTGAGCCATCCCGCTACCGGACGCCGTCATTGCGGATGAGTCAGAGACGTTGTCGCCTACACAATCAATACGCAACTTCACCCTTCTAGGTTTTGGGGTGAGGGCTTCCAACACGCCCCCACACCCGTGCACAATTTTAGAAGACTCTCGAGGCACCCATGACACTTAGAACCGGAGGCGACGGTGGTACAGACCATTTGAGAATACCAGGAGACTTTCAGGAAAGCAGCAATATAAAAAGCAGTTGCAATAATAGTTAGGGAAAGAGAAATGTTTTAGTGGATGAAATGAAAGTATCTCTTCAGAAAACTATACGTGTAAGTTAAAACTAAAATAATAACCGAGTATGGGAATGGTACAGCCCTGCGCACCGGAATTAAATCCTGTAAACGTTATGCCAGCAACTGGAAGTTGCCTTCTTTGTTCGTACTGCGCAGGCCCAGCTCTCGCCATGTTAAAAATGGTACTTAAAATAGTGTTGGGGGGGTGGGGTGTAGTTGTTGGGTTGTAGGTACTTTAAATGAGATGGATTTGTTAAATGACTGAAAAATAAAGGATATTTGTCGGGGAATTGAGATATTGCTCAGATCTGGATTCTAATTGAAAGGAAGATGAAAGTACTAAATGCAGAGGATTCGCGACGGTTTGGTGCATTGCTTTCAGAAGCGCGTCCTCTAGTGTTCAGAAAATGTCTAACAGATGCAGTTATAGCTTCAATAGCACTCTGAAACCACTTCTGATCTAGTTCAAGTTAATTTCGGCAACCTATTTTCTCCAACAGTTTTATTAGTTTATTTTTTACATTTATTTCATTTATTAATTTACTTATTTTAGATCCTGCTCCCCCATTCTAGGAGTCCTGGTGTGGCGCTGTGGGTTAATGCGTTGGACTGCAAAGTCAGTTTGAACTGCAAGGTCGGTTGTTGAAGCTCACTAGCCGCTTCTCAGAAAGCGGATCTGTTAGAACCGACTCGACAGCACTTAACAACAACAACTCCCGAAAGAGAAAGAATGTTAAAAATTTTATCATCTGGACCCTATGCTCCTCTCTAGCTTCATCTTTCATTAGTCTGTCTCCTCCTGAAACTTTTTCAGTTCCTAAGGAGCTCTGGTAGCGTAGTGGTTACGAATCGGTCTGCGAACCGTAAGGTCAGCAGTTCAAAACTACCAGCGGTTCTGCGGGAGAAAGATGAGGCGTTCTGCTCCCGTAAAGATTAACAGCCTCGGAAACCCTGTGCAGGGTCGCTATGAGTCGGAACCGACTCCACGGCACACAACAACAACAGTACCAATGCATTTACTTTGGCTTAGCGCATGCGGTAAACTGTCTGGAATTCTCTTCTGTGACTTTTCTAGCTGGAAACTCATGTGAATCTAAAAATCACAGGCCAGATATCTCCACCATGAAACCTGTCTTAACTTCTTGGTCTCTTCAATGTATTTTGCTGATTTTGTACAGAGTGTATTTATTTACTTGGAAGTTTTCTCTTTTACTGTGAGATTCAGAGAGGAGGACATTGTTCTGCATGGAGTGGAGACTCGTAGTATTTGTTGTGAAGTACCATGGCATCGATTGTGAGTCGTAGCTACCCTGACTAGGGTTTCCAAGGAGTTGCTGGTGGATTTGAGTGTTTGAACCCCCGAGCTTTCAGTTAGCAGCTCCCACCAGACTCCCCATTCCTAGTATTGTTAAGTGCTGTCAAATCAGTTCTTATTTATAGCAATCCTGTATAGGGTTTCTGAGGAGTGGCTGGTGGGTTTGAACCGTCGACCTTATGGTTACCAGTCCAATGCTTACCCTGAAGTGCCACACCAGGACTCCATTCCTAGAATAGTGCTTGGCATATGGTTAAAACGAAATCGTAATTATTAAATCCACACCCTGGCTTACAGATTTGACATTTTCAGCTGAAGAAAATTTGCCTTTAAAGGTCTTCTTACAAAGTAAATTAGGGTAAAAGAATCCTTAGTTCTATTCTCCTGGTAAGCTGCTAAGACTACTGCTGCTGTGAGGTGTTGTCGGCCGGTTTGCACTCATAATGACCCTCGTGTAACAGAACCAAACCCTGCCATGTCCTGCACCATTCTCACAGTAGTTGCTATGTTTGAGTCATTGCTGTAGCCACTGTTAATCTATCTCATTGAGCGTCTTTCTCATTTCCCTGATCCTCTACTTTACTAAGTTCTTTTCTTGTGGTAGCATTTGGCCACTCAATAACTCAATATTGGGATGAAGTGAATACCATTGAGAATAGTAATGAAAGCCCATTGCCTAGACTTTGGGTGGAGTAATTCCCTGGAAAGGTATGCCAACAGTTTTCTTCTCTCTTCCTTTTTCCCAGGCTCTAGTGGGCTAATGCGTCAGGTTGTAAAGTCATTTGAACTGCAACGTCAGTGGTTCAAGCTCACCAGCTGCTCCTTAGAAACCCTATACAGGGTCACTATGGGTCGGAATTGACTCGATGGCACTCAACAACAACAACAACAACAACAGCAGATCCATCAGGCTGCAGAAATTATTGAACAATATTGTTAATATCACATGCAAGTAAAATTATGCTGAAGATAAAGTTACACCTCACAGGTATTGTGGGTTCAGTTCCAGACCATCACAATAAAGCAAGTCACAAGAATTTTTTGGTTTCCCAGTGCATATAAAAAGAATGTTTACACTATGCTGTAGTTTATTAAGTGTGCAAAAACAGTATGAAAACGTTTGAAATTTTGTGAGAATTACCAAAATGTGACACAGCGGCACAAAGTGAGCAAATGCTGTTGGAAAAATGGCACTGATAGACCAGCTAAATGTAGGGTTGCCACACTTTCAATTTGTGAATGCGTTATGCCTCTAATTAAAAAGTGGTTGCAATAGTGCATCGACAGGGAGCTGTCAGAATTTCAAGCAGGATTCAGAAAAGGATGTGGAATGTGGGATATGGTTGCTGATGTCAGATCTTGGCTGAAAGTAGAGAATACCAAAATGATGTTTACCTGTGTGTTCTATTGACTACGCAAAGGCATTTGGCTATATGGATAGTAACATATTATAATGTTTTGAAGAATGGGAATTCCAGAGCACTGAATTATGCTCATGAGAAACTTGTATATGGACCAAGAGGCAGTCATTTGAACAGAACTAGGGGATACTGCCTGTTTAAAATCAGGGAAGATGTGCATAAGGGTTGTATCCTTTCACTAAAAGGGTTCAAAAGCAAATATGTCACTTTGAGATTCTGCACCTGACACAAGTCATGATATTTTCAGCCATCTCATTTGCTTGCAAATGCTGGTCAATGAATACAGCAAGTCAACGTAGAATTGATGCATCTGAATTATGGTATTGGTGAAGAATGTTAAAGAATACCATGGACTGCCAGGAGACTGAGCAAATCTATCTTGAAAGAAATATAGTCAGAATGTTTCTTAGAAGGGAGGATGGTGAGACTAGTACTTTGGCACGTTATCAGGAAGGACTATTCCCTAGAGAAGGACATCATGCTTGGTAGAGGGGCAGGAAAAACAGGAAGACCTCAATGAAATGGACTGACAGTGCCTGCAACAATGGCCTCAAACATAGCAACCTTAGTGAGGATGTGCAGGACAGGGTTGTGTTTGGTCCTCTTGTACAGAGGGTCGCTCTGAATAGGAAACTGCGTGATGGCACCTAACAACAGCCCTGTATGCACTTCTTGCCTAGGGGCAGGAAGAGCACTGGAATTGATTTAACTTGGAAAATGGCTTCCAGGGCTCAACAGTTTCAGGGTAGCCAGGAGGAACAAGGTGGCCGAGTCCTCCTCGGAGGCAGAGGGCGCGCCAGGCCGCGAGTGTTCCCTTCTGGGCGGCAATGGGGGCGGGGCCGCGCCTGGCCGTTGGCTAAGGGCGAGCAGAGGGGCTTGGCTTGAGAGGCGGAGCCTGGGCCGGGCGGCTTGTCGCACTGTTCCCGCGCGGGGCGACCGCTGCCACTTTTCTGGACAGCGAAGGTGCTTCGTAGGAGCGCTCAGCGGCTGCCCGGACGCAAATCAGCCCCCCCCCCCCACTTCCCCGAGTAAGAGTTCGCCGGGTGGGGATGGAGAGCCAATCCGGCGGGGGTGGCCGGGTAGGAAGGGACCCTGCGCAGGGTTCGCGGCCCCGGGGGGGAGCGGTGGTTCACTGCACCCTGCTGGACAGGGATCTCGCGGCTGCTCGGCCAGGGCCAGTCAGTGCCCACCTTGTGGGGGTTAATATTCTCTGTAGGCCAGAGTTTAGTGGCTCCGGATCGGCGTGGGCAGTGGCCTGGTAACCCGGGCCGAGACAGCCGAGTGTCCAGGACTCGCGTCTGCATGTCTGAGCTGGGGCTCCGGGGAGCGGGTGTGTGGGGGCGGTACCCGGGTTGCTGGGGTGCGGGCGGAGGTCTCGCGGTGGCGCGGGGAGCAAAACGATTACTCAGTCCTGAGCCGGGGGTTGCAACCCTGTCTGTTGTGAACCGGTTGCCTGACAACGCGTTGACGCTTCCTAAAGAGGCAGCCACCCTCAGCAGCTGGATACTAGCCTTGCTTTCCCTGTAGCGCCCTTTACCTACGCGTTCGCACGGCCTCCGCAACTCAGCGGAGCCCCCTGGAGCGCCTCGGGGCTGGTTAATGCTTAACATTTGTCCAGAGCTTGTGCACCTGGTGCTGTTTCTAGACCTTTGCTTTGCAAGTAATTGATTTAATCTTCACTAGAGCCTTATGCCCTGTGAGGTAGGTGCTATTATTATCCTGTTTTATCCCTGTGATTGTTTGGCGTCGTGAGCTTGCATCTTTTCTAACTAAATGTTTTAATTTTAGTATCATCTCTGACTTGAATCCTGTTTTCGTAAATGTTGCATTAGGACACATCGTTAGAGAGAGGTTGGCTTTCAAGTTTATAGAACTGAGAATTTGAATTTGGATGTTTATAAAGACCACCTAGTTTCCGAATACTTGGAAAATTCAAAGACCCAGTAACATCCAATAAGAGTTTGTAAAGAGCCAATTATCCTCAGAGATTCTATTTTATATAAAAGAATGGCTTGCCATGTCGATAATCAAAGAGGCATTCTGTGGAACCCGGTGAAAGGTTTCTTGCTTTTCTCATCTCATTTGCCCAGCTAGGTGAACAGTGACTCTCATTGGTTTAACATCAGCTGCTCTCCAGGGATGAAGTTTTTGGCATCTTCCAGTAAGTGACCTTATAGGAGGGTCCTGGTGGATTCAGACAGGGTAATTTGAAACAACATAACACCACCACTTTCAGTACAGTTTTTCTCAAATGAAATGTTAAGCCAAATGCAATGTTACTATTATAAATCTGATTAGATTTCAGAGTATATTTTAATATCATTCTGATGAGTTTTCCAGAGTAGAAGAAAAAGGTACAGTTGTTTTGGCAATTAGGCATAACCCAAAGGTATGTAATTTATCTGTTGTTGTTGTTGTTAAGTGCCGTCGAGTCGGGTCCGACCCATAGCGACCCTGTACAGGGTTTCCGAGGGTGTAAATCTTTGTTTTGGCAATTAGGCATAACCCAAAGGTATGTAATTTATCTGTTGTTGTTGTTGTTAAGTGCCGTCGAGTCGGGTCCGACCCATAGCGACCCTGTACAGGGTTTCCGAGGGTGTAAATCTTTGTTTTGGCAATTAGGCATAACCCAAAGGTATGTAATTTATCTAGTTGTTGTTAAATGCTTGCCAAAGAGTCACTTCCTACTTGTTGTTGCTAGTAAAGGCCATTGAGTTAGCTCCAACCCATAGTGACCGTGTACAGGGTTTCTGAGGAGCAGCTGGTGAGTTTGAACCACCAACTTTGTGGTTCAAACAGACCTTACGGTCCAGTGCTTTATCCCACAGTGATACACGCCTTCCTATTCATAACAACCCTGAATAGAGTTCCTGAGTCTAAATCTTTAGGGGTGTGAAGAGCCTCATCTTCCTCCTGCAGAAAGGCTGGTGGGCTCCAACCGCTGACCTTGTGCTTTGCAGTTCAGTGCTTATTCTTCAGGGTCATGGTGCTCCATCTGCTGCTTTTAGTCTTGATTAATGAGGTCTAGTAGCTTCCCAAGACTTAAAAATACTTTTATGAACAACTACTCCACACTTAGCTCTGTATTTAGGTTTCAAAGATCAGGTTGTTATGTGAAAACCAGTGCTATGCAAAAAATGGAGGTTGACAACATCAGATAAATGGATGAGCATATCATTACGTAACTGTCCAGTTATATCATGACAACTGCCAAACCACTGAGAATTATGGCCCAGCCAAATGTGACTTGTGATTAATCTTAACCATCATACCCAGGGTTACTCTCACCTGTACCTTGGCATGCATTACTGCCAGTATTCAGTCGTTATTGCACAAAATAGTTGATAGTATATTTTACTTTTTTTACTTTGCAAATGCAAAGTGTCTGATAACTAGATAACTGACAGGTGAGGAGTTGGAATTGTTGGAAGTGCTGTTGAGTAGTTTTAATTGAGGAGTAGATGTGCTAGTTCACTCACTGTCCTCTGTCCTCTCCCCTCCATTTTACCGTATCTCTTAAGTAACCATTTGGGAGGATTGGATGAAATCTGGGTGCATCTGTGTGAGTAAATTGCTCATGTAGATACCATCTACCAGGAGAAAAAGATTGAGAATCTCTGATTTGGCAGAAAGATCACCAGATGGGAAGTGAGAAACATTGTACTGGTTCACCTCATTCCTTCCTCTCTCTCAGTTTCTTACCCCTTCCCACTCCCCCACTCCCCTATCCTTTATCACTCCCTGGGATTCTGTTCTCAGTTTTGTTCTGTTCTCTTCCTACTCTTTTGCCAGGCACCTCTTCTCCCTCTCTACTCCCCGCCCTCAGTTTTAATGATCACTTTGTTGTTGTTGTTGTGTGCCAACAAGTCAGTTTCAACTCATCGTATAAGGTTTCTTAGAGCAACTGATGGGTTTGAACCATTGGCCTTGCAGATAATGCAGTTAGCAGCCCATTGCTTATCCTACAGTGCCGTACCAGGACTCATTTTCCTTGTTGTTGTTAAGTGCTGTCAAGTAGGTTTCAACTCAACTTATAGTTGTCCTGTATGGGGTTTCCAAGGAATGGCTAGTGGGTTGAAACTGCTGACAGTCTCACTTTAAGTACTGTTAAATCTATATTTCCAACCCAGGTTCTTTTCTGAGTTCAGATATATTCAAAGTATATTGTTGGGATCTCCACTGAATCCTTTTTGAACATTCAGCACCTAAACATTAACCTCTAAACCTCAGTCTGACTTAAGCTATATATGAGCTAATGTTGTTTGCTGTGAGCAGTCCAATTGGTTCTAACTCAGAGCAACCCTGTCTGTATAGAGTTCCCAAGGTTGTAAATCTTTACTGGAGCAGAAAGCCTCATCTTTCTCCAATGGATCGTAGCTGGTGGATTTGAACTGCCAGTCTTGTGTTTAGCAGCCCAACGCATTAACCACAATACCACCATGAGTTAGGGGGCATTATGTTGTCCAAGTTCAAAAACAGGGATCGTATCTTCTTTTTCTGTCCCCTGCATCTAGTATCTTAGTTACTTAGTGTTGGTGTAATCAACACAGCTTAAGTGGATGACTTTAAAGAACAGAAATGTACTGTCTCACAGTTTTAGAAACAAGGAGTCCAACTCAGGAAACTGCCTTGTGTATTTCTTGGTGTTCAGTGGCTTACTGTAGATGCTTCCTCACAGTCTCTTGCCCCTCTATGTGTGTCTTTCAGTGTCTGTTTTTTTTCTGCCCTGGTGTGGTACCTATAGGATAATGCACAGAACTGGAAGGTTGGTTTGAACCATAGGTGGTTCAAACTCACCAGCTGCTCCTCCTGAAATCCTATACAGGGTCACTATGAGTAGGCATTTAACAGCAACGACTCACAGGGACCTCCCCTACTCTAGTATGATGCCATTAATATATAAAAAGAAAACCCTTATTGCCAAGCAGGGTCACACTCAACAGGTACAGCTGTTGTTAAGGACCATCAAGTTAGTTCTGACTCATAACAACCTTGTATAGGGTTTCTGAGGAGCAGCTGGAGGTTTGAATTGCCGGCCTTGTAGTTTTCATGATCCTACTACAGTGCCACACTGTAGTTTTGGGAGATCACAATTCAGTCCATAACAAGAGGGGAGTAGTTTTCCTTTCCTTAAACTTCCTCAGTCTAGAAGGAATTTGCTTTGTACTCTTTCAAAGAGAACAGGATGAGAGCAACATTTCTCCCTCTCTCTGTGACTGATAAAATTGGAGAAGGAATCGGACATACTAAGCTATATCTGGGGCCTCTTTCTTATTTGGATTTGCCTAAACATAGCAGAAAGGAGCTCTGGTAGCGTAGTGGTTTTGAATTGGGCTGCTAACCTAATGTTGGCAGTTCGAAACTAACAGCTGTTCCGCCGGAGAAAGATGAGTCTTTCTGCTCCCGTAAAGATTTACAGCCTTGGAAACCCAGTGCAGGGTTGCTATGAGATGGAACAGACTCCATGGTACTTACCAACAACCACCTTGGTGGTAAGAGTGCCAGTGTGGCGCTGTGGGTTAATGTGCCAGACTGCAAAGCCGTTTGAACTGCACGGTCGGTGGTTCAAGCTCACCAGCTGCTCCTTGGAAACCCTATACAGGGTTGCTATGATGGCACTTAAGAACAACAAGACTTAGCAGATGATGGTGCTCTGTTCCAGTTATATTTCTGTCTAATAAGCATAGGGAGTCCTGGTGTGGCGCTGTGGGTTAATGCGCTAGACTGCCAAGTCAGTTTGAACTGCCAGGTTGGTGGTTCAAGCTCACCAGGTGCTCCTTGGAAACCCTCTAGAGGGTCGCTGTGGATCAGAGACGACTTGATGGCACTTCACAACGACAACAATAAGCATAAGGAACCCAATTTCAAGACTTACAGATGATTACCAAGTGAGAATTATGGGTAATTTAAATCTCAGTGTTCTTTAAGTTTGGAGATTTTTAAGGTGACAATTCATGCATATAAACAATATGAAAATATACTAGAAATTAATACAATAGCTATGATTGATCAAATTCTAAGTGCCAGGTTCTGTGCCATACATTTTGTTTGCATGATTTCATTTTATCTTCATAAGAATTCTGGAGTTGTTAGTATCTCCATGTTACAGATGGGAAAACTGAGGCATAGAGAGGTTAAGGAACTTGTCTGTGGTTAATAGTCAATAAGTTGAGTTTCACATCCAGAACTACTTAATACTAAAAACAAAATTTGTTGTTGCTGTGTGCCGTTGAGTCGGTACCGACTCATAGCAACCCTGTTTAAGGTTTCTGAGGAGCAGCTGGTGGGTTTGAACTGCTGACCCAGTTGTGGGTAGTAGTCCAGTGCTTATCCTGCAGCACCACACCATGATTCCAAATAACTTCCTGTCAATTCGGTTCTGACTCATAGTGAACGTGTTTGTGTCAGAGTAGATCTGTGCTCCTTAGGGTCTTTATGGCTGTGACCTTTTTGGGAAGCAGATTGACAGGCCTATGGATGGGTTTGAACCACCAACCTTTTGGCTTACAGTCTAATGCTTAACTGCTTGTGCCATTAACAGACTTCTGCAAACTGGTTCTTCCCAGTTCACTCACGTCTGAAGAAGTGAAGGCAGAACAGACCCGAATTTGTAAAATATGGGCATGTGGGAATGTTAAATAGAACAGGAAAAATTACTGGTTGATGCCCTGGTAGCAAGGAAATCTTGTCTCCGAAAACAAGGGCAGTGTGCACATTGCATAATAATGAAATGGAATTGGCAGAATGGGAAACAGTGGTGCTTGGCTCAATGAATGGGTGTCACTCTCCATAGTCTTGGCAATAGTCCAGTCTCAGCAGACTCCTGCAATGGCTCCCTACACCTCTGTCAAGTCTCCCATTTCAAGGTAACTGTCATTCCTTTGCACCCACATTTTACAAATTCAGGTGTGTTCTGATTTTGCTGCATTGGCCATGCATTCATTCAAACTGATGTGAAGCCTTGTCTTCTACTAAATACATTGCTACTGGCAAAAGAAAACCCAATAACAACCTGAGAAAAATTGTAACTGATTTTATATTGTGTGGCATCAGGAAGTTAAAAATTCCCACTTGAGTTTCTTTTGCTGATCTTTTTTTTTTTTTTTTATTACAACTTTAAAATATGGTTAAACAATTCATTTTCATTTTACCTCATGTTATAATCTAAAAGGCTCAATACAAACTTATCCACAGTCTTGATCTGACTGATTTGTTCTGTGTTACTACATTAAGGCTCTGATTAAGTTAAGCAGGACTAAGTATGGACCTTATGAGACACAAGTAGCTAGCAACATTGTCTAAACTGAGGATTTGCCATGGATGCTTAGCTTAGAATTTTTTAAATGTATATTTCCATTTAGTGATAAGACACAAGTAAAGTTTGAGAGAAAATAGTTCAAAAATAAAGATTTTGGCATTATACCCTGAATTTAGGGAACATGTACTTCAAAAACAATAATCCCTAATGATGGTTAAAAAAAAAAAAAAAGAATAAATATAAAAGCTCCTTTGAACTCTCTCCCCCTCAGAGGGAAGAAGAATGGATGGGTATGCCAATAGGCCCTATGTAAGTTCTGAGTCTCACAATTTTGGGGTTCCCCTCCTGTGGTACAACCCACTGCATGTGCTGGAAAATATTTGTCTCTCATTTGTGTTGCTCTCTGGGAAATTAGAGCTTGCAGTTGACATATGAGTCCTACTCTGGATGCTGCTTTTGACATAACTAATAAATCATTTGTGTGTCTGTCCCTGGTGACTTCTGTCAAGATATGTATGTAAACCTGTAAAAATCTTAGATCCTTTAAAGTTTCTGACTTAACACTGATTCTAAAATTAAATGCAAAAGACCCAGAATACCCAAACCAATTTTGAAAAAGAAAAACAACAAAGTTGGGGAACTTTCACTTCTCAATTATAGGAATTCAGCTGTCAACCCAAAAGTTGACAGTTTGAACCCACCAGCTGTTCCACAGGAGAAAGATGTGGTAGTCAGCATCAAAATCTACTTACCACCAATGAGACAGTTATCAAGACAAATAAGCTTAGTGTTACGGGTTGAACTATGTTGTTGTGATGGTGGTGGTGTGCCGTGGAGTCGATTCCAACTCATACCTTTTGCTGATCTTAATCCTTAAATTGTAAACATTCTTACTAGTCTCTGATTTGCTAAGTAACTCTTGAAATGATTTTGAATATGCTTTATGTAAGTTATGGACACACGTTCAGGAGTGAGGGCAGAGTGGCCATGGCAGCCTGAAGCTGGCCTGGTGTTACCTCACCTGGGCGTTGGTGTTGCTAGGAGCTAGTAAGGCATGCACAGCCCAAGCCCCAGTGTTCTGTTGTTGAATGTAAACAGTTACCCAGTACATCATCAGACAGGCCACTTTGTATCCATAATGGATCAAAACAAAATGCAAGATGGTTCCACAATTATATCCAAACACAGATAAAGCATGGACATTATCTATGACAAAACTTACCAAACATCCTCCTCTCCAACTAATATAACACCTTTAGCCTCATTCCAGTCTGTCCTCCTTATAGATAAGGTATGGTCAGCTACTAAGTCATAGAATTATCCTGGCTTCCTGATAGCATACAACCCTGAGCAAAACTTCCCTTTCTTAAACTATCCCCCAAATCACCTAATACAAACCAAAATCCTCTAGTAAATCTTTTCTGACATCCTTGCTGAGCCCTAATGTGGTGGTGTAGGATAAACACTGGATTGCTAATTGCAAGGTTGGTGGTACAATTCTACCAGCCACTCTTGGAAACCCTATACTGTGTTACTATGAGTCAGAACCAACTCGACATCAGTTAACAGCAACAACAACACCTTTGCTGGAGGGATGGAGGTTCATTGGTAGAATTCTCATGCTCCACGAGGGAGACTTGGGTTCAATTCTTAGCCCATGTCCCTTAAGCATAGCCACCATCCATTTGTCAGCACTGGTTTGTGTGTTGCTATGATGCTGAACAGGTTTCAGTGGTACTTCCAGACTCAGGCAGATTAGGAAGAAAGGCCTGGTGATCTACTATTGAAATATCAGCCAATGAAAACTCTTTGAGTCACAACAGCTGAGTTCTGTTGTACATGTTGAGCCACCTACTCTATGGCAGCAAACTACCCCCCACCCCACCCCACTAAGATACCCCTAGTTCTCCAAGGCGTGCATTTTCTACCTCAGTGCAATGAGTAATAAACTCAACTTGTTTCACTACAGTTGTGTTGCTAGCCCTCTTTGGCGGGAGGGTATTTGTGTCTTTGATGCTTCAACTTAATGTTGAAAATATTATAACTGATTAGACAGAACAAAATAAGGAGTGATTAAAACTTGCTTATGTTTCTGATAAATTTGTGTTTTACTTATACTTCCTGCCATTGTTTAAGAGTACTTATTTTACAGGTAAAGATGCTCAAAGTCAACCATTTGTTGTTGTTAAGTGTTGTTGAGTCGGTTCTGACTCATAGTGACCCTGTGTACAGTTTCTGAGGAGCGGCTGATCCAAGTTGAACTGCCAATCTTGCAATTCAAACCAACCTTGTCGTCCAGTGCATTATCCCAGAGCGCAACACCAGGATTCCATTGTTGTTGGTGTTGTTAAGTGCCGTTGAATTGGTTCTGACCCATAGTGACCCAGTATAGGGTTTCCAAAGAATGATTGGTGAGTTTGAACTGGTTACCTTATGGTTCAGACTGACCTTGTGGTCCTGCGCTTATCTTACAGTGCCACACCAGGATTTGATTGTTATTGTTTGCTGTTGAGTCAGTTCCGATCCATAATGATCCTGTATAGGGTTTCTGAGGAGTGGCTGGTGAGCTTGAACTGCTGACCTTGTGGTTCAAACCGACTTTTCAGTGCCACACCAGAACTCCAGTGCTGTGGAGTGGATTTCAACTTATAGCGACCCTGTACAGGGTTTCCGAGGCTGTAAATCTTTATGGGAGCAGAAAACCTCCTTTTTCTCTTGCGCAACAGCTGGTAATTTCGAAGTGCTGACCCTGAGGTCAGAAGTCTGATTCATAACCATTATGCTACCAGAGCTCCACTGTTGTTTTTGTTGTTATGTGCTGTAGAGTCGATTCCAACTCATAACAACCCTGTACAGGATTTCCGAGGCTGTAAATCTTTACGGGAGCAGAAAGCCTCATCTTTCTCCCTTGGAACAGCTGGTAGTTTTGAACTGCTGACCCTGAGGTTTGCAGCCTGATT
>NW_006408554.1:11881598-11887890 GCF_000296735.1 Chrysochloris asiatica | reverse complement strand
ATCTGTTCTTCAGATGATCTCTAAATTCATGTGGGATAAATTCAAGGTCATATTTTGGTTCTTGTGGACTTGTTTTCATTTTCTTCAGCTTCAGTTTGAATATTTTCCACAATATTGTACATAGCTTGTCAAGATCCACCCAATTGAAAGCCTTTGCATGGTTAATAAAGCACAGGTAAACATCTTTCTGGTATTCTCTGCTTTCAGCCAAGATCCATCTGATGTCAGCAGTGCTATCCCTTGTTCCACATCCTCTTTTGAATCCAGCTTGGACCTTCAGCAGTTCCCTGTCAATGTACTGTTGCAGCTGTTTTTGAATTATCTCCAGTAAACTTTTACTTATATGTTATTTTAATGATATTGTCCATAATTTCCTCATTCCATTGTGTCACCTCTCTTTGAAATGGTCATAAATGTGGATCTTTTCCAATCAGTTGGCCAGATAGCTGTGTTTCAGATTTCTTGTAATACATGGGTTAGTGCCTCTAGTGCTGTATCAGTTTATTGAAAGATTTCAATTTGTAGTCCATCAATTTCAGGAGCCTTGTTCTTTGCCCATGTCTTCAGTGCACTTCGGACTTCTTCCATGAGTGTCATTGGTTCTTGATCATATATTACCTCTTGAAATGGTTGAACATCGGTCAGTAGTTGGAAAATATGGCCTTGATGATAGAAACGATGCTAGAGATCACATGATAAAATTTTACATGACCCATGACTTCACTGCAAATACTGTTTTTAAACAACATAAAAGACGATTATACGCATATACCTCACCAGATTGAATACAAAGATTCTAATTGACTATATCTGTGAAAAGAGATGGTGAAAAAGCTCCATATCATCAAAACAAGGCTGGGGCAGACTGTGGAACAGACCTTCAGTTGCTCATATGTTAGTTCAGACTGAAGCTGAAGAAAATTAAATAAGTCCATGAGAAGCAAAATTTGACCTTGAACATATCTCACATGATTTTAGAGCTCATCTGAAGAACAGATAATGTGCATTAGACACTAAAGACCAAAGACCAGAAGAGTTATGGGATCACATCAAGAACATCATGCAGGAAGAAAGCAAAAGGTCATTAAGAAGACGAGAAAGTAGAAAAAGACCACCATGGATGTCAGAAGAAATTCTGAAACTTGCTCACCAGCTTAGAGATGCTGAAGCAAATGGAATAAATAAGTAAAACAGCTGCACAGAATAATTTAAAGGGCAGTTCGAGAAGACAAAGGCAAATATAATGAAATGTGCAAAGACCTGGCATTGGGAAACCAAACGGGAAGAACTCACTCAGCATTTCTTAAACTGAGGGAAATGAAGAAAAAAAATTCAAGCCTCGAATTGAAATATTGGACTCTAAGGAGCTCTGGTAGTGTAGTGGTTACGTATTGGGCTGCTAACTTCAAGGTCGGCAGTTTGAAACTACCAGCCATTCTGCAGGAGAAAGATGAGGCTTTCTGCTCCCCGTAAAGATTTATAGCCTCGGAAACCCTGTACAGGGTCACTATGAGTCAGAACCAGCCCTACGGTACTTAACAACAACAAGGGCAAAATATTGAATGATGCAGAAAGCATCAGAAGAAGATGGAAGGAATACCCAGTGACTGTAGCGATATGGCAGTTCCTCAATAAGTTAAATTTAAAACTGCTATATGATTATGACTCAACAGTTCCTCTCTTGGAAGCAGTGTTGTAAACAGACAGGTACACTAGTTTTCATTGCAGTACTATTCACAATAGCTAAAAGATGGAAACACCCAGATGTTCTTCAGTTGATGAATGGATAAACAAAATGTGGTATATACATTACAGTGGACTATTGCTCTGCCATAAAGAGAATTGGGATCCTGATTTTCTATGTATAGGATCCTATCATGTGTATACTCTATAGGGTGGCTGAGTTTGACTGACTTCGTGGTACTTAACAACAATGAGATCTATCGGTTGGTTGCATTGTTTAAATTATCTTTATCTTTGTTTTGTTCTTGCTGTTCTACCCTACATCGAAAGTGGTATATTAAAGTCTGTACTTAACAACAACTAATATTTTAGGAGTCTTGGTGGTACACAGTGTTAAACATTGGACTGCTAATCGAAAGATTGGTGGTTTGAACCCACCAGCCACTTCGCCAGAGAAAAATGAGACAGTGTGCTTCAGTAAAGATTTACTGCCTTGGAAACCCTACGGAACAGTTCTTCTTTGTCCTGTAGCGTCAGTCTGAGTTGGAATGAACTCAGGACTGTTATTGTGGTTCAGATCCACCAGCTGCTCCTTAGGAATCCTATACAGGATCGCTGTGAGTCAGAATTGACTCAAAGGCACTTAACAACAACAACAACAACAACAACAAATTATTGTGGAGTTGTCCATTTCTCTTTTTAATTTTGTTAAAGTTTGACTCAAGTATCTTGAAGCTCTTTCATTGAGTGCGTAGATATTTATTCTGGTTATATCATCTTGTTGGATTGACCCTTCAGTCATTGTATAATATTCTTCCGTGTCTCTTTTGCTGTTTTTCCTTAAAGTCAATCTTACCAGAAATTAATATTGCCACGCCTGCTCTTTTTTGGTTGCTGGTGTGGCGCTGTGGGTTAATGTGCCAGACTGCAAAAGCATTTGAACTGCAGGGTCAGGAGTTCAAGCTCACCAGCTGCTCCCCGGAAACCCTATACAGGGTTGCTATGGGTCGGAACCAACTCGATGGAAATTAACAACAACAACAATTACTTGATATATGTTTTTCTGATCCTTTATTTTAAACTTATTTTTGTTGTTGTGTCTAAGGTGTTTGTCTTGTAGACAGCCTATTGATAGGTCATGCTTACTTATCCATTCTGCTTCTCTTTGTCTCCTGTGCGTTTAATCCATTTACATCCAGTGTAATTTCAATAGGTATGAATTTACTGTTGTCATTTTGCTGTAATTTTCTATTTATGATATTAGTAATTTCTTTATTCAGTTTATTTTTCTGTGCTGAGTTCTTTTTGTTTATGAATTTCCTTATTTCCTTCATTGCTTTCTGAGACTTTATGATTTTTTTCTTTTCTGTTCTGGTGAAAAGGTTTATTAATTTTCTTTGAGGTCACCTTGTAATTTATTATCATTTTCCCAAGTATGAAGCATTCTGTTCTATCTTGACATTGTCTTGACTTTCTTCTCCATTTGGAAGTTCTATAATGACATTATTTATTCCTTCTTTTTGCTTTATAGTTATCACTTACAAATGGACATCTTTGGTTTCCTATTTTCAGTCTTGTAGGTGTATTGTATTTTTGTTAAATACTTCTGTTTCTGGGTTTTACCACTAACCTGTCAATTAGTCATACTGTGATGGCTTCCATGTTTCTGTAGTACTAGAAACCATGCCACCGGTGTTTCAAATACCAGCAGGGTCACCCATGATGGACAGGTTTCACTGGAGCTTCCAGACTAAGACAGACTAGGAAGAAGGAAGAGGTGGTCCACTTCTGAAAAATTAGCCACTGAAAACCTTATGACTATCCATGGAACATGGATATAGTGCCAGAAGGAAAAGCCTCTCAGGTTGGCAGGTACTCAACATATGTGTGGGGAAGATCTGTCTCCTCAGAGTACAGTTGACTGTAATGATGTGGATGGAGCAAAGCTTCTAGACCTCCATTTGCTGCTCTGGCATGGATCAAAATGAGAAGAAATAGCCACAAACATCCATTAATAATGGAATGTGGAGTGTACAGAGTGTGAATCTAGGAACATTGGAAGTTATCAAAAATGAAAAAAAGAATGCATAGCTATCCTTGCATTAGTCAGCTGAGATGGACTGGCATTGGCCACTTGGAATCATACAGATTCTCTATGCTGGGAAAGCCAAATGGAAGAGGGATGACATTACATTCATCATTAAAAAGAACATTTCAAGAGCTCTCCTGAAGTATAATACTGCCAGTGATAGGATACTATCACTAGTTTATTATACACAGTGAAATTTTGCTGAAGATAATGCCAAAATAGTTTCAGCAGAACCTTGGAAGCTGCCAGACTTTCTAGCTGGATTCAGAAGAGGATGTGCAATGAGGAATATCATTGATGAAGTCACATGGATCTTGGCTGAAAGCAGAGAAAGATGTTTACCTGTTTCCTTGACTATGTAAAGGCATGCATCTATCTGTGTGGACCTTCATAAATTCTGGGTAACATTTTGCTGAATGGGAATTCCAGAACACTTAATTTTGCTTTTGTGGAACTTGTGCATATACCCAGAAGTAGTCTTTCAAGCAGAATAAGGAGATACAGAATGACTCAAAATTAGGAAAGGTGTGCAATAGGAAAACTTAGTTGTTCTGTCTGTAACTTAGTTGTTCTGTCTGTATACTGAGCAAATCATCCAAGAAACTGCAACCAGGACGCCCAACACTGTGTGGAGTAGGAATTCCAGGACACTTTATCGTGCTCATGGAACCTGTATGTAGACCAAGAGGTAGTTATTCAAACAGAATAAGGTTATACAGAATTATTTAAAACCAGGAAAGGTGTGTGTCAGAGTTATATCCCTTTACCATACTTACTTGTTCAGGTGGTATACTGAGCAAATAATCCAAGAAACTGGACTATATGAAGAAAAACACAGCATCAGAATTGAGGGTGGACTCATTAGCAACCTGTGATATCCAGATGATAAAAGTTTGCTTGCTGAAAGCAATACAGGACTTCAAACACTGATGAAAAAAGACATCCATGTGGATTACACCTCAGCATAAAGACGGCAACAGTCCTAACAACTGGATCCAATGCTAACATTACAGTAAGTGCAGAAAATTATGTTGTCGAGGATTTGTTGTACTTGGTTCATAGTCACTATCCATGGATGTAACAGTCAGGAAATTGAATTGGGCAAATATGCTCTTTAAAAACAAAAGCAAAGATGTCACTTTAAAGACTTACATGTGCCTGCTTTTAAGAAATGGTAATTTCAGTGCTCTCATATGCATGGGGAAACTGGACAATGAATAAGGAAGATCAGAAAAAAATTGATGCCTTTGAATTATGGATGTGTTGAGGAATGTTAAATATACCATGGACTGCCAGAAGAATTGGTAGACTTGGTGTGGTGCTGTGGGATAATATACTGGACTGAAAAGTTGGTTTGAACTGCAAGGTCGGCAGTTCAAATTCACCAGCTGTTCCTTGGAAACCCTAGACAGGGTCGCTATGAGTCGGTCTGACTCAAAGGCATTTAACAAGAAAAACAACAACAACATATTGGAATAAGTACAGCCAGAATGATCCCTAGCCTTGAAGATGACAAAACTTCATCTCACATAACTTTTTTTGATTTTTGTTGTTGTTACAAATAGACATGTTTGATGATCGAGGGGACAGAAGGCTGAGAAGGCGCTGTCTACAGCTGGTATAGGCTGGAGGCTGGACGTTACACAGAGAGAAAGAGACAGTCTTTCTACACAAGAGAATGCTGCAGGCCAGGCAGCATTCTGGGGCTGGTAACTCTTGGTTGGTGGGTGAGAGCCCACAGAGGGTCTTGTGCGGGGCTGGGGAGACCTGGATACCCGGAGGCTCCCTGGTCCGAGGTTTCTGGGTGACCATGGTGGAGGCAGCTCCAGGCTCAGCTCACATCACTCAGGGCCTTACGAGCAAACTCAGGGAGCACAAAGGCATCCCGGTGCACGTTGGAGTTGTAGTATCGCAGCTGCCTCTGCTCCATTTGAGTCTGCGTCTGAGGTTGCACAGGTTCCTAGAAGTTGGTGCTCAGAGTTCTTGCTGCACACTAGGAAGCCAATATGGCCATTGAGGTAGGTGAGAATGGTGCAGTAGGCGTATGTAGGCCACCACCGGGAAGAGCTATCTACAGAACTGCCGCATCTCCTTGATGAGGTCCAGGTGCAACCACTGGCACTCGCCTTGGCAGCAGAGAATGCTGTCCTCCGTGAGGACGGTCTTCATGAGCTGGTAATAGGATTCCTTGAAGAGGCTCTACGCAGGGCCCATGGGGTCTGAGGAGTCAGTGATGATAACTTCGAAGGCATCGTGGTTCTGTTTCATAAACTCAAAACCGTCACCCACGTGAGGGTTCAGCTTTGAGATGGAGTAGCCAACAGCCATACTTGGCAGGAATTTCTTAGAGACTTGAATGACATCCTCATCAATTTCACACTGGACCACAGCCTCCACGGAGGGGTGCTTCACCACTTCCCGCAGGACACCCGCGTCCCTGCCTCCAATTATCAGCACCTTGCGTGGGTTGGGGTGGCTGCAGAGGGGCAGGTTGGCAGTCATTTCTTGATAGAACTCGTC
>NW_006408554.1:11858722-11863902 GCF_000296735.1 Chrysochloris asiatica | reverse complement strand
CCATGATAACAGTTACTCACTATTGAATCATAAGAATCTTTTTATTCCTGTTTCTTTTAACCAGAACCATCTAAACAAGATGAAAACTATTCAGTGGTGACTCTTTCTTCCCCCACACATTCTTAAACTAAACTCTCTTGTGAAAGCTTGTAAGCCAGTAACTTTGTGAAAGCTTGTAAGCCAGTAACTTTGTGAAAACTTGTAAGCCAGTAACTTTGTGCCTTTATTGCCCCCTCATTTTAGGTAGCCAATATGTAAGTTGCCTGTCCCATATTGTTGATTTTCAGTTTTATAGCATTGTGGACTGAAAAGATGCTTTGTAATATTTTGATGTTTATACATTTATGAAGCCTTACTTTGTGATCTAACACATGGTCAGTTCTGGAGAATGTTACATGTGCACTGGGAAAGAATGTGTATTGTGCTATTGTTGGGTTGAATGCTCTGTACACATCTGTGAGGTCCATTTGGTTGATTGTGCTGATTAGTTCCTTTCTCTATCTTTGTCAAGTTTCTTTCTGGTTGTTCCATCCCTTTTCGAAAGTGGCATATTAAAATTCCCCACTATAATTTTAGATTTGTCTATTTCTTTCTTCAGTTCTAGTAGGGTTTGCTTTATATATATTGGTGCTCTTTCATTGGGATTGTAGATATTTATTATGATTATGTCATCTTGTTCAATTGACCCTTTAATCATGAGATAAGTGTTCTTCTTTATTTCTTATGCTGGTTTTTGCCTTAAAGTTTTTTTTTTTTTAATCAGAGATTAGTGTTGCCACCACTGCTTGTTTTTTATTGCTTTTAACTTGGTATATTTTTTTCCATCCTATAACTTTTAGTCTGTTTTTGTCTTTGTGTGTAAGGTGTGTCTCTTGCGGGCAGCCTATTGAAGTATCTTGTTTTCTTATCCTTTCTGCCACTCTCTTCACTGGTGCATTTAATCCATTGACATTTAGTGTAATTATGGATGTTTTTGTAGGAATTAATTGCTCTCATTATGTTAATTTTTTTTGTGGTGCTGTTCGTTCCTTTGTTCTCTATGCCTGCTTGTGCTGAGTGCATGTTTTATGTGGTATTTTTTGTTAGTTTCTTCTTAGTTTTAATGTTTCCTTGTTCTACTTGGATCTTAATTTAATGGTAAGTTGTGGAGTATTAACTTTCTTTGAGGCTGCCCTATAGTCTATTAACTTTTTCCTCTATTTAAGACAGTCTGTTGTGTCCTGCAATCTACCTGACCTCCTCACCACCTGGATCTCTGTTCCTATATTTTTCCCTTCTTTGACATTGTTAATATTTTGATCTTTGATTGACATCACAGGTTCTCTGAATTCATTTTTGTAATTTTGTTCTGTTCTGAACTCTGCTATCTGTCGACTGAGTTGAGTTCCAGGTCTAACCCTTCATATTTATAATTAGACTGGAGGTACTGCTATACAGCTGAAATCACTGAAGCTTTTATATTTGCTTTTTTTTTTAGGTTTTGAAAAATGGCTGATAATTTGGATGAATTTATCAAAGAACGAAAAGCCAAACTGGCCAAAGACAAAGCAGAGCTGGAAAGTGATCCACCTTACATGGAAATGAAGGTAAAATTACTATGTTTCTTCCAACTTGTTTAATATTAATGGCAGTTAATGTTAAGCGCCATCAAGTCAGTTCTGAGTCATAGGGACCCTGTAATATGGTTTTCAAAGAGCAACTGGTGGGTTTGAACCAGCAACCTTATGGTTAGCAGTCCAGTGCTTATTCTACACCATCGCACCAGGACTCCAATATTAAATGCTAGCTCTGCATAAAAATTTGAAGCACCCGCTCATCTATGAGAATCTTCTGTTTCATACTTCAGTTTTCAGAATATGTTTGCTACCATGCCAGCTCTGAGAGCTTGACTCTAGATAAGAGTTCAGCAATTTTCAGTGCAAGTTTTTTCTTTGTGGTGTTTTGTATCTTGATACAAAAACCTTTCTTATTAAGAGTTTTAGTTCATAATTTGTGTATTTTGTAAAATGATGAGGAGACTGATTCTGGCACAAAGAACTTTGAAAATATAAGCAGAGTAAATGTAAAAGCAAGTTCTCATATTCTGTGTGGCAAATGTCCCATTTTTTTTCTTTAGACTCTGCAGAGTGAGTTTATAAAGGGTACTTCCTTTTATTTTGTAAAATTTGCGTCTTAAAATATGTTTGTTTAAATGATTGTTTATCAAAGTAATATCTGACAAAAGTTTTCTTAAAACTTTTCTAGTTTTGGTGTGAGGGTGATTATCATTTAGCAAATATTTATTGAGTCTGTGGTCAGTACTGGCTCTTAGTTCCGAGAATACTGCCGTAATCTAGAAGCTGTGGAGAGTTTTCCCATGAGCATGTGATATGATATATGCGAACAGTCTGTGCAACAGTCCATGCAATATGGTCCATCATAACAAGGCTAATCATACATATTAATTTATCCAAGACGATCTGTATTTGTTCCAGTCTTTTCAGTGTTTCATCTGGTTTAGCATTTGTCTTGGACAAAGATATCCTTGTCGAGGATAACTTATATAGATGTTCTCATTGTAAAGCTAACATTTACTAGAGTGTTAACTATGGCCCACTCATGATTTTAAGAGATTACATTTCTATTTCTCAGTAAATAAGTACTGCTACTCTCATTGTCCCAATGAGTAAACTGAGGCATAGAGAAGACTATGATGGAGACTAAGGTGATCGTGGTGAAGCTAGGATTTGATGTCTGGCAGCCTGACTCCAGGACTTTGCCTTTTAACCACTGTGCAAGGTTATCTTTCTTCAAAATTAGCTGCTATGTAATACTTTGTATATGTCATCTCATTTAATCATAATTATGCCTGTAAAGTTAGCAAAATACTTTGTTTTACAGAGCAAGAAACTGAGGCTTTAAAGGGGTTAATAATTTGTCCAAGTATACACTGTGGTGGAGTTAGTATTTGAATAGACTCCAAAGACTATGTTCTTAAGCACTCTGCATTACTTAGGACTAGCTTATAATGTTTGGAGAGAGTTGCTGTGTAGTTTTTTAAAAAAATTTTTTGTGTGAATTATGTGATAGTTTACATGGGAAAACATTAGTTTTACATTCATCCTGTCGTATATCGTTTCATTGCCATGGTTACAATCCCCTCCATGCATCGTCAGCCAACCAAAGGGTATACCCTACAAGCCTGTGCCCTCCCCCCCCCCCCCAGTAGTCATCAGCACACAGCCCCTCTCCCTCTCTGGGTCTAAAGTCCCCAGCTGCTCCATCTCTCCACCACATAGTCATTGCTTCCATCTCTGGCATCACTGCTTCTCTGGGTAGGGTCCCGCTCTCCATTCTTCTCCCTTGATAGTCCCAGGGACCTCTGCTCCTAGACTGCAAAGTTAATCACTTCCCTCCTTGCTTAATCATTCCCCTCCTTGCTACAAAACATCTACGTTTACATTTCCAATCCTCACAATCAGTCCTGATAACAATTATTCACTATTGTATCACAAGAGACCTATCCGCATTTCCTTTCATCAGCCACACCTAGATAGATTGGATACTACTCAGGGGAGATTCTACCTTCCTCCACACCTTCTGGATCTAGGTTCCCTCTTGAAAGTTTGTAAGTCAGTCATTCTTGCCTTTGTAACCCCCCCTCCCCGCCACTTTGGGTAGCCAATGTCCAAGGTGTCCATCCCTGTCTACTCTGTGTATGGAGTGGGTGGGAATGATCCTTGATGTAAGGATTTATTCCCTTTTTGAGCTACTGCATCCATAGGTGTAGTTCAAGTTCATCAAATTATATCAGATTAGTCTTTTTTTCCTCTTCTTCCTTCTTCTAGTTGAGCTCTGACCATCCAGTCATTGAAGCCAGGATAAGTGAGTATTATCTGCAAGTGTGTGTGTTCTTATGCATATGCCCTCTCTTCTTATCAGCTGGATGCTTCACTCTCCATTCTAGTCCTCTGTGGCTGTCACTGACTTTGGGCCAAGAGTCCCCAGGTCTTGCCACACTGCTGGACAACCAGGTCTCCACCTGGGTTCACAGGAGTCTATTGAACTTTGTAGGGCTTAACTTGCAGCTTCATTACTGTTTTTCCCTCACTTTCCCTTATAGGTAACGAACGTGGTCACCAATCAGAGCGTGTATTCCCATTGAGTCTTAGTCTTGGAAGGGCGTTTTCTCTGAGGGGACCCGACCACTTGCCTTGATGTCTCCTGGGCGAGCAACTTTCTTGTTCTTGTAGTAATCATTTGGTCTGCCTATGTTGTTTTGTATTTTTCCTGTTGGTCTTTCTTTGAAGAAGTATCTTCTGTTCTGGCTGCTCCAGGCTGGTCTGCTTGTCCTTTCAAGTAGAAATTTCCCATCTCTGAAGATTCTGGATGCTGTTCAGGATTCCACCTATAGTCTTATGTAATGCATTGGCTCTGCAGGAAGCCTCCTTCACTGAGCACGTTGTATCCCCCTTTTAGGTATTCCAATCAGTTATAGGCAGAAGACAGACTTACAAGCTTTCTGTGGTGATGTTTCTGGCTAGTCCTTTCTCCCCTGCTCCAGTGTCGATTTTATAATAGTATGCAAGGGAAACCAAGATTCAAAACACAGCCAAGCTTCTTGATATTATTTCCCCCCTTTTGCCCATTCCAACCACGTCTCAATCTCTGTATCCCAGAGCCCTGTAGTTCCAAAGTTGTGCATACATCATTATTTACCTCTGTCCCACTTAGCCCATGCAAACCTGCCTAATTGTTCTCTCATCTGCTTTGTTCTTCCATTCCCCACCCCCTTCTTGTATATTGCCCCCCTCCCCAGCACACAAACTATCCTGTGTCTATTCCCTACCCTGTGTTCCACCTTCTCCTCCCTCCCTTCACCCCACTCCCCACATCCCAGCAATCAGCAAAGAATTCCCCCCATCCCCCTTTAGGATGGGTTCTTTTTCTTAGTCTTTTACAGTAGTGGTCCTATGCAGTATTTTTCCTTTTGTGACTGACTAATTTCACTCAACATATTGTCCTCAAGGTTCATCCATGTTATGTGGTGGCTTGCAGTTTTCTTGATATTCTTCAGGGTAGCATAACATTCCATTGAGTATATGTACCACAGTTTGTTTATCCATTCTTCCATTGATGGGCACTTTGGCTGCCTCCATCTTTTTGCTATTGTAAATAGTGCTGCTGTGAACATTGGTGTG
>NW_006408554.1:11853888-11857577 GCF_000296735.1 Chrysochloris asiatica | reverse complement strand
GGCTATTGTAAATGGTATTGCTTTCCTAATGTCCTTTTCAACACTGTCATTTTTGGTATAGAGGTGTCCAACTGATTTTTGTATATTGATCTTATATCCTGCCACTTTGCTGAATATTCCAATGACGTCTAGTAGCTTTTTTACTGAGTCTTTTGGGTTTTCTACGTATAGGATCATATTGTCTGCAAATAGAGTTTTACTTCCTCTTTGCCAATTTGGATGCCTTTAATTTCCCTATCTTGCCGTATAGCTCTTGCTAAAACTTCCAGCACAATATTGAATAGGCGTGGTGACAAAGGGCATCCTTGTCTGGTTCCTGTTTGCAGAAAGAAGGCTTTCAGGTTCTCTCCATTGAGAGTAATATATGCTGTTGGGTTTGTATATATGCTCTTAATTATGTTGAGGAATTTCCCTTCAATTCGTATATTGTTGAATTTTTTTTATCAGAGATGGATGTTAGATTTTGTTAAATGCCTTTTCTGCATCAGTCAATATGATCATGTGGTTCTTTTCTTATTTCTTATTTATATGGTGGATAACGTTGATCATTTTCTAATGTTGAACCATCCTTGTGTCTCTGATATGAATCCCACTTGATCGTGATATATTATCTTTTTATGTGTTGCTGGATTCTATTGGCTAGGATTTTGTTGATAATTTTTGCATCTGTGTTCATGAGGGATATTGGTCTATAATTTTCTTTCTTAGTGATGTCCTTCCCTGCTTTTGGTATGAGGGTTATGCTTGATTCATAAAATGTAATAGTAAGTTTTCCATCCTCCTGTATCTTCTGGAATAATTTGAGTAGAATTGGTGACAGCTCTTTCCTAAATGTTTGGTAGAACTCACCAGTGAAGCGATCTGGGACTGGACTTTTTTTTTTGGTTGGGAGTTTTTTTTGATGACCTGATCAGTTTTTGTTGTTATGGGTCTGTTCAAGTTTTCTACTTCACTGTGTGTAAGTTTAGGTAGGTCATGTTTATCTAAAAATGTATCCATCTCTTCTAAGTTTTCAAATTTGTTGGAGTACAACTCTACATAGTATTCTGTTTTTATTTCCTTTACTTCCGTTGTGACATCGCCCATGTGGTTTCTAATGTGTATTATTTGTGTTTTCTCCCTCATTTCTTTTGTTAGGTTTCCAGTTAATCCTTTCAAAGAACCAGCTTCTTGTCCTGTTTATTGTTTCTATAGTTTTTGTTTTCTATCTCATTTATTTCTGCTCTAATCTTTATTCTTTTCTTTTTGTGGCTGTAGGTTCCCTCTGTTGTTCTGTTTCTAATTGTTGTAGATGCTGTGTTAATGCGTTGATTTTGGTTCTTTCTTCTTTTTGGATGTGTGTGTTTATTGCAACAAATTGTCCTTTCAGCACCGCTTTTGTCATGTCCCTATGATTTTGGTATGTTGTGTTTTTGTTCTTATTTGTTTCTAGGAACTTTGTGAATTCATGTTTAATTTCTTCTACTACCCAGTTGCTTTTCAGCAGGGTGTTATTCAGTTTCCATGTATTTGACTTTATTTCCTTGGTCTTCGTATTACAGATTTCTAATTTGATAGCATTGTGGTCTGAGAAGTTGCTTTATATAGTATTTTGATATTTGTAAATTTATGGAGATTTGCTTTGTGGCCTAAGACATGATCTCTTCTGGCGAATATTCCATGTGCACTGGAAAAGAATGTGTATTGTGCAGTTGTTGGGTTGAATGCTTTGTACACATCTATGAGGTCCAGTTGGCTGATTGTGTTATTTAGTTGTTCTATGTCTTTTTCAAGTTTCTTTCTGGTTGTTCTATCCATTTTTGAAAGTGATGTATTAAAATCACCCACTATTATTGTGGATTCATCTATTCTTTTCTTCAAGTCTATTAGAGTTTGATTTTATATTTTGGACCTCTTTCATTGGGAGCATAGATATTTATTATGGTCATGTCATCTTGTTCAATTGCCCCTTTAATCATGAGATAATGTCCATGTTTATCTATTATGTTGGTTTTTGCCTTGAAGTTTATTTTATCAGAGATTAGTACTGCCACTCCTGTTTGTTTTTTATTTCAATTAGCTTGGTATTTTTTTTTCTATCCTTTTACTTTTAATCTGTTTTTGTCTCTATGTGTGAGATGTGCCTCTTGCAGACAGCATATTGAAGGATCTTGTTTTCTTATCCATTCTGCCTCTCTCTGTCTCTTAACAGGTGCATTTAATCCATTTATATTCTGTGTAATTATCAATAGGTATGGATTAATTGCTGCCATTATGGTTTTTTTTTGTGTGTGTGGTGTTGCTGCTTTCTTTATTCTGTGTGTCTTCCTTCGTTGAATTCATGCTTTTTGTGTTCTTTCTTGTGAGTTTCCTCATAGTTTTGTTTCCATCTTCTGGGATTTTCATTTTCTTGGTATGTTGTGAAGTGTTAATTTTCTTTGAAGTTGCCTTATAGTCCATTAACTTTTCTCTCCATTTAGTGCAGTCTATTTTATCCTGTAATGTACTTTACCTTCTTACCATCTGGATCTCTGTTCCTATGTGTTTACCTTTTTTTACATTGTAATTATTTTGATCATAGGCTGACCTCCCAGATTCTCTGAGTTTTGTTCTTTTCTCGACTCTTCCTTCTGTTGATTTCATTCTGGGAGGTGCTTCCTCGTATGTCAGTGTCTGGTTGTTGTCTGTTCTTGTTGGTTCACAGTCCATAGAACTCCGTTTAGGATGTTTTGTAGCACATGGTTGTTTTTTGCAAAATCCTTTAGCTTCTGGTTATCCTGGAATGTCTTGATTACACCGTTTTATTTGATCAATAGCTTTGCTGGATAAAGGATTCTTGGTTGGCAATTTTTTTCTTACAGTGTTTTATATCTGTATCCCCATTGCCTTCTTGCTTCCATGGTTTCTGCTGAGAGATCTGAACTTAATCTGAATTGCTTGCCTTTGTTTATAACACTTCTGTTTTCCCTATCTGCTTTCAGAAGTGTCTCCTTATCTTTGATTTTGGAGAGCTTGATTATTATATGTCTCAGTGATTTTCTTTTGGGGTCTATCCTTCCTGGGATTCATTGAGCTTCTTGAATGTTTATCTTTTCACTTTTCAGAATGTTAGAGAAATTTTCTTCCAGCAGTTCTTCAACTATTTGCTCAGTGAACTTGTGTGATTCTTGTTCTGGAATGCCGATAATTCTTAAGTTATTCCTCTTCATGTTGTCCAACATGAATCTTAGACCTTCTTCAGATTTTTTTTATCCTTTTTTCTATTTGCTCTTTTTCTTAGTGGCATTAAGAGATTTGTCCTCCAGCTCTCTAGTTCTCCCTTCCATCTCTTTTATTCTACTCCTTTTCCCTTTCAGAATATTGTCTATTTCTCATAGCCTATTATTGATCATTTGGACCTCTTTTTGTAGGTTTTGAATAGTTTCCAATGCTGTCATCTATCTTAATTGATTGTTCCTGTAGCACTTTCCTGACTTCTTCTTTATTTTTCTCAACTCCATTGTAAAGTGTTTTTGAAACATTTTATGATCATTTTTCTGAATTCCTTCTCAGGCATTCCCAAAGTCTGCCCTCCTTCCAGAATGTAGTCCAGGTGTACCTCTAGGACATTTGTCTCAGACATTTTATCTTGTTTCTGGACATGTGCTGATTTGGTCATCTGCTTTTGCTTCTTGGACATGTTTAATGTTTATCTGTGGCCTTAATACTTA
>NW_006408554.1:11850622-11853228 GCF_000296735.1 Chrysochloris asiatica | reverse complement strand
ACATTTAGGACGTGCTCTTGGGCTGAGTATTTGTGTGCATGCGTGGCAGAAGAACCCACCAGTGGTGAAGGTTGGGGTGTACCCTCACTCAGGCAACCCCACCCCCTCCAGTCACCAGATGGAGGTGCGCAAACTGGGGGCACAAATGATCAGATACCAAAAAAAAGAAAAGCAGAATAAAGCAACACCAACAAAGTGTATTGGCCACCTTTGTTCCAAGGTTCCCATAGCATTTTTCTGTGGTGTTTTTGCTCCCCTGTTTGGTCTTGCCATTTGGTCTCACCCTAGATGTCAACTCAGGGCCTGGAAGATTCAAAAGTACATGATTTCTTACTTCAGCTTCAAGTTCCACTAGCTATAAGCCTTCAAACTTTTTTTTTTTTTTTAAGGGAAATAAGTTTTATTGTTGAATGAACATCAAACCAGAGTATGATGCATTTTAGGCAACTACTACCATGACTGCAAAAAGGATGAACTCTTGCCCTTTATGTAGCTGGATGGAGAACACCCATAACCTTCATTTTTCAGTTACAATTTGGAGCCCTAGATAAGCCTTCAAACTTTAAAAATATTCCTAGCTCTGTGGTTCCAAGTTTTGGAGCTCTGCCCTTGATCTTCTTTGCCTGGTATTTGGTGGTATGGCTGACGGCGAGCTTTCACCTCCACCATAGCCGCCATCAAGCCTGCTGTGTAGTTTTAAATACAACTTCATTATAATCTCTAATACTAAAAAGTAAATAAATCATTATATTAAAATTTTATCCCTCACTCAGTGAGACTGCCTTCCCTTGCTACATTTTGTTCCCATAGCCCGCCCTAGTACTCTCAACAGACTACATAATCCTGTATTATGCTTATTTTGTGTTTCCCCATTAGTTCATAAGCTCCATGAGAGTCGAGATTCTTGTATGTTCTATTCACACGTGTATATCCAGTACCTGGGACAGTGCCTAGCACTTAGGAGACTGTCTTTAAATAATTTGTTGCTAAGTAAATTAATTAAATGTTAGGATATGTATTGTTGTTATTATGTGCTGATGAGTCAGTTCTTACTTGTAGCTCCCTTTTATAGGGTTTCTGAGGAGCAGCTGGTGGTTTTGAACTGCTAACCTTGTGGCTTGAAGTCCAGTAGTCCAGTGCTGATCCTACAGCACCATAGTAGGATATTTATTATGTCCTGTAGATATCTTTGATTAATTCTTCAAACCTTACACTTTTTATTTTTTTAATGATATACTGTGTAATTTTGTCAAGCTGTTTATTAAAATTACTGAGACAAATTGTATATTTTGTGGGATTTTTTTTCTTCCCCTGCTTTTGTAAATATTATGTCTTTTTCAGGGAGAAGCATCAGAGAAGCTTCCTGAAAATAGTAAAATATTCATCTCCATGGCAAAGGAAAACATAGCACCAGACTTTCAACAGACCAGGGACTCCTTAGGTAGGTTATTAGTTGTTGTGCTAAACATTTTAAATAAGCTGTTGTAAAAGAGATTTATCTTGGGGGAGTGTAGAGGGGAAGATTTGTTTGGAAGCCCAGTAACTCTTTCTGGAATCTTGCCTATTACAATGGGGTCCATACTGAAATATACTGAGAATGTTGTGCCTGTTTTATAAGATACTTGTTTGCTTATGATTTATGGGAATTTTAGCAATCACTGTCTGAAACTAAAGTGAACTAAAAGTTTTTAGTTGAATTTATATGTGTGTGCATGACATTGTTGGATAAAAATGGTAGACTATTAAAATAAAAAAATGCTTAAAAAAGATAAATGTTATTAGGTAAAAGACCATCTTAATTACTGATAACTGTATTAGGATTTTAAAGGCATTAAGACTGCAGCCATGCTGATTATTTAACTATGATTTCATATGAAAATATTTGAAAACTTTTTACCACATTTTGATTTGTTGGTAAGTATATATTTTTTTCCAAGAAAATGTATGTGTATTTTAATGTGTATCTTGTGAATTAATGATGATAATGGGAATTTTTCCATAAAAAGGAGGTCAGATATGATGAGTTCATTTAAAGTTCGCTCCTAGTCAGACATTTATGGCATCATTTCATGGCCTACACTCTGAGTTGTGAGCTGTTTTACATTTGTAGTCACTGGAGAAGAGGAGGGGAGGGTATGCTGATGAAGAGACTGGCTAGGTAGTGGGCTCTTTGTCTCTACCAGAAAAATAGCTCAGAGCAGATTACCCTTTAGTATCAGGTTTATAAGTAACCCTTTCAATTCTGATTCTCTTACAGACATATGAATGGTATACCACTTTAGTGAATTTAAGTGGTATGTTTGATTTGCTGTTGTTGTTCAGTGTCATTAAGTCAGTTCTGATTTATAGTGGTCCTATGATAGGTTTTCCACCAACCTTGCAGTTCAAACTGACCTTTCAGTCCAGTGCTTATCCTACAGTGCCATACCAGGACTCCATATTACGATTAAGTTCCTTAAAGATTAATGAGGTTATTAAATTAATCTTTAAGGAACTCAGTAACTTAATCCATATTACGATTAAGTTCCTTAGTCTTGAAGGTGGTCAGTTTTATTATCTATAATATGATAGAGATTAATGATAATCCTCTAACCCTTAATTTTTTT
>NW_006408554.1:11846665-11848427 GCF_000296735.1 Chrysochloris asiatica | reverse complement strand
TATGAGTTGGAACTGACTCGATGGCATTTACCAACAGTAACATCAACAATCAAATAAATTATAAAATTATGATGTATTCTTAGAATGGAATACCACTTAAAAATTGAAAAGAGTTAACCAAAGCTACATGCAACCACATAACTGATTTCCACAGATGTAATAGTGAGTGAAAGGAGCTCTGGTAGCGTAGTGGTTATGAATCAGGATGCTAACTCACAGTCAGCAGTTAAAAAGTACCAGCTGTTGCACGGGAGAAAGATGAGGCTTTCTGCTCCCGTAATGATTTACAGCCTTGGAAACCCTGTGCAGGGTCACTATGAGTCACAACCGACTCCATGGCACATAACAACAACAGCAATAACATTGTGTGAAAGCAATGAAAAGTAAAAGAATAGCACTGTGTGATTCTTTTTAAGTTTTAAAAACAGTTATAACACATTTACATTGATAGAAGTTTGAATGTTTACTCAAAAGAGAGTATTGATGAGTAAAGCTCATAGGTGTGCCTTCTGAGGTCCTGGAAATCTTGACGTGGGTTGTGGTTATATGAATTTATTAATGCATAAATATTCATTGAACAATATGCATAAAATTGTGTTCTTTGGTCTTGGCATATTCTTTCTTGGTTTAAAACCACTGGAGGTATGGGAAGCAGTTTTCTTTGCTTTCCACAATGGAAAGACTCAAAATGAGTTATTTTGAGGTTTGCCAGAAAACTTAGATTTTCTGATATGTTATACTTCTGACAAGACAAACCACCTGGCTAATTTAAATTAAAAAGTATCATCTATAATTTCTGGTGGAGTCCTGGTATGGCACTACGGGTTAATGTGCCAGGCTGCAAAGGTGGCTTGAACAGCAAGGTACACGGTTCAAGCTCACCAGCCATTCCTTGGAAACCCTAATACAGGGTCCCTATGGGTTGGAACTGACTTGACAGCACTTAACGACAACAACATAGTTGCTGCTGTTACTGTTATTATTGCTACTACTGCCTGCTAGCATATAAAAGTGCTTAGTATGTGTCATAATCTGTGCTAGCTTTTTATTTAATCTGGAGATGGAATAGATGCTCTCCTTTTTCTTGTGGCTTCCAGACAATCATATCTCCCCTCTTCTTATCACCTAAACTCACATCATCTGACTCTTGCTCTCCACTACCTTTCTGGTTTAGTTATTCATGGATTCCAGGGCCACTTTTCTCAATTTCCTTCAAGGTTTCAGTACTTCCTCAGTTCTTTGACTTCCTGTTTTCTGGTGGTATTATCCATCCATTCCAGTGGTTATATCCTAGACCTTGAATCCCTGGGTGGTGCAAAGAGTTAACATCCTTAGTTGCTAGCAGAAATGTTGAAGGTTCCAGTCTACCAAGGAGAAGGCTTAGGAAAAAGGACTGGGTGAGCTACTTTCTAAAAATCAGCCATTGAAAACCCTGTAGAGCACAGCTCTACTCAGTTGCACTTTGGGTCACCATGAGGTGAAATGGACTCAACTCAGTAACTGCATGGCAGTTGTTAGTATCTCACTCTTTGACAGCCATTTCCTATGTTCTAGCTGGTTTTCTTCTGTACCCTGTCTTCAATAATTATTGAGTCTCACATAATTGACCCTATCAAGATCTGTAGTCCATAGACTCCCTTTTCAGTGACCTTCCAGCCTTTCATGGCATTTCCTTTTTTATGCAACCTGAATTCCAGGGTCCTGTATTGTAACACTGGGGCATAGTTATAATTTCACAGTGGTTCAGCGGTAGAATTTTTTC
>NW_006408554.1:11845962-11846565 GCF_000296735.1 Chrysochloris asiatica | reverse complement strand
TATTATTAATATTTAATAATAGCTTCATGAAGTAAGATCAGACAAGCCTTTTAGAATTCTGGAGTTCGGACTTTGGGTCATTGTTGTCATGCCTTTGTGACCTGGCCCAAGTACTTTAGCTGTGCCTTCTCATTTTGAGAATGGGCATCTGTCTTAAAAAATTGTTGTGGGCAGTAATTGAATTAATACGCAAATATGACTGGCACGTAATTAGTGCATAATGTTAATGTTTCTTTCCTCTTTTATATATATATTTTATTAAAAGTGGGTTTTTGCTTTTTGTAGATTACCTTGATTAAGAATTAAAAATTATTTTTGATCATTTCATTTACAAATTTTGTATAGTTTGAAATTCTGTTACCTTTTAAAGACAATATCCTTTGCTTGTTCCATGTTTTCCTGGCTCTGTCTTTGGTCCGATCTCTTCACTCCCTGAATGACTTCATATGCTCCTATGGCTTTTATTAAGCAACAGTGAATTCATGATACCTTGATCTTTCTCCCAATCCTAACCTCTTTTATGAACTCTGACCTCCTACTGGATATCTGTAGATGGGTGCAAACTCAGCTTGTGCAAAATTAACTTCTACTCTTTTTTTTTTT
>NW_006408554.1:11838735-11840539 GCF_000296735.1 Chrysochloris asiatica | reverse complement strand
GAGTCAGACTGAGTCGACAGAAACAAGCACCAACAATGTATTGTAACTATTCCCTTAGATTTCAACTATAGTTAAATCAAGTTCTGGATAAGTCACTTCTCCCCTCACCTGAACCATAAGAGTTTTCCCTTTCGACTATATTATTTACAGTAGAATACAAGTATTGCTATGATATCTCCCATTTTATAAAAATAAAACCTTTATGCTCCTCCAGCTACTGCCAATTTCTTGGTTTTCTTTTATGACAGAACTCTTCAAAAGAGTTGTCTCTACTCGCTGTCACTGATTTTTCCCACTTCAGACTCTTAAAATTACTGTCAGGCTTTCTGAAAAGTATAAATATGGTTCCATCCAAAGGTCTAGAATAGCTCCAACATAGCTTAATTTTTAGATTGGTTCTTAAATTCATCTTTTGAATTTACCTTCTCATTTAACCTCTTGACCACTCCTGTATTGAAATATCTTTTTCACTTGACTTTAGGACTACTCTACTTTGTTGTTTGTTTTCCTTGCCTTCATAGTTTTCTTTATGCAGAAAAGAGTTAACATAACTCTTTACTAACTAAAAGTTTAACTAATAATCAGTTCCCTGCACAGATATAAAACATTTCGTAAATGAGAAGGGTGACTTGACTCATTCTGCTTAAACTGTTGTATAAACAAAGTGGTTTATACTAAACACCTGCTTTCCTTCTGGGAGTCTGGAATCATTGTACACGCTAGGCAGAGAGAGCACCTGTGTAACCAGCTCCTGATAAAAAACCTTGGTCACCGAGTCTGCCCTGGGCTTCCCTTGTAGCAACTTCCCATCACTGTCTTAGCTCCTTGCTGGAGGAATGAAGGAGGATTGTTAGTTCCCAGTAGACTTTGCCCCATGTGCCTTTTCTCTTCAATGATTTTGCGCTCCATCCTTTTTCCGTATGTCATAAGCCATAGCCACCAGCCATGGTGTGGCTCTGTGGGTTAATGCGCCAGACTGCAAAGCCGTTTGAACTGCACGGTTGATGGTTCAAGCTCACAGCTGCTCCTTGGAAACCTTATGCAGGGTCGCTGTGGGTCGGAACTGACTCGACAGCACGTAACAGCAGCAACAACTAGCATAGTGATAAGTCCTTGTATTGAACCACGAAGCCTTGTAGTGGCCTTGGGGATCCCCAGTACTGTCCTCCTCCATCTTTTGCTATTGTCCCTTTTCAGGTCCCTCACCTCTAAGCTTTGGGTATTCCAGGAATATGTCTTCTGTATCTACAGTTCCTTGGTACTCTTTACTCATAATTTCTGGACTATTACCTCTCACTCATATTAATAATTATAATATTGTCTTCTGCTATAACAGAAACATTACATCTGGATGCCTTTATCAAACAGAGATAGATGATTTCACAGTGGGGAGCTAGAAGTCTAAATTCAGCTTGCCAGTTCTTGGGGTAGACTTCCTCTTTTTGTCTACTCTGGAGAAAGGTCCCTGTCTCCTTTCAGCCTCTGTAGGCCCAGCGTTCCTTGGAAAGCTCCATAGGCCATAGCATCAGTCTTTCCCTGGATCCAGAAGCTTTATCGTGCAGGGACCCCAAGTCCAAAGGACGCACCTGACTCCTGGATTTTTTTTTTTTTTTTCATAGTGGCAGTAGGTGCACAGTGCAGTGGATTATTTCATAGGACTCTTCTACCCATAGTTTTTGTAACCACCAAACTGCTGCTTCTTGATGGGTCTGGGTCAGAAAAGGTGATAGAAGATGCTGATAGGATGATAGGATTCAGCTGTGATTGTTAACAGAGTCGTGATTGTAGAAACCTGGAACTCTTT
>NW_006408554.1:11823621-11837596 GCF_000296735.1 Chrysochloris asiatica | reverse complement strand
CTAGTCAAGTTGACACAAAGTCTTAATTAGCAAACTTAATAAACCCCTTAACTGTGAGAATGGTATCTGAGTTGTGTGTGGCCATGCAGTGAATTTTTGAACCCAGCAGAGTAGAGAGTGAGTGCTGTTGAAAGGTTGGTTAGAACAAGTTTTTTTTGTTTTAACAGTTGGTCCCTCTGTACAGCCTCTTCCTGTATATTGCATCCGGCTTCCTTAACACCACTGTTGTTGTTGTTAAGTGCCGTTGAGTCGATTCCAACCCATAGCGACCCTGTACGGAGTTTCCGAGGAGCAGCTGGTGAGCTTGAACCGCCGTCCTTGCAGTTCAAATGGCTTTGCAGTCTGGCACATTAACCCATAGTGCCACACCAGGACTCCTTAGCACCATTTGTTGTTATGTGCCGTGGAGTCGGTTCTGACTCATAGCGACCCTGTACAGGGTTTCCAAGGCTGTAAATCTTTACAGGAGCAGAAAGCATCATCTTTCTCCCACAGAACAACTGGTAGTTTTGAACTGCTGACCCTGAGGTTAGCAGCCCGCTTCATAACCACTACGCTCCCAGAGCTCCTTATGCATTGATTAAAGCAGCAAAAATGCCATTATATGCATGCTCACTATGTAGCTTCTGTTAGACAGCACTGGTTTTATCAGATAGTAAATCCCTACAAGTTTCCTTGGCTATCTTGAGTATTTGCCTTCAACTCCAGTCACGGCAACCTTGCCAATAACGACATCACTTAAACTTTCTTTTATGACTGTAAAGATTCTACACTATGACTTATTCTCATATTTAAGCTAAATACACTGAGACAACAAAATTTCAAGTAAAATAAACTGCATCCATATATATTGGACCAAGCAGGTCTTAACATCTAGATTTCACTTTTATAAATTACACAAATACATTGAACATTCTTAAATAATGAATGCTTGCAATATTAATTTGTAAGCCTTAGACAGGAGGATTTACACAGGAATGTGAAAGGATCAATTATTTCTGTTACAAATTGCAACACTTTGCATTTTCTGTTTTGTGACTGTTGTTTAGTCTTCCTGGTTTTGGCTTTGGCTATGAAATCTGTTTGAGCTGAATGAGGCAACATTGGTTATTAAGGCTTATTTCTATGATGAAGCATGATCCTTACATCTGGTGCCATTTCCACAGCTATCTTGAATCTTCAGGCTCTGTTTGGATGACCTTCTTTTCTAAGGTAAAAGCTGAGTGAGAGTAGTCTTTTAAAATCCCAGCGCTGTCTGATGAGTGGGACTTTGCCTCACTGGAATAAAGTCTCGTAAGCTCCATAAAAATGAGGATTTACAGCACATAGGGTAATTGCAACAGGGGCTGATCAGATCAACCTCATGGGAAGGGTGATTACATCATTACATAACTGCTATATTACATCACCACGTAACTGCCAAACCTCTGAGAATCATGATAGCCACGTTGACACATATTATGGGGGGATACAAGTCAGTCTTGACAAATGTTAATTATTGCTGTTATTATGTGCCGGTGAGTTGATTCCAACTCAGAGCAACCCTGTATATTTCAAGGAGTGACTTGTGGGTTTGAACCACTGACCTTGTGGTTAGCCAATCTAGTGCTTATCCTACAGCACTACACCAGGACTCCAAATGTTAGTTTGTATTATAATAACGACAGTAGTAATAATGCCATTGATCAGCATTCCAGGCTACAAGTTTCTCTAGTTTTATGTTTTATGCTCTGAAATCATTATTTTGGAAATCTGCATGCAGGGAGATTATAGATTACCAAAGTAGGATAAAATGATGTTACTTCTACTACTAGAAATTGCATAATATAAAATTTTAAAAGTTTACCATCTGCCATGCTTGTTCTGGAAATTTGGAAGAGAATTATAAAGAAGAACTTTAAAATGCAGAAAAGCTGTAGTGTTTAGACAAAGATAAAAATTGTAGCTAATGTAAAACTTTTGGAAAATAGAGAAACAAAAATTAATGCTATTGTACTAATTTTTAGTTAACACTTTTAATTATAATACATTTTTTAGTGTATGTAGTGTCAAGGTAATCTATTACAAACCAAATCCCAGGCACTCTTCTATTTCTGCTGTTAGGTTTGTTGTAAAGTCAATTGAGTGTTTGGTACTGTTGTTGTTGTGTCATTGAGTCAGTTCCGATTCATGTAAACTCTTTGGAGTTTCCAAGACTGTAAATGTTTATGGGAAAGTTTCATTTTATTTTCTCATGGATTGGCTGGTGGATTTGAACAGTTGACCTTTTGGTTAGCAGTCCCAACACTGTGCTACCAGAGCTCTGTGTCTGTTATACTAATACTTTTGTAAACTCAAGTTTGAGGACAGTGTTCTACCCAGTTGGACACTTTTTTAAACTAAGGCATCTGCTTATGTAAAGGCTTATTATTTTCTGTAATTTGTCTATTTTTATGTAATGCCTGCTCATAATAGTATATTAACAGAAAGAGAAACTAAAGGCTGTGTGGTCACTTAATTTTTTTTTTATAAGACGTGTTCATTATGAGTACTATGTTAAAAGATAAATGATTTTTTAAAATTGCATACTTCAGTTTTCTGCAACCACTGTAGAAACCAAATACTTGAAAATTGTAGTTCTGAAGCATTATGTTAACTTATCTTAGGGGCACAGTTTTACTTTGTGAAGTGACATCATGTAAATGGCCTTAAAATGACACTAGTGCTTTGCTTGACACTAGAACCATCAGAAGATAACTGCTAAATAAGTAAGTCTTGCCATGCTTCATAGCTTGTTACTTAGTTGAGATGCCATTGTTAATACATAGTTTAAAATGAGAAGAATATTTAAATTGTTCTATACAGTTCTTGATTTCATTTCTGTGACCTGACTCTAGTCCCGTAAATTGTTGGTACTAGATGGACAAAAATAGGACTAAAAAGTCCATGTATTCTGTTGACCAAGCCTTAAATAAGTAAAATTGTAAGTAATTCTGAAGGCCTCATAAGCTGTTACTTGTCTGTTACGGCAATTATTACAAATAATCCATAGTAAAAAGCCAATGCTCTTGATAAATAACTTTGAATTTAATTTATAAATGAAAATGGATCACTTTGTCCTTCCTGTTCTTGCACATAAACTGACCAAGCAGAAGTGAAGAGCACCTTGACTGCGTCCTTAGGTGAGAGCTGGAACTCCTTGTTTCCTGAGTGGAAAGCAGAGCTCATGGGGGAGTTGTCATCCTTGCAGCGTTCTTCTGTCTTCTCTTTGACACAATAGAGCCTCCATTGTGACCCTGTGTAACTAGAGATGCCTGCCTTTGTTACTAGTTGTTTTGTTTCCTCTGTCTATGCAATCAGACTACTAACATCTAAAGTGAAATACTAAGAATAGTATAATCTTTTCTCCTCTCTTTCTCTTTCTCAGGCATGCATTTATATATATTAATTCAGTCATTTATTTTGTGAACATACAGATTATGTACCAGGCATTTTAAAGTTGCTTAAACCATAGATCTTGTCTTCATGGATTTTGTAGTGTAGTTTCAAAATGATAGTGAATTCAGAATGTGAGAATAAAAACTGTTTCTCTCTTTAGGCTTTAATTTTGTGACTTTGAAATAAGTTTTAGGTTTCTTTGTGAGGAAAGAGTACCGGGGTGATTTATAATTCTAGGCATAGGTAATGCTTTGGAGTCATTTGGAAGACAGTTGGATACATGAGTGAGAGAAAGTCATTAAGGAATCTCCCTTTATCCTCTGTTATTAAGGATTTAAATAGGCCAGTAGAGTTGATCCAGAGAATTTCTCAGTGCTCTTTATGGATAGGTAGAATCCTAGTGTGGCGCTGTGGGTTAATGCACTGGACTGCAAAGTTGCTTTGAACTGCAAGATTGGCAGTTCAAGCTCACCAGCTGCTCATCAGAAACCATGTATGGAGTCTGTATGGGTTGGAACCGACTTAGCGGCACTTAACAAGAATAAAGGGCAGGTGAACCCTGGTGGCATGGTAATTAACCACTTGGCTATTAACTGAAAAATCGGCAGTTGAAACCTATCAGTTGCTCCAAGGGAGAAAGATGTGACAGTTGACTTCCGTAAAGATTGTTGTTGTTGTTAGGTGCCATCGAGTTGGTACTGACCCATAGTGACGTTATGCACAGCAGAACGAAACACTGCCTGATCCTGGGCCAACCTCACTATTGTTGCCACGCTTGAGTCCATCCATGCTGCCACTTGGCCAAACCATCATGGGCGTCTTCCTCTTTTTCTCTGACCCTCCACCTTACCAAACATGATGTCCTTCTCCAGTGACTGGTCCCTCCTGACAATATGTCCAGAGTAAGAGAGATGAAGTTTGACCATGTTGGCCTCTAAGGAGCCCTCTGGCTGCATTTCTTCCAAAAGGGTTCTATTGGTTCTGAAAACCGTATGGGCAGTTCTGGTCTGCCCTACTGGCTTATTATGAGTCAGAAACAACTCAATGGCAAAGGGTTTGGTGTGTTTTTTTTCATTATGGTGGGAAGTAGTAGAATTTAGAATTCTAGAAAAATCAGTAGACATTCATTTATTCTTAGACTACTTTGGCCTTTTCCCCCTGAAATTTTTCAGTGATGTAATAAAGCAATCATATGTCACATTCATGATAAGTTACCAGCATTTAGTTGCATTGTGAGGAATAGGGTGCAAAAACAGTGACGTTCATGGCGATTCATAAACTGCAGTCAGTTATTGTAGTCTTTTTTGCTTGATCGCTAAAGAAAAATTTTACTTAGAAATGATAGTTTCTTATATTAGCACTGAACAAAAGGAGGAGAGGAACTTAGAAATCTAACGGTAATGCTTATCTGATATCTGTATGTCTTGACATTATACTGTTTAAATGATTTGAAAAGTACGTAATTTGATTTTAACAGCTTTAGCAAGATAGAATGTAGATACCACCCTTCTCCCATCCATGTCAGTGAACTTTTTGTTGTTGTTGTTGTTAAGTGCTGTCGAGTCGGTTTCGACCCATAGCGACCCTGAACAGGGTTTCCGAGGCTGTAAATCTTTACAGGAGCAGATCGCCTCATCTTTCTCCCGCGGAGTAACTGGTAGTTTTGAACTGCTGACTTTGCGGGTCGCAGCCTGATTCGTAACCACTACACTACCAGAGTGGACTTTAGCATACTATATTTACAAGTTAAGTCCCCATTATCATGGTTCAATTTTAGGACATTTTCATCACCCAAAAATGTATTTTGACTTTTGAACTTTAAGGAAACACTACTTAAAATTGAAATTTTCTTCAAAAATTAACATTCATTTGTATTAAATCAAAATTGATAGTTTAATTAAATTGAAAGATTTTTGAAAATTCAGGTCCAAGCCACTCATGGCCCTAATAATTTATCTTCAGAAAAATTTTATAGCAAGGATATTTTTGTTGACTAAAAAGTCTTGTTAATGAATTTCCCCAGACTGAAAAATAGACACATTACTATTTGTTTTTATAACAATTACAGAAAAATTAAATGAAAATAAGGGAATCAGCTTTTCTTGATTTTAATTTTGCTGTACTTAAAAAAAAAAAAAAAGATGAAGAAGAAACAGTGTAGAATCTTTTACCCAAGTGAGGAAGAATTAAATACAATGGGGGTTCAGAAAATTTGTGGAAAAATGGGGTTAAAAGATAAGGAAATTTGATCACAAACCTTTTGAAGCCCTGTCATATACTTAAATACCTGTTTATAAATTAATGAAATACTTCTGGGAGGAAACATGAAAAATGGTAACTGTCTCTGGTTAGGAGAACTGAATGCCTGTGGTCAGTGGGAGGTGGAGATATTTTTCACTGAGTGACTATGCTGTTTACTGAAACATTTTAAATAAAATTGTTCTTATAATCTACATCACTGAGTTCCTTCCCAGTATGCTTTCTCCCAGAAGTAGATCTCTGTGGGACTGGTGTGAAATGAACTAGATTACTTAAAAAGTTGCTTTCTTTTAGGAATTGATTATGGATTAAGCTTGCCACTTGGGGAAGACTATGAACGGAAGAAACATAAACTAAAAGAAGAGTTGCGCCAAGATTATAGGCGCTATCTTACTGAGGTAATGAGTTTTGTTGGTTGGATATTATACTTCAGAATTGATCACCTAGATCTAAATTTGTTTTCTTACGGTATTAGACATATCATTAATTTTTAGGTTTTTATTGGTTCCTTCCTAAGAAGTTACAACTTTTTAGCATTGATTGTTATATTTAAAATTAAGTACCATGCATGGCATATATAAACATACATGTATATGTAGTCCTCGCATGGTGCCATAGGATCAACACTAGACTGCTAATTGCAGGTTGGCAGTTTAAACCAACTAACTGCTCCTCAGGAAACCTATCCAGGGTCACTACGATTGAAGTGACTCAGTGACACTTAACAACAACTTATATATTTACAAACACAAAAATGTCACATATACAGATGGCATAAATGACATTAATAGAGATAACTGGTACTAACACAGGATCACTCTTTGGAGCAAAGTGGTAGGTTCTAATTTCAAATAAGATTGTAAATTCTGATGGTATTTTCTGTAAAGTTATGAATCACCATTCTACTACCTTTCACCCCAAAACCATGAATTAAAATGACAAGTGAAGCTAAATTGCTAAAGTATTTGCTTAATAGTTTAGCCTGTTTTCTTTAGCAGAATTCTCATTTTAAGTATACGTTGTTAAATTATACAAATTAGATATTATATAGGTAAATATTATCTATTACATAGGTAAATTCAAGGATTATTAAAAAACATAATGTATCATTTTTCATTTTATACAATTATAAATAATCAAGATGTTTCTAGTTATCCCAAGATATTCTATAGTTTTTGACTGCTTTAACCTCTTGGTTTCAAATGTGTAAATAGTTTTATTTATTCTGATTTGCACATGGGGGAGAAAGGACTGGTTGAATTTTATCAGTGGTTTGTATTTTTCCCCTCTCTTGATTATTTGTTTTCCCCCTCTTGAATTTAGGGTATCACACAAGCAAAAAGAAAGGTAGGGTTGCCTGCAAAGTGTTGTTCTGTAGTTTTGTTCTAGATCTACTAGCTTGAAAGTTTCTGCGTTTTGCGAGTGCTGCTCTCAAACCAATTAGAAAAACAACTTCATTTGTGAGTTTGAGATTTTCAAATGGGACTATTTCCTATTCTTGCTCTTAGAAAGATGACAGTGTTTATATTATGATTTTCCATATAATACATTCAATCATCCTTGTTGATTTCTGCTTTGCATTTGCTTTAATTGCTTTCTTATGCATTCTTTAAATATTCTGCAGCTTTTGTAAATCCACACCTTTGGCATGCTAGTTTTCTTTTTTAAAATATGCTAATCACATGAAGATTAGTGTGTAATAGAAGATTTCAAGGTATTTTAAGATGCTTTGAGCTGGTTGTTGTCAGAATTTGGATTTCCTGATATTTTTGCATTAAAACCTGTGTAATGAATTGCTTCGAAGACCTCTTTTTTTAAAATCTAAAGCTAATTTGTAAACTTTTTATTGTTATTTGAGTGTTTATAACACAAATTAGTTTTCCATTCAACAATTCATGCATATTTTTTATGGTTTTCTTTTTACTTTTATTATTATTACTGTAACTTTTTAATGGGAATTGGGTGAAGGTTTACAGAGCAATCATCAATTTTACATTCAAGATTTCATATATGTTTGGTTTCATCTTAGTGATTGCAATCCCCTCAATAGAACATCATTTATCCCCCTTCTTCCTATGTTTACTATTTCCGTTTATCCTTTTTCCTAACCTTTTAGAACTTTGTGGATAAATAGTCCTCTTTCATCTCAAGTAGTTGATTTTTTTGTCTGCATACCTGAATGTTATTGTTTCCCTTATAGACCTTTCTATTTTTTTGGCTGCAAACCATAAGGTCGGCAGTTCAAACCCATCAGTTGCTCCTTGGAAACCGTATGCAGGGTTACTATGAGTTGGAACTGACTTGCAGGCACTTGACAACAACAGTTGGCTGAAAATTGAGCCACAGGGATGTGGTTAGTTCCAGATCTGAAGGGTGACTAAGGCTGTAGTCTCAAGGGTTCCACCAGTCTCTATCCAACCAATAAGCCTGATCTTTCTGGTTTTGAGTTTTGTTGCACATTTTTTCCCCACTCCATCTAGGACCTTCTAATGTCCCTTTTAGAGCAGTTGGTAGTGGTAGTTAGGCACTATCTAGTTCTTCTGGTCTCAGTGTGGTGAATATTGATGTTCACGTGACCCTTTAGCCACTGGGCAAGTTGTTTTCATGTGTCTTTGATTTTCATTATTCTTCCTCCTTTCCTCTAGGTAGGATGAGACCGACCAATCATTACATCTTAGATGGCAGCTTACAAGCTTTTTTCAGACCCTTGTGGCTACTCACCGCAGTAGGATATAGCACATTGTCTCGTATACACATTAAAAACATTGGTATGACATTGCTCACAGTACCCACAATGTAGCAGCACTCTTCCTACTTCCTGAGTATATCATTTTTATTCGTCCTTCTTTTCTGTCCCATCTTCTTTCTAAAGTTTATCCCAGAGCACATGCTGCCCTTTGATTTTGAATGATTCCCTACTTAGGTTACTGTTCACCCCATAGAACTAGCTGTTGACCGAAAGTTGAGCCACTGGGATGAGTTCAGTTCCAGTCCTGAAGTGTCCAGGGATCATAGGCTTGTAAGTTCCACCAGTCTCTATCAGACCAGTTAACCTGGTCTTGCAAGAGGTCTCTTTAAAGGGTTAAGTAACACATATATCACTTTGAGAACTTAAGTGTGCCTGGCTAAAGCCAAGGCGTTTTTAGTTGCTTCATAGATGTGCAAAAGCTGGACAATAAAAAAAAAAGGAAGACTGAAAACGAGTTGATGTCTTTGACTTACGGTGTTGTAGAAGGATGTTTGATATTCATGGATTGCCAGCAGAATGAACAAATCTGTCTTGGAAGAAGTACAGCTGGAATGCTTCTTAGAAACAAGGATGGTGAGACTTTGGACATGCCATCAGGATGGACCTCATATTTGGTAAAGTAGCGGGTCAGCATAAAAGAGGAAGACACCGCGTGAGATGAATTGACACAGAGGCTGCAACATGGACTCAAACATAGCAACAGTTGTAAGGATGGTGCAGGACTGGATGGTGTTTCCTTCTCGTACGTGAGGTGGTTATGAGTTGGAACCTAACAAGAGGAAGAAGAAAAAAATAATAAGATAGAACAGATGTAAAACATAAAATCAGATTAGGAAGGACTAAATGTTTTACATGGTGTTTGTGGAGTCCTGGTGTGGTGCTATAGGATAAACACTGGAATATTAGCCACTATATTGGTGGTTCAGGTCCACCAGCCATTCCTTGGAAATCCTATGCAGGGTTGCTGAGTTAGAAGTGACTCAACGGCACTTAACAACAACAATTTGTGTCAGAATGATTAAATGTTTAGTTGCTACCTGAAAGGTCGGAGGTTCAAACCTATGCAATGACTCGATGGGAGAAAGACCTAGTGATTTTCTCCTGTAATGATAGTTGTGCTGTTGAGTTGATTCCTACTCTTAACAACCCTGTATAGGGTTTCTAAGGAGTAGCTGGTGAGTTCTAACTGCTGACCTTGCAGTTCAAACTGACCTTGTGGTCCAGTGCTCTATCCCTCAATGCCATATCAGGACTCCCAATATAAACACTGTTGTTATTGTTAAGTGTTGTCGAGTCAGTTTCGACTCATAGCGACCCTGTTTCCGAGGAACAGATGGTGGGTTTGAACTGCCAAGCATGTAGTTCAAACTGAGTTTGTGGTTCAGTGCTTTATCCTATAGCACTACACCAGGATTCCCATCAAGATTACAGCCTAGAAAACCCTGTGGAGCACTGCTTCTCTGTCACTTGGGATCACTATGAGTGGAAATTGACTTGATGACTCTCAACAACAATAACAATATGTATGATGTTGTACCTCCTTAAAGAACCTGTTCTGCAACAATGAGACACTCATCTTCTTATTTCAGATTGCTGCTATACTTTTTAAATAATCTTGCACTAGTTCTCAATCTATTCTCCACAATACGTTCCTCAGTGATCACATCCTTACTGATACAAGTATTTAAATGTCTCCTCCTGCCTTCAAAATAAAAATTTGAATTATACAGCATAGCACATGAATTTTGTCATTTCCCAGCCTGCCTCCCTGCCCTTCCTTGTACTCTTAAAAATCTAACCTTACTGAAATCATCGTGGTTCCCTGAAGAAACAGGCTTTAGCTCCTTAAAAAATTATCTTCTCTTCCTGTCCCCCTCTCTCTTTTTAATCTGACTAGAAAATCATCACAACTGGACCATTCAGCAACATCATGATAAATTGAGAAAAGTTTGAAGTTGTCAAAGATTGAATTTTGCTGGCATCCATAATAAACTCCCCTGAAAGCAGCAGTCAGGAAATCAGAATACATATTGCATTGGGTAAAGCTGTCATGAAATACCCTTTTAAGATGTTAAAAAGTAAAGATAATCACCCTGAAGAATAAGGTGCTTCTGGCCCAAGCCATGGTATTGTCAGTTACTTCATATATGTGAGAAAGCTGGACAGTGAATCAGGAAGACTAAACAAGAATCGGTGCATTTGAATTATGGTATTGGAGAAAAATATTGAGTAATACCAGACTGCTAGAAGAAAGAACAAATCTGCCTTGGAAGAGGTACAGTCAGGATGCTCCTTAGTTAGAAGCGAGGTGGTGAGACTTTATATAGTTATCAGTCCCTGGAGAAGGACATCATGTTTGGTAGAGTAGATTAGTAAAAAAGGGAAGAACCTCACTGAGATGGAATGACACAGTACCTGCAACCGTGGTCTTAAACATAGCAACAATGGTGTGGCTGGTGAAGGACTAAGTGTTAGTTCATTCTGTTGTATATAGGGTTGCTGAGAGTTGGAACCAACTTGACCGCACCTAACCACAACAACAAAAGTTAACTTGGAAGTCATCAATTCTGAAGAAATTCTTAATCTGACTCCACTGATTTAGGTTAAGTTCATGCTTTCCCCATCTAACCCTGCTATACACTGGGCTTAACACTGTCTTATATCAGGAACTACTAAATTTGTTTAGTTGAGTTGTCTTATTATTATTCATGGCAGGAATGTAGTTGGCACTCAGTTAAAGTTTGCTGAGTTAATGAATGTCCTTTTTAAAACATATTTTTGTACTCCTACTTTCATCCCAAAGTCCGTTTTCATTCCTTCATTATGCTGGTGGGATCCATAGAATGAATCATTTTTATGAAAGAGAAGATCATGGAGCATTAGCCTTAAAACTTAAAGTGACATGAAGGGTTTTAGTGTGTGTGTTGGGTTATAAGAATGTAGTTACATGCAGTAAAGGAACTAAGAATTATCAGGAACATTTGTAATGCAGCAAATACTTAGGAAAAACTTTAATATTGAGTCTTTCTCATACTTCTGAAATTTTTATAACATTTAGAAAGTCTTAATTTTTCTTATATAGTAAGATCCATTAAAATTGCTGCAAGTCCTATATTTAGGATAATAGGGCAGAAACTTCAGTAGATCAAGGAAAGAGATACTCTTCAGATGAGAAGAAGGAAGTAGAAAGGAAATTGACATGGGGGGAGGGGAATTGCAATGTCTTCCTTAAGCCCTGGAATGTATATGGTTTCCATCTTCTTTACCTTCTGGATCTCTTATGGTTTCCAAATTTATGGATTGCATGGATACCTACATTAAAAGAGCTATTAAATCAAATAACTCCTGTCTTCTCTCTAGTTTTTATAGTAAATGACATGTTGTTAAGTGCTGTCCAGTTGTTTCTGGCTCCTAGCGACCTTGTGTATGGTTTGCGAGGAGTAGCTGGTGAGCTTCAACTTCCAACCTCGTGGTTTACACCGCTTTTCAGTCCTGTGCATTAATTCACAGTGCCATGCCAGGACTCCAAATAATATGTAATCCATGTTAAAACACAGGAAACATATGACATATATACTCAGACACAAAAATAAATTTTAAATTAAATCATTAAATTTATATATCCAGTCCAGACCTCTCTCCTGAGTTTCAAGCTTTTCTTTCTGGCTGCATACTTGACATCTTTACTTGGTAATCTAATATGCAGCTTTAGTTGGGCATGTCCTAAGGGACTTCCTGATTTCTATTCTTCTCACTCCCATCCCATAGAAACCAACACTACCTATAACCTGTTATCTTTTAAAATTATTGCCATAGCAGTTTTCACCTCTTAACATACAAATTTTATTGATTATGTTTATTGTTATATTCACTTTCCCGCTGCTGGAAGGTAAGCTTTATGAAGGCCGGGCTCTTTGTCTCTTTCCTTTAGTGATGAGTTCCAAGTATACTGAACAGTTGGGACACATGACAAGTACTCAAAAATATTTATTGAGGATTGAGCAAATGGTTAAAATTAAGCTTTTCAAAACAACTCACTGTGTTTTTATTATTTTCATTGAACATTTCAAAAATTTTTGAACTGTGTTAGTGGTGGGGGAATTGTGCAATGAAGGAGTGAAGACGTAGCCTCTCTGGTTTTACAGGGTTAGAAGTATCAAAATATGTCTAGTGCTACAAAATGGTTCGGTTGATATTGTACTTCTTGTGTTTAGGAGAGACTTAGGAATCTAGTCATATCATTTTTTTTTTTTTCTCATTGGTAAATGAATTTAGAGTTCCATACATCAACAAAAATAGGGGAAAAACTGTTCCATACATAAAGGTATTTGTGAGGAAGTTTAAATAAGTTCGTTTTATTTATTTAGCTTTGACATATAACTTGATGTGTACATTCTGATTTAGTGAATTTTATTAATCACTTAGTTTTATTTAGTCACTGTACTTCCATAAGATTTTGAATATAAGTCTGTTACTGTCTTTGTGTGTTGTTGTTCGTTTTTGACTCATAGCAACCTTGTATAGGGTTTCCGAGGAGTGGGTGGTGAGTTTGAACCACTGACCTTGTAGTTCAAACTGACCTTGAGGTGGAATGCTTATCCTGTGACACCACACTAGGACTCCAAGTCTATTATAGCAATTAGTATGTAGCATTGTAGTTACTTGAATTGTAAATCTCTTGACTATAGGGAAACTTGTGCTTAGCTTTGTCTGTTTTCCACCTAAAATAGCACTCTGAAAATATTAGGTGGTCAGTACTTGCTTATTTGTGGCTGTGGTGGTAAGAGTGGTAGAAGTATCACCGTCCACCAGAGGTACCAGGTTTGATTCTTGGCTGGTGACCTCAAGTGCCACCACCACCCATCTGACAGCAGAGGCTTCTGTGTTTCTATGATGCCGAACAGGCTTTAACAGAACTTCAGCAGTAGACTAAGACAGAGTAGGAAGAAAGGCCTGGTGATCTACTTCTGAGAAATCAGACACAGTGTGGCCCTGTTGTGCATAGGGTTGCCGTGAGTCAAGTGCTGACTTGCTGGTAGCTGACAACAGCAATTTCTGATTTAATGAATAAACAAATAGAAGACATGGAGCTAACAAGCATTAATTGATTTGATTCTAGTAGTCTTACTAATGTTGGATGGCATTATTCCTGTTTTACAAGTATGACTAAGGAACTCTGGTAGCATAGTAGTTAGAAATCGGGCTGGTAACCTCAAAGCCGGCAGTTCAAAACTACCAGCTGTTCCGCAGGAGAAAGATGAGGCTTTCTGCTCCTATAAAGATTTACAGCCTTAGAAACCCTGTGCAGGGTCACTATGAGTCAGAAGTGACTCCACGGTACTTAACAAGTATGACTACTAAGTAGCAGTGCCAGACAGTTGGAAATTGTGTTTATTTTAGTTCATTTTATTACTAATTCTTTGTTTGCTGTACAGTGTTCAAGAGATTTTAACTTCTTTATCTTACTTGATCTTTATGCCAAGTATTTGTATTTTTTTTCTTAAAAGTTTTTATTGTGATTTGAGTGGTAGTTTACAGGGCAGATCATCA
>NW_006408554.1:11809213-11822681 GCF_000296735.1 Chrysochloris asiatica | reverse complement strand
CAGCCCGATTCGTAACCACTACGCTACCAGAGTTTTGATAAATAGAAGAAGAAAATTTGTGTCCAAGAGATTAAGTAACTTATCAAAACTCGAAAGTGCTGGGGTAGGAGTAGAGTTTCCTTTTAAACTCCTAGTCTAATGCCATGTCTAATAGACTGCAGTCCCTATACTATCTAAAGAGTAAAAGTTGGAGAGAGGTATAAAGAAGCCAAATAAAAAATTTAGATCTTTTGGTATTTGAGTAGATATCTGCTCATGTACTTGCAAAAAAAAAAAAAAAATTAAAAAAAAAAAAAAAATAGGGGAAAAATTGTAGCATACATAAGGGCATTTGTGAGGAATTTTAAATATTTGTTTTAAGAATAAAAGAACAGTATAAGAGCACTGAGAATGACATGGAAATACGCACTTAGGAGAGAAACATAAGTTAGGAAGTAGTCTCTTTCCCCAAATCCCATATATTTGATCCTTTTTAATCAATAGATATTTTTGTATTGCTAGTGAAAATTAAGGCCTGATTCTTCATCAGGGAGTTGCTAATTGCAAGAAAATTGCTTTTTTCCAGGACTTCGAACCAACTAGAACTGGGTCAGTAATGGCCAAATTGGAAGAGGTCTGCAGTTTTATAATTTGGGTGAAGCAGTTCGATAACTGGAATGGGAAAAAAGATGGAAGTCCTGAAATGGGAGACTAAGAAGAGGCATAGCGAGAGCCTTTTCAGGAGCGAATGTGGGAGATTGGATTTTGTGGATTGTGGAGAGGGGACACGCATCCAAAGTAGCACAAAATGTGGCACAGTCTGCCATCATCTTTAAGCAGGGCACTATTATTCCTGACTCTGCTGGTTAAGTGATTTGGTTGCTATGCAAATTGCCCTTGTTTTCTAAGGAGATTACGTTTGTAATAGGGTGCAAACCTGTACTTTTTCCCATTCTGGCTAGTGTTCTGGTGTACCCACATTTTGCACATTCAGGTACATTCTGTTTTTTCTTTGTTGACCATGACTGAACTGGGAAGAACTGGTTTGAAGCCAAGCCTCCTTTTTTTTTTTCCGAATCACTTTTGGTTTGATCTCTTATGAATTTTTAGTTTCTATCTTCATCTCCATCCTATTCTTTTGCTTTGTACAATGTAATAGTTTAGAATATATAATTAATGTAAACAGACACATTTATGAAACACATTATGAAAGCAATTAGATAATACCTTGTTTTTAATGTGTATATACAGAAAGATTTTCTATCTCTGGATGAAACTGATCCATCTACTCTGGGAGTTTCTCTTCCTATTGATGAGAGGTTATCAGCCAAGGTAGGTGGATAGGAGTAGTTTTTGTGGGTAACAATTTTCTGAGACATCGTAATTATAATAGAACATATTCCCAATTGAATACTTCATTTCTTCACACTTGAATATATTTCTTTTTTAAAAATCTGGGGTCTCTACTTTTGCTGTTTAAAAAAGGAATTGACATTGTATTTGTAATCATGTAATATGATAAATGCATTTAATATGTTCATTCTTTGGCTGTATTCTGCTTTACTTAATTGAATATTCACAATTTTTTTCAGCATTGGTTTCTGACCTATGAAGTTTATGCTGTGATTTATCAGTGAGACGAATGGAAGTGAGAGTAGACTGAGTTTTTATGTGGGGTGAGAATTGAGTGTTTTCATTGACCCATAGTACATGTCCATACCCTTTAGAGGTTGCAGTAAAGCACTCATTCTACACCTCTTGTAGAGATCCAATTCCCAAGGTAGATCAGAGATCATGAGATAGTATGTAAGACAAAATGGACAGTTAATAAGTTTCAAAAGACAAAATATATATTTTTAGATTGTATTGTTTCAATAATGTTGGAGCCATTAGGGTCTAAGAACATTTCCTAATTTAATAGACTTTTGTTTCAGCAGAACTTTTCCATTTTAGTGTAAGAAAATTTTATCTTTCCATGTTTAAAATGTAAAGAGGATCTATCATCTTTTAGCATTGAGAAGGAAAGGGTTAGCAGCAAGTCTGTATTCTATTCTATCCTTTTTAAGAGTAGGGTGGGATATTGAGAAGGCTGGAAGGTAATAGAGTCCATGTTGTTATTGTTGAGTGCCATTGAGTCGGTTCCGACTCAAAGAGACCCTGTGAGTTTGAACCGCCAACCTTGAATAGAGTCCATACTTCCTGTAAGGAGGCTAATGACAGGTCTCCTGTCAAATGCATTAAGGGTATTAACTAGTAGCAGACATCCATAGATAGGAATCTGTTTGCAGCTTTTATGTTGTTTGTCTAGAATTATTATGGTAGACCAATCAAGAATCCATGGATTTATGGGGTATACCCACTACCATCCAGTTGATTCCGACTCATACAGTAACCCTATAGGACAGAGCTTAACTGCTCCAAATAGTCTATGCGACTGTAAATCTTTCTGGGAGCAGACAGCCTTTTCTTTCTCCTGCAGGGTGACTGCTGGGTTTGAGCCGCCAGCCTTGAAGTTAGCAGCCCAAAACATTACCCAGTGCATCACCAGGGCTCCTTGTATGTGGGACATGGCTTCTTGGAAAATACCATCTAAGCTATGTAACTCTGAAGTATTTATGGAGCTGCAGAACAACCAAATCAGATCCTTCTTTTAGAGACATCATTTGTTCATCCGGAACAAAGTGTATGGTGGTGGTGGTTATGTGCCGTGGAGTCAGTTCTAGGGTTTCAGAAGCTGTAAATCTTTGTGGGAGCAGAAAGCCTCATCTTTTTCCCACGGAACAGCAGGTAGTTTCAAAATGCTGAACTTGTGATTCACAGCCTGATTCGGTACCACTATGCTACCAGAGCTCCTTGGAACAAAGTGTATAGTAATGTATATTTTAAGGGGGCCCTGCTGTGGTGCTGTAGGATAAGCACTGGACTGGTAACTGTAAGGTCATTGGTTCAAGTCTACCAGTTGCTCCTTGGAAACCCTTTTACAGAGTTGTAACACTTACCAACAATGTGTCAAGAAAGGACCTGGGTGCCTGCATTGGTCGTCTTAGACATCTATCTGCTATTCACGTACGTTATAATTACTTCTGTCTGTGAAATGGTTTGTAAAGCTTGCTACTTAACTGGGTAAGCGGTCTCATTTGTGTGAGTCAGATGCAGCATTCTGTTTGTTTATCAGGTTCTTTTTCTGTTAGTTGAAGATAACATTGCCTTTTGATTTCTGTTTTAAGGAAAGATTGAAACTTGAACGTAATAAAGAATACAATCAGTTTCTCAGGGATAAGGAAGAATCCAATGAAAAATTCAGACAGGTAGAAAAGAGTACTGAGGTAGGTTTGTATTTAGGTAAAAACCTTAATGCCACAAACTTAACAATGTGTACTTCACTTACAATGGTTTTGTTTTTTGTTTTTGTTTTTTTTTTTTAATATTTTAGGTATTTCTTTAGTTTTTTATATAAATTTTAAAAATTAAGCCAAATTAAAATTTTAAAAGGACATAAAATTTTGGAAACTCTTCCTTTTCATGTTGAAGAACTTACTGTACTTTATAACTTTATTGTTGTTGTTGTTTTTAAGTGCTGTCTAGTCTGTTCCAACCCATAGCAATCCTGTATAGGGTTTCAAAGGAGCCACTGGTGAGCTTGAACCACTAACCTTACAGTTCAAACCAATATTGCATTCCAATGTATTAGCCTGCAGCACCACACCATTGTTGGAGAGCTTTAATTTTAGAGATTGGCTTTATTAAGTGATTTTAATTGATAATTTCTAGCTTTATTTTCTACTCCATCTTAAGGGTGATTAACGTTACTAGGAGCAAAACATTTACTATGGTCTTTGTCTTTTTGTTGATAAAAGAATATAATTTGAAATATTTTGAAGCAATATGCAACTACCAAAATACACTTAATATTTCTTGAGATAAGGTTTTGCATTTAGTTTATTCTGTCTTTTTATAGCTACTTACCCATATTACTATTTTCTTGTCTGTTTGATATTAAATTTTATTGAAGAATGAAATTTTATTTCTTAAATGAAATTTAATTTCTTTAGTAAATGAAATTTACAAAAGATATAACTTTTCTTAAGGATAATTAAGTACCAGAGTAGAGATGATAGATAACTGCACCCTCAAATAATGTATAGTTTATCTCTGAAAAAGAATAGTATCTCATTGAGATCTGTCCCCCCCCCACTTTTTCCTTTTTAAATGGAACAGCCTAAGAGTGAAAGAAATACAAAATGTATCTGTCAAGTTAAGCCTGATATACCTTCACAAATACAAACATCCTGCAAAAATTCAGAAGGTCCTAGGAGAGATGTCTTAACTCCTTCAGAGGCATATGAAGAGCTTCTAAACCAAAGGCGGCTGGAGGAGGACCGGTATCGACAACTCTATGATGAAATTGAATTAAGGAATAGAAGAATTATTAAAAAAACTAATGACGAAGTGGGCAGTTCCAATAGAAAACATCAGAGATTTGCCAACAAGTCTGAGATTCCAGATAGACGATTGCACAAGTTTAATGAAGATCATGTTTTTGATAGACCGTATTACAGACCAGACCATGATCCCGAAGTAAGTGAAGAAATGGACGAGAGGTTTAGATATGAAAGTGATTTTGATAGAAGACCATTGAGAGTATATACAAATGACAGGTATTTTCTTCATTTTTATTTCCTTATTTGTATAATGTTGTTACTGTTATTTTTTGTAATTATATTAGGGAGAAATAGCTCTATTTAATTTGCCATGCTTGATTACTTCCTTAGATGCAGTTTTAAGATAGACCATAATTTTTATGTGCCACTCAGGGGAAGGGAAAAAAACCCATGCAACTCACACACGATGGTAATCTAAAAAGGGTCCCCTTACAAAACTGGGATACTGAAAAACTATACTTTTTGTGTGAAAGTATGTGAGAAACAAACTTCCCTTTCTAGAAAGGAAGCTTTAATGTCTCCACCTTCGTGCTCAGTTGAGTCAGTTAAAAAAACACACAAAAACCTTCCGTGAGAATTTGGAACAAAAGCCAGTACTGATTCAGGTTCACAGTCTGAGTTCATGCTGTGAAGTGTTCAAAGAAAGATATCCTCCCTTGAGGTGAGAATTCAGAGTTGTCACAAATTTATAGTATCCCTGGCACAAGTCAAGTAAACTCTTTAAACTCAGATCAAATAGCACCCCAATTTTAGGATATTGGGTAAAAAGAGACATATTGGAGTAGGTAAAAATCGGTTGCTTCTTTTAATGTTTGCATGTCTTAAAAACCTTTGTGAAATATGTTGGTTAATTTTGAAGCTATTTACTGAAAATCGTATTTAACTGAGATGATTTAAGTTTTTTGGATGAGATTTGTAAATGCTTTTCAGCCTATCTGGATGATTGTTTTTATACTATTTGTGATTTCTTAGCTGCTGCAATTGGGTCTTTTTAAGTCCTATTTGTCTCCATACTTAAAGCTTGCAATATTTTTAACCTAACTTAATTTAATGCTAAAAATAGGGCCCCATTTAAGCCATTGATTTGTTAACGTGAAAGGTTTAAATATAAATTTTGAGCAGTCTGTTGGTTGGTTATGTGCTGTAGAGTCGGTTCTGATTCATAGCGACCTTGTACAGGGTTTCCAAGGCTGTAAATCTTTACAGGAGCAGAAAGCCTCATCTTTTCTCCTGTGAAACAGCTGGTAGTTTCAAAATGCTGACCTTGAGGTTAGCAGCCTGACTCGTAGCCACTACGATACCAGAGCTCCTTATAGGAGCAGTTTATTTTTCATTTATTGGTCCAAAGAGATTGATTGTTTAGTATTTTAGAAAAATTTCTGAGGAGTAATTCTGCACATTCACCATACTAGTCATTAATAACAAATGCACTTTTACGACTCTTTATCTTCTCTTTCGGCTGCAGCAGTTCAGTCCTGCTCAGCACCCAACCTTTCAAATAAGTTTAGGTAATGTAACTAAAGGATTCAAATTTTGGAATGCCAATTCTAGTTACTGTGATCTAAATCTTATTGTACTCAGAAAAGACTTCAAATCCTAAAATGTGCTGTATTTGAAAATATATTTTAACCATGTGCGGTGGTAGTCAAAGACTGCCTAAGTTAAAAGAGCTCTTATTTGGGGAAACCAGAGGTTATGTTGAACTCTTAGTAAGACACAACTTTTTGTATTCAACTTCTTTGTACACAACTTTTGCTTCATTACAGTGTCTGTTTAGCTTTTAGGTTAGGAGTTTTAAGAGACATAGAGTGTTTGTTATTTTTAAAAATATATTTTAATCTATTATTTTTATAATTATACATTCTGATCATTTTGTACATAAACTAGGAGATGAATTTCTTCCTCATTATTTGAGAATTATTTTTTTTCATATCCCACAGTAAGTGAAGCAAATTCTTGCTATATAATCTCTCCAAGTAAGGAGCTCTGGTAGCGTAGTGGTTATGAATCGGGCTGTGAACCGCAAGGTCAGCAGTTTGAAACTACCAGCTGCTCTGCGGGAGAATGATGAGGCTTTCTGCTCCCGTAAAGATTTACAGCCTCAGAAACCCTGTGCAGGGTCATTATGGGTCGGAACCGACTCGACGGCACTTAACGACAACAACAACAATCTCTCCAAGTAGTATTTTTAAAAATAAATAGGATGAATAAGAATAAATTTTGTTCGACAATGAAAAGTTTTTAGAATGTTTTAGTATGTTACTCCCTTTTTGTTGATGCATATGTTCTTACCTCATTTCACATATGTTTCTGTGGCAATTAAGGTTAACATTGGATTCCGAAATCTCATAGATTCCTTATTTCTAACAAAGAAACAAAATGTTTCCTATAGATCGTTGGCAAGTCAGTTTCATGAGCAGTATAGTTGGTGGGTAAAATGTGACTCTAGTTGTTAGTGAAATGTGCATCTGCATTTGATCTCTTACTGCATGTGTTTCCTGCTTCTGATAACATGGTAAATTTACCAGAAGTTCAGGACTAAGATTAACTAACTGATTAATTTTCCTTTCCTTTTCTACATTTCCCTGCACTCCATTTTTTTATTCTTTAAAATTCAGCACCTGATAATTCTTGTTTTGGTTTATAGTAGTTCTTGATTTTTATATAAATCTCAGTTCCTCTCGTATTACCCTGTAAACCTGTTATATACCATAATTTATTTATTAGTAAAATATTTTTCCCACTTTAAAGGTGGGAAAACTGAAGCCCAGAACTGATGCGTGATTTCACCTTCCTAAGCTCATTATCCTGAATCCCTGGCAGTGTTCTTTAATAGATAACAAGGTGGTTAGCACTGTGTTTGCCATTTGTATTTTCTGTGTGTCTTTATTTATATTTACATAGCTACTGTCTTGGAGTAAAATTTATAGTGTTTTAGGAGTTTTGTAAAGTTGAATGTAATAGTATGTCTTACAAGATTTTGAAATTTATAGACTCTTTTTGAATATAGTTGCCCTGGTGTTTATTATTTATTAACTTGAGTTGTAGAAGTTAATATATTATCTTACTGTGTTTTACTTTTAACTGATGTTAATCAGTAACAGACATTTTTAGCATCAAAAGTCCTGCCTTTTAGTTTGTATGTGATTATTTCCCTTCTACTTAACTTTATATATTTGCTAGCTTAAAATTTTAAGGGTCATTTAATAAATTCTGAAATAACACTCCATCTGAAATTAGCATTTGTGCTAGCCTCATAGAGCTAGTGTTTATTTTAAACATAGGCTACTCTGCTAAAAATGCTGCAGGGGTCATAAGCAGTAAATGAGGAGAAATGGCTTATTAGAATATAAATCATTTAGTTTGTTATTCCTTTTGGTGCTATAGGATAAGTACTGGGCTACTAACTACAAAGTTGGTGGTTTTACCCCACTGTACGGGGTCACTATGAGTTGGAACAGACTTGACAGCACTTAACAACATCAGTAATTAATCAATTTCCATGTATCTTTGAAAGAGTCCTTTTAATATTAACCATTTTCTTAATGTTTAAATGGAGTTGATAATAGAAAAACATCATCATTGAATTAAGGTACATCATTGAATTAAGGTAAACTAGTAAAAAATGGGGGAAAAACTGAAAACTGGTAGAAAATGGTTACCAGTAGTTAAGACCGCAGTGCTTTCTTTGACATCTAAAATGAGGGTACCTTTAATATCGGAAGTCATTTACAATTGAAAAGTTCTTGATAGAAGAAGGGAATATAACTATTATCATTATCAATTTGATAGTTTCTTTTAAGTAAGGATAAATTTAGCTCTTTCTCCCAGTGAGCCTATATTAACAGAAGACTAATGTCCTGGTGGAGCCCTGGTGCCGTGCTGTATGTAGGACAAGCATTGGACCTAAAGGTTGAACAGCAAGGCTGGAGGTTCAAACTTGCCAACCACTCTTTGGAAACCCTATAGAGGGTTGCTATGAGTCGGAATTGGCTTCATGGCACTTAATACCAACAACAGATGCTCTAGTGTGGGGAGTGCAGTTGCTTTGTGCGATAAGCACTAGATTGGGAACCACAAGGTCTGCAGTTCGAGCCCACCAGCGTCTCACAGGAGAAAGACGAGACTTTCTGCTCCCACAAATATATACAACTTCAGAAACTCTATACAGGGTTGTCATGAGACAGAACAGGCTCAGCAACATTTAACAACAATAATGTCCTGATTTGACGCTGTAGGATAAGCACTGGACAGCTAACCACAAGGTTGGTGGTTCAAACCCACCAGCCACTCCTCAGAAACCCTATACAGGATCGCTGTGAGTTGGAACCCACACAAAATCACTTAACAGCAACAGCAGCAACGTCCTGGTGTGGCGCTGTAAGTTAAGTACTGGACTGCTACCCGCAAGGTCAGTGGTTCAAACCCACCAGTCGCTCCTTGGAAACTATTACAGGGTTACTTTGAGTCAGAATGGACTCCATGGCACTTGATAACAGCAACAACAATGTATGGTAAGGAGCTCTGATGGCACAGTGGGCTAAGCATTGGATTGCTAACCTTAAGGTCAGTGGTTTGAACCTTTGAGCTGCTCTACAGGAGAGCGATGAAGCTGCCTGTTCCCATAAAGATTTACAGCCTCAGAAACCCTAAGGAGCAGTTCTGTAGGGTCGATATGAGTTGGAATCCACTAGATGTAGTGGATTGTTTATATAGCTACCACTGCCAAGCTTAACAAAATTCCTGACTCCAGAAGCAAAGCAGTTGTTCAGCACAAACTACATTGTGTACACAGATAGCTGAGTTGTGGTGAACAAGTCTTATAATGATGGTGGGAAAGCCCTCTTCTCTTCCCGAACCCCAAATTGAAGTTCTCAGCAGGCCTTTGTAAGGATAGGTAGTCTCAGAGCTGCTATGTTAACTTTTGGTGCATGTACATATTTACATAGATCTAGCATCTCTAGATCTGGTTGCCAGGCATTGTTAGTGGTAAACCTGAATATTTACCTGTTCCTTAAGTGGTGAAAATAGAGATTGACACTAAACTAATATTCAAGAGAAATTTGAATGCTTAGGTTTTAGTGTAAAACCAGCTGCATTTTTAGAAATGGAAATTCTTTTTTTGAAAGGGCTTATGGAGAGAGTTGTATAGTTTAGTTACAGATGAAAGAAGGAAGCCATTTATGTGTCACTCCAAGCCTTAAACTAAGGTTAAAATTCTGTACAGACGTTTTCCTCCACAGATGGTCTTGACACAGTGGCTTGTGTAGTGGAGACACGCAAGAGCATTTCACCTGCTGCTCATGTGGAGAGCAAGATGATTCTTACCTTTGAAAATTTGCAATTTTTCTTAATCTAATGAAATTCACCTGAAATATTGAATAATTCTTTTAACAACCATATTTCTTTTTTGTAGCCCTTGAGAAAGATGTTATGAAGTTTGTGAAGTTGACAGCTGAGTAATGCTGTGATTTAGGAAATGGTGATTTTCATGGACACTGATAGGTTTAAAACATTCGTTGATTTCTCTTATTTGAGAAATTAAGCTAAAGAAATCAATGTTTGCCAAATGGAAAAAAATTAAAAAAATCCTGACTAGTTAAATGAAAAACCTTTTTTTTTTTTTTTTTTTTATAATTTTTTGTCTGCACCAGGTAGTCAGAAAAAGGAAGACATTATTGTTTTCTAAAAAAGATTTAAAGGGAAAATTTAAATATTTGAATCTTGGTTGTCATTGATTAAAATGAATTGATCATTTTCTACCCTTGCTGAAATCACCATATTTGTTTATAGTGGTTTTCATTAATTTTTTTGCTCATGTTTATTTTCTTTCATGTGATCCACAGTGTTACAGGTGTTGTCGTTTGCTACATTTGGTTTAATTTAATGGTAAGATTGCTGCTATATATCTCAGTTTAAAAGGCATGCATATGTAGTGAAATAACTCATAGGATCTATGAATTTGTATTTCAAACAGTGATCTCACTTGGAATTTGACTGTAATCTCTGTGAGGGTAGGCACCGTGTTTGCTGCACTTAATGCTGGACAGCCAGTGCCTGGAGTAGGACTGGTGTGCACAGTAGGTGTTCCATAAATACCCCATAAATTCATATGAAAGTCTTTGTATATGCATGGGTTTGAAAAGATACATTTCTAAAATTTATAATGAAAATGTTGTAAGAAGCTCCTTGTTTTAAAGACTTCAATCTTAATTTTTATTCTTTCATTAAGTAGCCGAGCATTTTTGAATGAAACTCCATTTGAATCAATTCTAAAATGTTTCACAATAAAAGTTCATTATGATACTTTGTTCTTGATATGTCCAACAATGCCAAATATAAAAACATGAAAGAGACAAAAGAAGGCCTACTGTGTATCTAGTATGCTTTATAAGCTAATGTGTTTTTAAGGCTACATGGGAACAGACGAGGGAATGTGCCTTCTATGGAGTATGATGGTGATTTCACAGAACGATCAAACATACGAATTTCATCTGCTGGAAATAACAGGTATAGTATGTAACAGAGGTTTTGCCTTTCACTTTTTATACTCTGGATCCTGCCTAAAATGTCATACTCAAAAAGTGGAATGACATAATATATTAGCAGCTTTCCTTTATTAGTGAGAAAGGCAGAAAAAAGCAGGAGGTATGGTGATGGTGTCCCGTGGAGTCAGCTCCGACTCATAGCGACCCTGTATAGGGTTTCTCAGGCTATAAATCTTTATGGGAGCAGAAAGCCTCCTCTTTCTCCCGCAGAACGGCTGATTGTTTCAGATTGCTGACCTTGAGATTAACAGCCTGACTCGTAACCACTGTACTACCAGAGCTCCTTAGCAGGAGGTATTGTGATGGTTGTTGTTGGTGTGCTGGGGAGTCGGTTCCGACTCATAGCAACCCTGTATAGGGTTTCCGAGGCAGTAAATCTTTACGGGAGCAGAAAGCCTCCTGTTTCTCCTGGTAGTTTCGAATTGCTTACCTTGAGGCTAGTAACCAGACTTGTAACCACTACGCGACCAGAGCTCCTTTGTTGTTGTTAAGTGCCATCAAGTCAACTCCAACCCATAGTGACCCTGTGTAGGGTTTCCAAGGAGCCGCTGGTAAGCTTGAACTGTCGACCTTGCAGTTCAAACGACTTTGTAGTCGGACTCAGTAACCCACAGCACCACACCAGAGCTCCTTTAGCAAGGGGTATACTAAATGAGTATTTATAGTACTTTACCACATTCATTTGATGGTAGCAAGTTCTAGTTAACACACATAATAATAGGATGTTCTGAATAAGTCCTTATCATTGTAAGTATATAAAATTGAACTAGTAAAAGGAGAAATAAGCCTACATTTAATGGATTAAAAAATTTTTTTGTAGTTCTGGGTCTATACAGATTTTTTGACAAAATAAATAGAAAATATTTCTACCTTGTGAATTTTCCTTTCAAAATTTTGATTTTGGTTTTTGGCTTATTGAAGAGCTAACCTTTTGCTTACTGCATGGAAATAATGCTCCTGTTCCTTTCTGCCATGTGAGAAAAGATACTCGTATTCTGTAGTGTAATATTTTTTTACTTAATAGTTTTTAGTTTTTTTGATGACTTTACTATGTCACACAGTGGATTAGTGGTTTTGAATCTCCAGCAGATAATTAAAGATAATATTGTCACATGTCAGGAAATACGCCAGCTTTCTTTGAAGAACAGTAGTATGTAAGTAGCGGCTGAGATAAGACAATTTGCTTTTAGCTTAATTAATTGAGTTTTCTTTAAAGGAGACTTTGCAAGAGTCTTTTAGAGATGGAGTGTTTTCCAAGCATGTACAAAGGAACTGCGTTTCTCTTATCTTGTATGATTTACTGATGTGTACTTAAACATTAATTTTCCTTGCTTGGGCAACTGTTACTATGGCAAAGGATTTTATTTGAGAACCTGTGGAGAGCCAGTGAAGCAGACTGAAGAAAAAGCCTATAATACTATAGACTCTGAGTGCATTGCACCCCCACTAACTACAAAACTTAAAATGCCAGGATTTTACCTCAAGTTTAACAGTATTCAGCAGTTTATAGTGTCCATTGTACACTGGAAGGCCAGTAACTCATATCTACATTTTACTGTAAATTTTTGCTTCCTGAAAAGTTATTTGGGTCCTAATTCTTTTTTGTCTTTTTTTAGTGCTCGAGACAATGTTATTAATGAACGATCCAAATCTGCTAATGCTCACGATATCTGTAGCCCGTTTGCAGGGATGGTCTTTGGTATGTAGAAAACCTCCAATTGATTTGATTTTTATAGAGTTTTGTAAAAGGTCTTTAGTGAGGACTCAGTGTTGTAGTTATTAATTCTACGTTTACTACTACTAGAAGACATTCATTGAGTGCTCACTTTATGCTAGGTACTATGCTAAGCATTTAACATGCGTTATAGTTCCATGTGGAGTCCTAGTGTGGCACTGCAGGTTAATGTGCTGGACTGTAAGGTATGTTTGAATCTCAAGCTTTCCAGCTGCTCCTTGGAAACCCTTTACAGGATCACTTTGAGCTGGAACCGACTCTATGACACTGAACAACAACAGAGTTACATGTATAACTTTAAAGTGAAATAACTTATTAATGAACTTTCTGTAAATAGAAAGTGAAATATTAGTTTTAGTGATAAACTTTTGAAATGCTGTTTTATCAACACTCTGTTCTGTGAGTGTTTCCTATATTGTTTTATATGTGATAGTTTTTCTGGTTCATGCTTCACTAGCTAGACCATAACTCCATTACATTTCAGGTAACTTGCTTTGCACTAAATCTCTTTATTTTCCTTCTCACCGGCTAGAGGTGAAAGTCAGGTTGTCCCATATCTCCTTGGGTTGAGTTTTTTTTTTGTTTTTCTTTAAAGTTTTTATTGTGAATTATGTGGGTTTACATGGGAGAATGTTAGTTTTACATTCATCCTATCGTATTTTGTTTCATTGAAATGATCACAATCCTCTCCATGCATCATCAAACAACCAAAGAGTATACCTCACAGGCCTGCCCCTCCCCCTGGCCCCTCTCCCTCCTGAGTC
>NW_006408554.1:11803979-11805918 GCF_000296735.1 Chrysochloris asiatica | reverse complement strand
CCATCTTGTTTCACTCTCTAGGTTGAGTTTTTTTACCCTTTGGAATTTAACTCACTTGTTTCCCAGTAACTTCAGCTTTCTGATTTTGTAGTGACATGTTTTTTCTTATTTTAGGGTCACAGCCACATTTTTTTGTGCTTTTGTTTTCTAAGCAGAAATAGAACTCCCCATTTAGTTCTTTATAATACCTTCCAGTTTTCTCTTTCAAGTATATAGAATAATTATAATAGCTATTTTAACACATTTGTTTTTTTCATTTTTGCTATTTTTGTGCTTTGTTTGCATGACTAACTTTTCTCCTGGTTATGGGTTACTATATTCGTTTTCTGCCCATAATTTTATCCTTTTGGAACTTTGATCTTTATTAGTTTAGCTTAATCAGCTCTGCTTGGGTTCATCCTCCCTGTACGTGTGATTTGAAATTGCATTCAGGCAGAAACCTGGGGTAATTGTGGAGCTCACCTCGTTTTCTCTTTCCTCAGTAATTACAGTCATGTGTGGCCTGTGGTCCAGTGTCTGGAAACAGCCATTTTGTGTATCTTGTCCAGTTTTCTAGTTTTTGTTTTGTTTTTTAGTGGTGGGAGGTTGGAGCCTATACTTGCTTCATGGTCAGCAGCAGAGTGGCTGTATCTGGTTTGACTATTTTAATTATAAAACCATACTGTTAGTTTTGGGAGTCCTGGTGGTTAATGCGCTGGACTGCAAGGTTGGTTTAAACTGGAAGGTTTGGCAGTTCAAGCTCACCAGCTGCTCCTTGGAAACCCTATACAGAGTCAGTGGCACTCAATAATAATGCTTTTAGTTTATACACACACACACACACACATATACACATAAAGAGAAATTGATAATTTTACAATTGTGGAGTCCCAGGTCCACTGCTGAAGAGAGAGAGACAGCCCCTCCTTCATGTGTTCATTGGAGCAGGCCATACCCCAAAGGAAGTATCCCTTCAGTTGATTGGCTGCTCATAGCCATTCATCATAGAACTAAATATGCCTGTATTAGGATTCATCACCACAGGAATAAGCAGAAACAAACTGTTAAACCTCAGGAAATCCTTAATGACATAACTAAAATACATACAACCGAAAACACATTGGCCCTATTTACATCTTGTTGTTCTTAAGTGCCGTCGAGTCGGTTCCGACCATAGCGACCCTGTATAGGGTTTCCAAGGAGAAGCTGGTAAGCTTGAACCACCAACCTTGTAGTTCAAACGACTTTGCAGTCTCACGCATTAGCCCACAGAACCACACCAGGAGTCCTTTACATCTTAAATGTCACAAATCAACAAACAAAAGTATATGATGCACACATGGAAAACAGAACACAAAAAAATATATTGATTCAAAAGTACAAAGGGCACATTCTGCCAGCCAGCCTCCTGCCTACAGGTAGAAAGTTTTACTCAGTCCATGGGTCTCAAGTCCACAGTTGCTCTCTTTCCATGCCAGCACCTCCTACCGTTTCTGCTGTCGCCACTTTTCCAGGCAGGGATCCCAAGTTCCTCTCATGCTCTTCCTTAATAATAGTCCTGGGATCATCTCTTCTGAAGTGAAAGAAAATTATTCCTTCCTTATAGTTATACATCCTCAGCCGCTCTTTGGAAACCCCATACGGGTCGCTGTGACTCAGAACTGACTCAAAGGCACTTAGCAACAACAATAAACTCAGTACACTAGGTTAGACAAACATGTCCTTGATCTGAAGAATCTTTCATTCCGGTTGAAATTCTGAGAAGTTACAGCCATAGCTAAAGTCGTCCAGTCCAACAAACTCTGGCAATTGACACTTGCTCCTAGTATCAAGCATCTTTATCTTCATCTGATCGGGTTCTCATCAGCCATCCAAGCTAGGTCAAATGAGTACCAGCTAGCTGCAAGTTTGGGACTTCATACACACACCTCCCTGCACTGCAGATAAGCTTGCCACTTGA
>NW_006408554.1:11800599-11802879 GCF_000296735.1 Chrysochloris asiatica | reverse complement strand
TGATTTTGTTTCTCTAGAACCCCACTCTCTTGGTACCACATGTCTTTGGCCTGATTTTCTAGAGAAGCAAAACCAGTGAAGCATATATATGTATAGATATATAAAGTGAAGTTTATTATCATATAATTAGAGTCCCAGGTCCACAGAGGAAGAGAGAGAGAGGAGAGAGAGAGCAGCACACGCAGTTTTAACGTAATTCTTGTTACCCCTTTACTATTGCTGACAACTGTACTTGATGAGTACACTCCGAAGATTCGGAGTACCCTCTGATGGTTGGGAGACCAGTAATTAAGATGGTAGAAAATAGGCTGGTTTGGTTGCCTTCCTAATATCCTGTGATTTGTGTAGTGTTTTAGATAAGGCGTATGATGAAGTTATTTTGTGGTACTAACATATGCAATAATAGTATACTTGCTTGGGTGGGTCCAAAATTTTGCTCAGGTGGATGAACATGGTATAAGAGTGAGGGATTTGTATTTTTTTCTGTAGAACTGAGATAACCATTGAAGTTTTTTTAAGTCATGTGTCAACATGATTAGAATTTTATTTTAAGTTAATCTTATATAAATGCTCTGGAGCAATGGGCAGAAAGAGTTACGAAGACTGTTTGTTTGTTGTTGTTAAGTGCCAGTTGAGTTGGCTCCGATTTATAATGACCCTATGTATAGTGTTTTTGAGGCTATAAATCTTTTTCCGGTGGAGTGGCTGGTGGACTTGAGTTGCCAACCTTGTGGTTCACAAACCAGAGGGAGACTATTTATAAGGCAATTTTGTAGTCTAGGAAGAATATGTAGAAAAACTATCAAGGTAAATGTCCATGAGATTAGAAAGGAGGGACCTCATAGGAAGAGTATAAGTCAGGGTGAAAAATCAAGTGGTAGTGAAGCTTTGGGGTTGCTTCTCGGGTCATTAACATGTGTTCATCTTGAGCAGACTGGTTAAATTTAAGGGCTTGTGGGACTTATTAGTGGAGGTATCTGATTATTGGAAAAACAGAGATGGAAGTTACAATATTTTGCTGTCTAGGAATTTTTTTTTACTAAAGGTAGAGGAGAATGGTAGATGCATGCAGGTGAGTCAAAAAGTATTGCTACAAAACCATGGGTAACTTGTGTTTAACAAAATTATCAGAATGTGAAGTGATGATTTCTGGACACATCCTCCTTCTGAGTCTATACACTTCTGAAGTCAGTATTTCCATCTTTCTAACCCTGCTCTGGTAGCGTAGTGGTTACGTATCGGGCTGTGAACCTCAAGGTCAGCAGTTTGAAACTACCAGCTGCTCCACGGGAGAAAGATGAGGCTTTTTGCTGCTGTAAACATTTACAGCCTCGGAAACCCTGTGCAGGGTTGCTATGGGTTGGAACCGACTCAACGGCACTTAACAACAACAACAACAGCCCTGCCCCAAAGAATTACAGCACATTAAATTGGCAGTTTTGGAATCCTGAAGGGACTCAAATCATATTCCTTTTAAATGTTCTTTGAGTTTGGGAAATAGAATTCTGAAAGGGGAGATCAGGGCTGTAAGGTGGCTGGGGTAACGTTTCCCTATGAAATTCTCATATGACAGCTCTTACTACCCCCTGATAATGAGAAGGTGCATTGTCTTGATGGGAAAAAATTTCTTGGCACAAGTTTCTTGGCCTTTTTCTCACCAATGCAGTTTTCTGTTTAAAACTTCTTCCTAATAAGCTTTCCTGGTTGTCGTGTGTCCTTACAGGTAATTTGTCAAGATTGTCCCTCAAATGGTCCGCATAACTTTCTAAATTGACCTCTCTGCCTTGAATTTAATTGGTCCAGCAGATCCCCTCAGAAACCTTTGTTTTGATTGGATATTACTTTTGAAGGTACCCTAGTGAAACAATGACAAGTATGTTACTTAGAGAACTTGTCTGTAGCCATCCACTGATTTCAGAGACTTGTTTAAACCCAGTTTGTGTGGAATAAACCCATGCATGCAGTTATTGCAAGCTTAGTGGGAATGCTGTTTGACCTACCCTTGAATCTTATGCTTGACACATAGTTGTTGTTGAGTGCTGTCTAGTTGGTTCTGACCCATAGCGACCCTGTATAGGGTTTCTGAGGAACGACTGGTGAACTTGAACTGCCGACCTTGCGGTTCAAACCGACTTTGCAGTCCATAAGCTAAAGTCCAGTCCAACTAACTGTGGCAATTGACACACACCAGGGTGCTCATAAATTTTGAAATTAATTGGAAAGGTTCAGATACATATGCTTTCTTCTTTCTTCATTGTTGTTGTTGTTGTTGTTAAGTGC
>NW_006408554.1:11764752-11800134 GCF_000296735.1 Chrysochloris asiatica | reverse complement strand
TTTTTTTTTTTGGGTACTCAGGTTTCTCCAGCTGGTTATGCTCCTCCAGAATTAAGACTGCATTTTTTCCTTATATCTAGGTGGTGAGAACAGAGAACTTGTTCAGAGGAGGAAGGAGAAATATAGACTAGAACTGTTGGAACAAATGGCCGAGCATCAGAGGAACAAGAGACGGTAATGAAAGGTTTGCATTTCAAAAAACTGGTTTGAATTTAAATAACCTCTTATAAAACGCATTTGGTTAAAATTAGGTGGTGGTAGTAACTATTCTGTAGCAAAATAAGGGCTGTTCTTCCTAATATAATCTTGAATATGTAAATCACTTATTTTTCAGTTTCCACACTGTAAATCAGTCAAGGCTATAGAATAGATACGATGTTAATGTTCATTGTCTATGTCATATACAAGTAATTAATTAGGCTGTGTATATATTTAATAATAACAAGACTTCTACATTGCTTCATTAACTTCCTCAATTTTTGATGGGGAGTAGAATTTAATGTTATCTGCATTTACTGCATTATCCCGTATATAGTAACAAATATACAAATATTTTATCTTTTTGTTATCTGAATTGGTAGGCATGCAGATACTATAAAAATAATTATATAGCAAGTTCCCATGAACTTTGTATTTTCTACAAGGTTGATTGTCTTTTTTTTTTTTTTTTACCAGTGTAATCTTTCTTGTAGAAAGATTAGTGAAATAGTAATTATATTTTAAAATTAGTAATAGGAATCTTGGTTCTAGAGAATTTGAACCTATCATCTTGTAGTTTGCTGTTTTTCCTTTTATCTTAGATCAAGACAGTATCTGCTGTCAGATGTTGTTGTTGTTAAGTGCCTTGGAGGAGTTGGTCTGGACTCAAAGCGACCTGTAGAGAGGGTTTACAAGGAGCAACTGGTGGGTTTGCACTGCCAACCTTGTGGCTAGCAGTCCAGTGCCTATTCTACAGCAGCACACCAGGACATCCTGTCAGATATTAACCACCGTTAACTAATAAAAGCATTTAGTAGAAAGTATGATACTCATATCTAACTTTTTTTTTTTCAATTAAAAAAATATATGTACCCTAAAAGAAGTTTTTGTTTCACAAAGTAAAGATTTTATTTCTGTACTTGACTCTGTGTGAATTGCTTAGTCTCTGATACATTCTCAACAGTGGTTTAAAGACACATATTGTAAGTTAATTCTATGTGAATTCCTGTTTACTTTGCTCTAAATGAGAAAATTACTTAAGGCATCATTGTCAGTTAGAGAAATTATTTGTAGCTGAAGAGCTTATTGCATAGAACTTGTATATAAGTTTATTTCAATAATTGTTATTATTTTTTAATGTATAAAACTTTACTTTCATTTAGAGAAAAAGATATGGAACTTAGTGTTGCAGCTTCTGGCGCACAAGACCCTGAGAAATCGGTGAGGGTCCATGGCATCCTTTAATATATAAGTCAGTGTTTGATTAAAAAAAAAACCCAATTGTGGTGATGAGGTGGAGATGGAGGATTTTGGAGAACTGTTAAAAGTAGGCCGATTTGAATCATCATAAATGAAATTCTGTTCTTATAAAACGTTTTAAGTGCTCTTAGTTGTTCTTTGTATCTGTTTTTCATTTGTGCATTATTTTTTAGTTTGCTTTACAGCAGTTGTATATATTTTGTTCAGATGTACCATGCCATGGGAAAGTTATCTCCATTTAATTTATAGTAGAAGTTCATGTTTTTCTTGGGTGTATCTTTACCACTGTTCATATATCAGCACTATTTTTAAGGAAATGGGCAGGTTTAATTCTGTCTTTAAGCATTTCACTAATTTTCATTTAATATAAAACTAGAAAGATAATAATAACCTTATTTTTACTTTAATTTTGCAATTCTTGTCACTAAGTGGATTGAATTACTCACATCATTGCAGTTAAGTGAGGAGGAGGTAATAATTTCTTGCTTTTATTAAAATGTAGTTTTTTTGTAGTTGGATATGTATTTTTTTTTCCTTAGGAGAGCTTGATATTTGAATGATGTTTAAGAATCTTATTTTCATTAAAGTGTTCATTTTCTAAAACAATTTAGCAACTTAAAATTGTTAAACTGTAGGCAACTCTTGATCTTAGTTTACATAGACTAAGAAGATATCCTGTAACCGGGTTATCTGTATAGAAAAGTGTACTACTGTATTTGGCTCACTCCCATTGAGCTTTTGAAGCTCATAAAATAAGACTTCTACATGAAACCCGAGAATTCCTGCAAACATGGTTGGAAATGGTGTTAACATTCCAAAGCTAAATATCTTTTTGTCAGTCAATAATTTTGAAATAGATTCGACCCTCAGAAACTTCCTTTTAAGATCTTGAACTTTTTAATGAAATATGGTGGCATGCTACATCTTGGAATTATAGACGCTTCAGTGTTTGACAGATCTTATTATTTGTGAGGAAGACTGTGAGTTTCAAATTGCTTTGCAAGAATAAATAAATGAACATTAGATACTTAATAGATCATTACTATGGGTTTATTTTGGTATGCAAATATTAGAAAACAACACATAAAAGATGATCTAGAGCAGAAGTCAGAAAACTGTGGTCTGTGGCCAAATCTACGTAGTGCCTGTTTCTGTAAATAGTTTTTTTGCAGTATAGCCTCCTTTGTTGGTTTACATGCCTGTGGCTGCTTTCTAGGGACAGCAGAGTTGAATAGTTTTGAAGAGGCCTTATGGCTTTCAAAGCCTAATACAGTTACTTTTGGCCATTTATAGAAAAAGTTTGCCTGAGGCCTGTTCTAGAGACTACTTTGATAGCAGAAGTGGCAGTTAGATCAAGAAATAGCATGAAGTTGTTGTATAATAGAAAGGAGCTCTGGTAGTGTAGTGGTTACAAATCAGGCTGTGAACTGCAAGGTCAGCAGTTCGAAACTACCAGCTGTTCCACGGGAGAAAGATGATGCTTTCTGCTCCTGTAAAGATTTACAGCCTCGGAAACCCTGTACAGGGTCGCTGTGAGTCGGTTCCGACTCCACGGCACATAACAACAACAACAACAACATAATAGAAAGAGTGCTATGTTTAGAATTAATATCTGACTCTAGCCCTTACTTGATTATTTAGGTGGCTTCAAGTGGTTTACATGCTTCCCGGGAGCAACAGTTACCTCATTTGTCGTGCAAAGATTGTTGTTAAGTACCATCAAATTGTTTCTGACTCATAGTGATGACCCTTTATGGGGTTTCCAAGGAGTAGTTGGTAGGTTTGAACCACCAGCCTTATGGTTAGCAGTCCAATGCTTATCCTACAATGCCACACGAAGATTCCAAAGTAAGCATTGTTGTTCTTGTTAAGTGCCCTTGTGTCACTTCTGACTCATAGGGACCCTGTACAGGGTTTCTGAGGAGTGGCTGGGTGGGTTTGAACCACTGACCATATATAGTTAGCAGTCCAGTGCTTATTCTACAGCAGAATACCGTGAGTCCAAAGTAAGGATTTGTTGTTGTCATGTGCTATGAGTCAGTTCCGACTCATAGTGACCCTGTACAGGGTTTCTGAGGCTGTAAATCTTTACGGGAATAGAAAGCCTCATCTTTATCCCACGGAACAGCTGGTAGTTTCGAACTGCTGACCCTGAGGTTAGCAGCCTGATTTGTAACCACTGCACTACCAGAGCTCCTTATAGTAAGGACTAGAGCTCCAAAATGTATTCTAGTTGTAAAATTCTGTTATTTGGTGACTAACTTAAGTACCTGTTGGCAGTCTGGGATAGAGGGTCTCTTGAGGTTCCTTCTACTTTTACGTTTCTGATTTTATATAACAGATTTTTTTTTTCCCATCATTTTAGCCTGATAGACTAAAGCAGCTTAGTATGACACCAAGACCCACTGAAGAAACTATACCGCCCGAAAGACCCAGAATAGCTTTCCAGACACCTCTCCCTCCTTTGTGTACCTCATCTGTCCCACCCATTTCATCAGATCACCTAGTCCCATCTCAAATCGAAGATCTGCATGATGGACTCAGCAGCACCCTTGGGGAAATGGTGCCTCCCAGGTGCTTGTTTATAATGCTTTGTATTTGGGAGCTGGGTTAATAGGTTTTGAAGAATGTGCTGAAGCAGGTAAACATTATCCTTCCGAGATTTTGTACAATCAACAGCTTCTGTCAAGTAATTTCTCTTCTTTTGTTCATTATTGGTCTTTTCCCTGCTAATATAAAAGCCATGGAAATCCTTATGACATTCTTTTATTGTTCATAGATGCTTTAGGATTTTCAGAATAAGTAAATACATTTTAGTATTTAATTTTTGGTTGTATTTTGAAATATCTATTTTAAATGCCTTTAAATGTATAAAAGCTATACATTTTAACTTTGTAATTTCCACTTGGCAAACATTGTATTTTTCTTCAATTTATACAGAAAAGTTTCTTATGTGACTCGTGTGTGTGTGTGTGTGTGTGTGTGTATGATTTTAAATTGTAGCTTCTGTTTCCTTTTACTTTCTCTATGATTACTTAGCAGCGCTACATCTTACATGCCCCAAATGAAAACTGTTGAGATTTTAAACAATTTTGTGGAAAAGATTAGATTCTGTAAGTGAAAGGCATCATATTAATGGTACTCTCACTAGATTGTGTTATTTACTGTTTTTATTGTTATTGTTAAGGGCTGTCCAGTCAGTTTCAACTCTAAGCAAATTTGTATAGGGTTTCTCAGGAGCAGCTGTTGGGTATGTGCTGCTGACTGTGCTGTTAAGTCTAGTGCTTATCCTATAGAAAATTAACATTTTCCGGCTTATACTTTCTTCTTTTAGTAGGACATGGCTTTATCTTTTATTTACTACTAACAAATTGTTGGACTGTATTTACCAGGTCTTTGGTTTGTTCCTCTAATGGCTTTCCAAATAAAAAGACTAGAAGGGATTATGATTACAGAGCATGGTATGCTGGCTTTAGCACCGAATTAGGAATTGAAACACTTGCTTCGCTTTCTGGATTTTGGATAAGTCACACCTTTTGAAATTCAGTTTTCTATTTTGTAGAAGCGGAACAGTAATATTTTTTCCTGAATACAATTACAGAAGTTGTTGTGGGGATTAAATCTTATATACATATAAAATCTGTATAAAAATTAGATGTTTAATGTTAATGAGTTTAATGTTAATGAACTTTCATAGCAGTTATTCTACTGCTTTATTGATGTTTCTTTGGGGCCAGGATAGATAAGGTTATAAATGTTTAGTAACTAGTTACAGTGAAAATTATATACTACTTTAATGCCTGCTTCTTAATGTAAGTGCCATTGAGTTGCTTCTGACTCAAAGTGATCCTTTATAGGGTTTCTGAGAGCAGCTGGTGGGTTTGAACTGCTGATCTTCGTTTAGCAATCTGGTAATTATCTTACAGCGCCACACTAGGGCTCATTTATGTCTTCTTCTTAGTCCTTGAGAATTATTTTGAAATATATACCAAAAAGTAGAATCTGTTAAGAGAAATATTCTAAAATGTCACCTTTTCTCTGTGTGCTCAGCTAAAGGAATTTGCCGTTTGCTATTTTTACTATTGGAAAATATTGCATTAGTGGCAATACAGATACACGAGGAAGCTTCAAAAAGTTTATGGAAAGATGGAATTTAAAGATAATAAAATTTTTCCATGAACTTCTATTTTCCTAAGTAGTAATGAAGTGCTAAAGTAGTTGTTTTCAGAAGTTTTAGACTTATGAATACTAACAATTATGTCAAAACATTATTTCCTTTGAACTGAAAGAACAATACATTTTACACTTAAAAAATACATCCTTTTCACCAGTCAAGCTAAGCCATTTGGGACCATGCTGTGGTAGAGTTCTTTGCCTTCTCTTCATGGACCACTCTTCTCCTCCAGCTATAATGGACGCATTCTGGTAACGGCTCAAGCAGTGTTTTTTCCAGAAAGGCTTTCTGTGTTTTCCTCCCTCCTCCTCCTCTACCATTCAAAGGTCTCTGCTCTGTGTTCCTATAGCATTCTGTATCTACTTCTATTAATTTACTATACTATAAGTTGCTTTTGTTAAGTGCCTTCAAGTCAGTTTCAAGTATAGTGGGGCCCTATACAGGGTTTTCAAAGAGCAGCTTGGTTTGAACCTCCAACCTTGTGGTTAGCAGTACAGTGCCTTTCCTACAGTGCCACACCAGGACTATTCCCGTATTATTTTTGAGGGACAAAGCTATATCTATATTTATTTGGCTTTGTTGTTAAGTGCAAGTTAGTTCTAACTCACAGTAACCCTATATAGGGTTTCTAAGGATCAGCTGATGGGTTTGAACTGCTGACCTTGTGGTTTGCAGTCCAGTTCTGATCCTACAGGACCACACCAGGAGCCCTATTGGATATTAGTTTAAGCTTTTGTCTTACATAAATGTTGTACCTGTAGTTCTGAAATGTCATCCTAAGTGGTTTTTTGAGACATAATTTTTGGTGAAAGATTAGAGCAAAAAGGGTGGATTTTTCTAAAGCAGTTATTGGATTTTCAGTAGCAGTTTTGTAAAATGGTATCTTGATTTTTAAAAAGATTCACAATGAAATATGAGAAGAATTTTCTGATTTTCTTTTAATCTAGGATTGTACCTCTGCCTCCACCTCCTCTGCTGCCACCTTTGACTACTAACTACCGAACTCCTTATGATGATGCGTATTATTTTTATGGAGCCAGGAATCCGTTGGATCCCAGTCTTGCTTATTGTACGTTAACTGAAGAGTAACATTTTTTGTGTAAGGAAAAAATATCTATAAAAGAGAAAAGCACAACTCTCTTTAATTAAAATACTTATATTTATTGACTTAATACATTCCCTATTTTAAAACCTTGTATCTTCGTAGTTCATACCTGTTGCTCTAGAGTTAAATTTGTTTTGTTCTCTAGTGTTATTCTTTGTTAACTCCTAACCCAGAAGGAAATATTGATACTTTCCCTAAGGTAAAATTTTCATTATGTGCCTTTTACTACAGGGTTAAATCAAGTGTTATTCAATGGGTACCCTAAGATGAATGTTTGGTTTCTTCTTTGTAGATGGTCCAGGAATGATGGGAGTTCAGCCTGCTGCCCACGTCAGCATTCCAACTGTCACCTACCAGCCAGCTCAGCCTAGCGTGTAAGTTGTTAGTTCAAGCTATGATTTCTTTAAAAAACTGTTTGTCTTTCGAAGAAACTATATTATTCAGCTCCTTGTTTTCTTCTGTTGTTGTTAAGCGCCATTGAGTTGGTTTTGATTCTTATAGTGACCCTGTATAGGGTTTCTGAGAATTGGCTGGTGATCTTGAACCAGCTTTACAGTCCAGTGTGTTAACCTACAGCACCACACCAGGACTGCTGAACAGATGTATGTAAATTATTTTAATTTATAATGGGTAGATAACCAGTATGCTCAGAGCTTTGCTTTTGACGCAATATTTTATAGAAAGTACATTTTGCAAAAGAAGAATAATCTTATTTTTTCTCATTATAAAAATCATGCATGCAGTTGTTAACAACTATCAGTCAATTTCCTTGTGAGTTAGGAATTAACAAAGAACAACAGAAGAGCACAAAATAAATATTTTTTAACTCTAGATGAACAGGATTTAACTATGAAGTACAGCTAGGTTGTTAAATAGAATCAGAACACAAATAGATCAGAATACAAACAAACAAAAAAACTAGCTAACATCTTATTAACCCAGATGCAATCATAGTTGTATTCATGATGACATGTATACACACTCAACAAAAGTAAACACAACACATACCAAAGTAATATTATATGTATATATGATTCTGTAACATGCTTAAAAATGAGCAACCTATTATAAACATATTGGAACACATGGTGTGGCGCTATAGGATCAGCACTGAACTGCGAACCACAAAGGAGCTGCTCCTTGGAAACTCTTTATAGGGTAGCTGTGAGTTGGAACTGACTCAATGGCACTTAACAGTAGTGCTATAGTATAAGTACTGACTGCTAACCACAGGTCTGTAGTTCAAATCCACCAACTGCTCCACAGGAGAAAGATGAGGCTTTCTGCTCCTGAACAGATATACTGCTTTAGAAACCGTATATGGGGTTGCTGTAAGTCGCAGTCAACTCGATGGCAACTTGTTTATTATAAACATTCAGTTTTTATTGTAATCATTATTCCAATGTCAGTAAATGCTTAGCATCCTTTTTTTTTTTTTTTTTTTTTCTTTTCTTTCTGGTTAGGCTTTTTAAGATAATTGTGATTTACATACAATTGTAAGAAATATTACAAAGAGATCCTGAGTACCCTTTCGTCAGTTTCCACCAATGGTAACATATTGTAAAAGTATAGGGTATTGACATTGATATATTCAAGATACAGAAAAAACATTTACATCACATAGTGCCCTTTCATAGGCACTGGTAACCATTAATCTCCGTTCCTATAATGCTGTTGTTTTAAGACTGTTGCACAAATTGCACCATATGGTATGTATAACCTTTGGAACTGGCTTTTTTTTACCAGCATAATATTCTGGAGATGCATCCAGGTTGTTGCATGGCTAAAGCTTGCTCCTTCTTATTGCTGAGTAGTAGTCTCTATTGATGTACCACAATTCTACCATTTACCTGTTGCAGAATTTCTGAGTTGTTCCCAATTGTGGCTATTTTGATTATTTGAGTCATTTTTCTGTGTGCGAATGTAAGCTTTTGTTGCATTAGGATACATGCCAGGGAGTGTTCTGGTGTGGCACTGTGGGTTAATGTGTCAGACTGCAAGGTCGGTGGTTCAAGCTCACCAGCTACTCCTTGGAAACCCTATATAGGGTCACTATGGGTCGGAATTGACTCGGTGACACTTAACAATAAAACAGTAGTTGCATGTTTGTTTAGTTTTTTTGTTTGTTTGTTTGTTTTCAAGAAACTCAGTCATGGAAACTAGTATCTTCACAGCAATTATGGAAATTTAAGTATCTTTAAATCTTTGCCTGCATTTGGTTTTATCACACAGTATCTTTAGTTTCCAAGTGTTTGGCAATTTTTTTCTACTTTTCTTTCAGGTGTGTTTTATGTCTCAGGAATGGTCTGTTGGTGTATGTATTTTGGACACTTGAAAAGAGTGTATTTTTTGTTGCTACTCAGTGGAATGTGTTCTGTAAGTGTTGAGTAGAATTTTGTTGGTTGAGGTGATGGTGAGTGCTATATCTTTGCTGATTTTCTGTCTGTTGAGAGAAAGATTTTTAGAGTCTTCAACTATATTTATGAACTTATCCATTTCTTTTTGTTCTTTTAAGTTCTATCAGTTTTTGCTTCATATATTTTTAGCTCTATTATTTGGTTTAGACACATTTAAGGTCGCTTTGTTTTCTTGGCGAATTGATCCATTTATCATTGTATATGTCCCTCTCTTTCCCTGGTAATTTTGTTTGTTCTTTATTTAATGTTAGTATAGCCATTCCTGCTTTTCTTTAATTGATATTTTTACTTTCAGTCAGACTATATCATTATACTGAAGTGTGAGATTTTGTAAGCAGCATTTAATCTGACTGTTGTTATCTTTCAGTTAGTATATTTAGATTGCTTATATGCAACAGCAACAACCTGAGTCCCTACTAGTCTATTACTGAGTGAGTGGAGCAATATAACATTGCTATTGTTAAGTGCTGTTGACTCGGTTCTGACTCATAGCGACTCTGTATAGTGTTTCCAAGAAGCGGCTGGTGGGTTTGAACCATGGACTTTGAAGTTCAAGCTGACTTGTGGTCCAGTGCATTATCCCACAATGCCACACCAGGACTAGGCGGTTTGAATCCACGAGCCGTTCCTCGGGAGGAAGATGAGGCTTTCTGCTCCTGTAGAGATTTACACTCTTGGAAACCTTACACAGGGTTGCTGGGAGTCGGAAACAACTCAACAGCACATAACAACAAACTATTATTAAGAAGTCAAAATGTCACTTTGAGGATTAAGGTGCGCCTAACCATGGTATTTTTAGTTGCCTCGTATGCGTGCAAAGTCTAGTCAGTAAGTAGGAAGACCAAAGAAGAATTGATGCATTTGAATTATAATATTGGTGAAGAATATTTGGTATACTTTGTACTGCCAGAAGAATGAACAAATTGTCTTGGAAGAAGTACATCCAGAATGCCTCTCAGAAATGATGATGTCCAGGCATTGTGTTTCATGTACTTTGGACATGTTTTTAGGAAGAGACTAGTTCCTGAAGAAGGACATCATACTTGATAAAATAGAGGGTCAGGAAAAAGAGGAAGATCCTCAATGAAATGGGTCAACACAAGTGATTGCATCGATAGGCTCACACAGAACAACAGTTGTTTTTTTTATAAAGGTTTTATTGTGAATTATGTGATAGTTTACTGGAGAACATTAGCTTTAATAGTCATCCTATCATATATCGTTTCATTGCCATGGTTACAATCCCCTCTATGTACTGTCAACCAACCAAAGGATAAACCCTGCAAGCCTGCCCCGCTGGTGGTCAGCACATAGCCCCTCTCCCTCTCTGGGTCTGAAGTCCCCAGCCTCTCCATCTCTCCCCTTCATCGTCTCTGTGTCTATCTCTGGCGTCACTGCCTCTCTGGGTAGGGTCCTGCTCTCTGCTCTTCTCCCTTGATGGTCCCAGGGACCTCTACTCCTAGACTACAAAGTCAGTCACTCTCCTCATTTTGCTACAAAATGTCTACATCTCCAACCCTCACATTCAGTCCTGATAACAATTATTCACTATTGTACCACAAGAGACCTATGCCCATTTCCTTTCATCAGTCCTGCCTAGACAGATTGGATCCTACTCAGTGGAGATTGTACCTTCCTCCATGCCCTCTGTATCTAGGCTCCCTTTTGAAAGCTTGTAAGCTTCTTGCCACCTCCATTTTGGGTAGCCAGTGTCCAAGTTGCCCATCCCTGTCTACTCGGTGTATGGAGGGGATGGGGATGATTCTGCTGTAAAGATTTGTTCCCTCTTTTGAGCTACTGCATCCATAGGTGTAGGTCAAGGTCATTAAATTGTATCAGGTTACTCTTTTTTCTCTCTCCTTTCTTCTTCTAGTTGAGCTCTGATCATCCAGTCATTGAAGCCAGGTCCAGTGGGTATTATCTACAAGTGTGGATGTTCTTATCTTATGCATGTGCCCTCTCTTATCAGCTGGATGCTTCACGCTCCATTCTGGTCCTCTGTGGCTATATCACTGACTCTTAGCCCAAGAATCCACAGGTCTTACCACACTGCTGGCCAACCAGGTCTCCACCCAGATTCACAGGAGTCTACTGAATGTTGTAGGGCTTAGCTCGCACCTTCCTTGCTGTTTTTCCCTCACTTCACCTTATTGGTGATGAACATGGTCACCAATCAAGAGCGCATGTCTGCTCGTGTATTCCCATTGGGTCTCAGTCTTGGAAGAGGGTTTGCCCTGAGGGAACCTGACCACTTGCCGTGATGTCTCCTGGGCGAGCAACTTGCTTGTTCTTGTAGTAGTCAGTCAGTCTGCTGTTATTGTTTTGTATTTTTCCTGTTGGTCTTTCTTTCAGGAAGTACCTTCTGTTCTTCTAGCCGTTCCAGGCTGGTCTGCTTGTCATTTCAAGTGGAAATTTTCCACCTCAGAAGATACTGGGTGAGGTTCAGGCTTCCACCTATTGTCTATGTAATGCAGAGGCTCCCCAGGAAGCCTCCTTCACTGGGAACATTGTAGGCCCATTTTAGATATTCCAATCAGTTATAGGCAGAAGACAGATTTACAAGCTTTCTATGGTGATATTTCTAGCTATTCCTTTCTCTCCCCCTCCAGTTATCTATCTTCTGTTATCTATTAATTTTATCTGTGTTTGATAGTGTTTTTATGCCCAAAATTAGGATCTCTAGCTTTGTCTCTGTGTTATTCTTCCAGGAATTTTGTAGTCTTAATTTTCCTGTTTAGTTCTTTGATCCATTTTGAGTTATTTTTTGTGTATGGTGTGAAGTATGGATCCAATTTCATTTTTCTGTAAATGGATGTCTAGTTTGCTAGCAGCATGTGTTCAAGAGATAGTCTCTTTCCCATGCAATGGACTTTGACCCATTGTGGAAGATTAGCTGTCCATAGATAGAATTTACTTCTGGGCTCTCAATTCTCTTCTTTTGGTCTGTGTGTCTGTCATCATACCAGTACCAGGCTGTTGTGACTACTGTCACTGTGTAGTAAGTTCTGAGATCAGGAAGTATGAGGCCCCTACTTGGTTGCTGTTCTTCAGTAGTGCTTTAGCTTTTCAGGGCCTCTTTACTTTCCATATAAGGGAGGGTGTTAGCTTTTGTCAAATAGTTGTTAATTTTTTTTAATGTCTATTGAGAGGATTGTGTGCGGTTTTTCTTTATTTTGTTAATATGGCATATTGTTTGGATTCATTTCAGATATTAAACTAGCCTTGGGTTCATGGAATAAATCCCACTTTGTTACAAAGTATAATTATTTTTCTATTTTGCTGGACTAGGTTTGTCAGTTTTTTGTGGCTTATAGGTTTTCGGGTATTTTTCTTTTTCTTTTGATGCCTTTGTCTGATTTTCAGATACTAGCCTAATTGGATGAGTTAGAAAGGTATATTCATTTGTCATTTGTTACAATTCTCTATAAAGGGTTCTTTCTTAAGATGTTGGGTAGAATTCACCAGTGTAGCTAACTGCTCTGGTCTTTTCTTTGTGGAAATTTTTTTGACTATGAATTCAATCTCTTGTTATATTTTATAATTTTGTATTTTCTAGTTTTTTCTTGAGTTCTGGTTATGTGCGTCTTTCTAGAAATTTGTCTTTTACCCATATTATCTTAATTTATTGGCACACGGTTGTTCGTAGTATTATTTCCTTACAGTCTTTCAAAAAAGATTTTAAGGTCAGTAGAGATGCTCTGTCTTTTAGTCCTAATTTTAGCCTTCTCTTTTTCTTGGTCAGTTTAATGAAGTGCTTGTAAATCTTGTGAAGTTTTTCTGAGAAATACTTATTGATTTAATTGATCTACTCTGTTGTTATTCTTGTCTCCATGTACGTTATTCTCTAAATTCTTTTATTGCCTTCCTTCTGCTTACATTTAACAGCAATATTTTTGATGTGGGGAAGAAGTAATTATATTACAGCACATGTATTAATTCAATCATTAGTTATTATTTCATTTGAGGGCATTCAGAAAAGTGTGTAATGTTTTATGTATCAGAAAGTTTTCATCACATGTAATTGCCACATATGTGAGAAAACAGACCTAATAAATTTAAAAGTTCCATGGATCATCAGAGTAGAGACAGGGAGGATGTCTTAGGGAGGGTCTGCTTAATTAAAGATTCCTCTTTGACTTAGAGAGAAATGTCCTTCCTATTTTTAATTCTATTTATGTGATTACTATTTCAAAGGAATGTTGTATTTTCTTCTTTTGGTGTTGCCATAGATGGATTTAAATTATTAATTGTGTGTTTGATTCAGGAATATGGTTGGACAGAAGGAACTGAAAAGTACAAGTGGCCAAGCAGTAAACTCGGGATTATTTTTTGAAGACAAACCAAAGCCTTCAAAACAATCACTGCAATCTTACCAAGAAGCTTTGCAGCAACAGGTAGTCATTCATTCGTTCATTTAATGTTGAATACCTTATGTGTTAGTGCAGTGATTCCATAGAACTCAGAATCTGGCAGGGGAGAAAGAAAAGAGTAGATTATTATTCAGTATGATAAGTTTTGACGTGAATAGACTGGAATGATGTAGAAGGCAGAGGAAAGGGAGAACAATTGCTTGGGCAGTTGGGAGAGAGCTTCACATAGTAGCTAATTTTTGAGTTAGGTGTTGCTGAATGAATACGTATGAAATTTCTGTATTTAGGGGGATGGAATTGGTGTGCTTGTAAAGGAATTGTGAGAGATGGTACTGAAGTGGTAGATTGTACTAGTTTGTGAAGGACTATTAAGGATTTTTCAGTTTGTTGTTTTTTAAAGGGATTATCAGTTTTATCTTGTAGGTATTAGACAGCCAAAGGTATGAAATAATTTACTCCCAAAGTGGAAGTTGATAAGAACAGATTTGCCTTTTAGGAAGGTATCTGGTTGTAGTGCGAACAATTGGAAAAGAGATATGGCAGGGAAACCTTTTGATACATTATTGAGGTAGTCTAAGCAGGAGGAGATGAGACCCATGCCCGACAAGGAAGCTGAGGAGGTTATGGTATCCAAAAGACAGAACTTGAGTATAGGGAAAGAGGAAAAACAGAGGGCTTGAAGATGATTGCCAGTGTTCTAATCCAGGAGAATCCTGATAGTGTAGACTAAGTTAGGGAATATAGGAACCAGAACATAATAATGGGTTCTGTGGTCATTTGTAATGTTTGAAGACAGTTTGCTTTAGAGTAATTATTAAGTGTTAGGAGTTTTTTTGGGAATACTCTTCTTGATGAAGAGACTGTATGATTCTTGGTAGATAACATGTTCAAATTAGCTTTTTTTGAAAGTTTCACTTGGGGTTCTTGTAAAACTCGTGTTCAATATTTACATGGCCAATCATTTGAATGGTGAATTAAAAAAAAAATTAATAGAATTTTGTATGTTGACAATCTTACAATTAAAAGTCTTGATTCTATCAGTTTTTGATGATGTACTAAAACACTACCAACAAAACTAGATTTTTCCAACTATAGTAGTTCTATTTTATGTATGGTGATTTCTTTGGCCCTGCTGGAGTGAAGAAAGGGTTGCTTAAATTACCTATGCATATGATTAAATTTTACAAACTGACTTTCTAAAATATAGCTATATTTTAGTTGTTTGTGTTACCACATATCTTTAGAGACCAACCCTGTACTTCGACTTGGTGATAATAGGAATGTATTTGTTATTGTATGTTTTTCATAAAATTGTACCTAAGGATGCCCAGTATTCCCTCCAAAGCTTTGAACCTTCATCTTCTCTGAATTCTGGGCATGGAGTTTGCCCAGGGTAGAGTGAGTCTGGAGTCCCTGAGTGGTACAAATGGCTACGTCACATGGCTGTTGGCCTGGAAAGCAATCTGATGATCTGCTGCTGAAAGATCAGCCATGGAGCAAGTACTGTTTTGGCCCACATGGGGTTGCCATGAGTCAGAATAGACTGTCCAGCAACTATCTTTTATTTTTTTTAAATAGGTCTGGTGAGGCGGGAGTAGTTAGTGCCTGAGCAGTTCTCATGACAAGTTATGTGAAAAAGGGAAGTAGGAAGATCCTAATGGTCCCCATGTCTCTGGTGAGATCTAGGGAGGAATACTTAAGGTTCCCTAAATAATTATTCTCGGAAAAGTTAGGGGCGGGAAGAAATAGATGGCGTAATTCAAAGTGGTATCAGTGACTACAGAGGTCTCTGGGTGCATAATGTAGAGGAGTAAACACTATGTATTGTAGCCACTGAAGTATTTTAAAATTGAGTATTTATATATGTTTGTGACTTTTAAATTGTCTGCTTAAATCTACTGAAAAAAAAATGTAGCTCCATTTTTTTCTAACAACAACAAAAAAATCTGATATTACTAATACCAGAATGCTGTATCAGAATACTTATATCAGAGTACGTACCAGCACCTATAATCAATGTTTTTTGTGTTGCCAAGATTCGGGAAAGAGAACAAAGAAGGAAGAAAGAACGTGAGGAAAAAGAAGAATACGAAGCTAAGTTAGAAGCTGAAATGAGAAATTACAACCCCTGGGGGAAAGGTGGAGGCGGTGCTCCTCTCAGGGATGCAAAGGGAAATTTGATAAGTATGTTATTCCCATTGAGTTGAGTGTGTGGTTTAATAAACTCAGTTATTGAACACTTTTAAAAAGTAGCTAAGAGTAGGAAGAAATGGGAACCATAGTCTATAAACCGAATCCTTTTAGTATGTTGCTTAATGACAAATAAGTATTTTGATTATTAATACAACAGAGGTTGTTGCTATTAAGTACCATGGAGTCAGTTCCAACTCAGGGAGCGGCTGGTAGGTTTGAACTGCCGACCTTGTGGTTCCAGCGCGTTATCTAGAAAGACTTTTATATTCATATAGTACTCATTTGTTTTATTTTGATGATAGTAATATACAACTGAAGGGAAAAACGTCATGCTAATTGTCAAGCTTTCGCCTTTACTACTGTTGTTAAGTGCTATCAAGTGCTGTCAAGTTGGTTCTGACTATTAGCCTCCTAGGAGGTAGAGGGTTATGCAGGAGCGGTAAAACCTCATGTTTCTCTTGAGGAGCTACTGGTGGGCTCAAACTGTTGACCTTGTGGTTTGTAGTCAGTAGGATTATGTCGATTTACCTTTCAACTATGTGTACTCAAAATGTTTTTATCCACTTATATACCGCAAACACTTTGAAAGATATGCTTCATATACAATGTTTCATGTTATAGTTTGTCTTTGACTCACTTTTAGCTAATCAGACTAAAAGTAGAGCAAAGATAATGAGTTGTTGAAAATTATTTGATTAAAAATTAATTAAAGGATAATAGAAAACCACTTATTAAAATTATAAAATTAAATTTCATGGTGATCGTTAGGTGTTCTATGTTATTGTGGGAATGGCTGGATGATGAAAGTACAAGACTGGATATTGACTTATCAGTGTTCCTATGAGTTACAGCTTTGTTTTTGTTGTTGTTGTTAAATTTGCCTTAAAGAAAAGAAAAGGTAATATTTGAGATCTATTTGTATTAGTAGGCTCACTCTTTTTTTCCCCCCTAAAGGATTTGTTCCTTTTCTGTCTTTATTCATAAGTACTTTCCTCATTCTATAAGACTGTAACTCTTGGTACTAAATTTAAATAGATGAATTTGGTGCTACATAGATGAGCGTTTCTTATTTTAATAGTTAAATGTGTATTTAATGTATGTTAGAAAAGCACTGGATCTATTTTTATTCATAATGAAGAGTTCTGTCACAAGCAGCCGAATTCTTAGTGGGTTAAAGCGGCATATGTTTACTTCTCACATATGTTGTGTTCTGATGCTTTTGGTTGGCTCTTCTCCAAGAGGTGTTCCTCAGAACTCCAGGCCTCTTCCATTGTGTCCTCATGGAATCTTCTACTTCTAGCTGCACAAACACAGTCCAAGGGTCAAGGAGAACAAGCTGAATTTTCATAGACCTTCTCTAGAAGTGGAGGAATATCACTTTTGCCTTCTGAAGCAGAGTTTGAGAAATTTAGGGTTCTTTATGCCCATAAGAATTTTTCTTTTATGTAAGAGTTATTAAAAAATTTGTTTTTAAAATATCCAAATACTGGGTTTTCCAAATACCTTTCTTTTCTTAATTTTTAGTTTAAATTCTGTTATGTTTATGAAAACAATTTTTATGATTTCAGTGTTTTTTAAGATTGTGAGATATATTTTATGACTACTGATTAGATTTATAAGCATCCTAGAGACTTGTTATGTGCCGTAGAGTCGGTTCCGACTCATAGCGACAAGGGTTTCCGAGGCTGTAAATCTTTACGGGAGCAGAAAGCCTCATCTTTCTCCCGTGGAACAGCTGACAGTTTCGAACTGCTGACTTTGAGATTAGCAGCCCGATTCGTAACCACTATGCTATCAGAGCTCCTTATCCTAGAGACTGTTTTCTAAAAGTCTATATATTTTAAATTTCATAAATTAAAAAAATACATATTGCTAATTGTGTTAGAGTTTGAAATTTGACTAAATTGACTCATAAAAGAGTTTACATACCAACCATGGATGGCTGAATAATGTGTGGCCTAGAAGATCCTTGGAGTTGATTTTATGTTGCTATGATGCTGGGCAGGTTCAGCTACGCTTCCTGATGAAGAAAGGCCCAGCTCTCTACTCTCAAATATCAGCCCCCAAAACTCTGTGAATCACAATATTCTGATCTGCTTCAGTTAACTATGAGGATGGTGTCGGACCAGGCAATGTTTTATTCCATTGGGTTTTAGGATTCCATGAGTTGGGACCAACTCAGCTGCAATAAAAAGAACTACAATATTTAGCACATCTCAGCCATTTTCTTTCCTTTCTCTTTTTAAAGGCAGCAGTGTCTTTATTACGGTAATGATACCATGCTTATTCAAAGTACTATATGATTTTAGAAGATGATACAAAAAAGTTTTGAAGTATTATATCATTTTATTAAGGTAAAAGAAGAGAGACACTTGATTTTTAGCCTTAACAAATTGGCAAGACTTTCATAATAACATTTTGGATATCATGACTGAAGAATCCAGAAAAGAATATTGCTAATAACAAATCGGGTTTTAAAATCTTTACGCAATTATTATGGGATAATATGGCACACCTTTTACTTTGTCTAAAGAAACTATTCTTTTGGAGAAACTAGTGAATACTATGGACCAAGGGACAAAAACTATATTCACATACTTTTGACTATGATTTCTAGGAGTTCAGAGACTCGAGACCATCTTTTACTTAGGCTCATTGGACTGCAGGTTGGAACTTGTAGTATCATTGCCCAAAGCAGAGACCATTCCTTCCTTCCTTCCTGCTTCTCCGAGTTTCTTTCTTTGTCTTCATCATTTAAATTTTTTTTTTTTTTAATTTAAGGTTGTTATTGTGGATTGAGTGAAAGTTTACAGGGCATATCATCAGTTTTACATTCAACAAATTGTACAGCTTGTTTCATTACAATGATTATAATCCCCTCCATGTACCATCAGTTAACAGTATTTCTCTCTATCTACTTTAGCTTTTTAAAAACAAACAAACAAAAAAACCACGCAGGCATATATAGTAATTTACATCTCCAAAGGTCACATTCTGCAAAGGTGCCTCCTGGCCACCACCTCTTAGTCCCACTCTTCTTAGTCCATTAATCTAGAGTCCTCAGCCATTCCCCTTCTCCATGCCCCCATTTCTGCCTCCATCTCTGGCGCTGCTGCTTCTCTGGATAAGGTCCCGCATTCTGCTTGTGCATTTCTCTCTTGATAGTCCTAGGGTCCTGTTTCTGGACTGTAAGATTAACCACTCCCCTTTTTTTGTTAAAAAAACTTCTACCTTTACAATTATGACAGTCGCAAATAGTCATGATAACAGTTATTTACTATTGAATCTTACGAGTCTTATCCCCATCTCTTTTCACCAGACCCATCTAGACAAGATGACAGCTATTCCATGGGGACTCTTTGTTTCCCCCCATACTCTTAAACTAAACTCCCTCTTGAAACCTTGTAAGCCAGTCATTTCATGCCTTTATTGCCCCCTCATTTTAGATAGCCAGTGTCCAAGTTGCCTGTCCCTATCTACCCTGTGCACAGAGCAGATAGCATTGATACTTGATTTGAAGATTCTTTCCCTCTCTGTTGATATTTAGAGTAACTACCACTCTGAGTATAGGTCAGGTTCATCAAATTGAAGCTATTTACTCTTTTTTCCTTTATCAAAAAAAAAAATTTTTTTGTGTGTGTTTTGTTTTGTTTCCATCTTCCTCTAGTCGAGTTCTGATTATCGAGCCATTGAGGCTAGATCAAAAGGGTACTGTTGTCTTCATCATTTTTTAATGAGTGCCCTGTTTTATTTTTTTAAACTTTTTTGTTGTGAATTGAATTGTGTGAAGATTTACAGAGTGGATCATCAGTTTTACATTCAACAAATCATGCACTCAGTTTCTTCTCAATGATTTCTCTCCACAATGTAACATCAGTTATCCCAATTCCTCCTTGCATTTCTTGTTTCTATTCCTCTTTTTCCAATCCTTCTGAATTTTGTCCTGGGTAAATAAATGCTGCCCTTTGGATCTCGAATGGCTGACCAATCTATGGTGTGTGTACGTCATTAGTGTTGTTGTCCCCTCTATATGTCTCCTCTATATGTCTATCTGTTGCTTGACTGAAAACTGAGCCATGGAGGTGAGTTCAGTTCCAGACTTGAAGGGTGACCAAGGGGTTCCACCAGTCACAGTAAACCTCATCTTTTTTGTGATGTTGAATTTGTTCTACTTTTTCTCCCATTCTATCCAGGACCTTTTAAGGCGATCCATTTCAGAGCAGTTGGTAGTGATAGCCAGGCACCATCTAGTTCTTCTGATCTCAGGAATATGGAGACTGATGTTTGTAAGGTCCATTAGTCCATTGGACTAATTGTCTCCAAGAGACTTCAGTTTTTGTCATCGTTCTTTCCTCCAGACAAGGAGAACCAATAGTTGCACCTTGCAGCTGCTCTTGAGCTTTTAAGATCCCAGTCATTACTGACCAAAGTAGGATGTAGAACTTTTTATTTGTGGACTGTGTTATGCCAACTGATTATGGTGTCTGCTGAGACTATGTCCTGAGTCCCCAGGCCCAGCAACTCTTTGCCTCAAGATGTTTGGTAATGTCTAAGAAGTTTTCATAACATTTCTCCTTGCTTGCTCGACCCTGTTCATGGATCTATTTGCAGCAAAGATAAATATACCCATGTACACATATCCTCTATCAGACCTTTATGTGTTTTGGGGTATACCTCCCGTCTCTCTCCCACACCTGTGTATCCACATATGTACCCCTGTCGAGTTGGTTTCAACTCAGAGTAACCTATATAGGGTTTCCATGGAGTGGCTCTGAGATTGAATCACCGACCTTGCAGTTAGCAGTCCAGTGCTTGTGCTACAGCACTACACCAGCACTTCTATGTTGTTGTTAAGTGCCAGTGAGTCGGTTCCAACCCATAGCGATCCTGTATAGGGTTTCTGAAGAGCAGCTGGTAAGCTTGAACTGCTGACCTTGCGGTTCAAACAGCTTTGCAGCCTGACACATTAGCCCACAGCGCCACACCAGTACTCCATAGTGACGGGGAAGGCAATGTACAATAAGAAGCAGCTCCATCATGCAAGAGTTAAAGACAAAAAAAAAAAAAAAGTTAAAGACAACTGTTACATACACAATCCTATAACACAAATCACCATTATTGCAGGATTGTGTATATAACAGTTGTCTTTAACTCTTGCCTTTCCCATCACCCAAGTTAGTATGTACCTAGTCTTGGTGTGGTGCTGTAGGATAACTGCAAGGTTGGTTTGAACTGCAAGACTGGCAGTTCAAACTCACCAGCTTCCCCTCGGAAACCTTATACAGGGTCGCTATGAGTCAGAACCAGCTCAATGGCGCTTAACAACAACAACAACAACAATCCTAGTAATTTATCTTGCCTTCCACTCCCATCCCTGGTAACTATGGAAGAATGTTTCCTTTTGTATGAAAACTTTTCCTTGATTGTTTTATAATAGTGGTCTCATACAATACTTGTCTTTTTTTGATTGCCTTATTTCACCATTCAACATAATGTCTGTCCTTCAAGTTCGTTCATGTTGGGAGGTGTTTTATAGAATCATCATTACTCTTTCATGTTGCAGAGCAGTCCATTATGTGAATTCACCATAATTTGTTTATCCCTTCTTCTGTGAATAGGTATCTAGGTTGTTTCTATCTTTGTGCTATTGAGATGAACATGTGTATATATTATATGGTATTTATATTTCTGACTTTTTAAGGAAGTACCATACAATTTTTCACAATAGTTGTACCATTTTAGAGTCACCCCCCATTAGTGTGTGAGTGTTCCAGTCTCTATACCCTCTACACTTGTTGTTTTCTGGGGATTTTTTTTGCTATTGATACTGGTGTGACATGATATTTCATTGTTGTTTTGATTTGTATCTCTTTCACACAGTAACAGTTTTGATTTGTATCTCTTTCACACAGTAACAGTTGGGAAGGTGACACGGGGCACTTCTGTAGTACAGAGGGTCACTTTGAGTGGGAACCTACTTGATGGCATCTACCAACGACAACATTGGCTAATGATTGCAAACATTTCTTCATGTGTTTGTTGGTTGCCTGAATGTTTTCTTTGATGTTTCTCTCTTCTGCCCATTTTAAAATTGGATTATTTATCTTTTTGAGGTGTTGACATTTTCTATAGATTTTAGAGCTTAGTCCCATATCTCAGTGCCAAAAAATTTTCCCCAATCTGTGGAGCCTCTTTTTACTTTAGGGTAAAATCTTTTGATGTACATAATTGTCTGATTTTTAGTTTGCCTTCTGTGTATTTTTAGTTATGTTTGATAGTGTACATGTGCTATGGATTAAAGATCCTATATTTGTCTCATTTTTTCTTTAATGTTCATTATAGTTTCAGGTTTTACATGTAAGTTTTGATCTGTGTTGAGTATGGTGTGAGATATGGATTCTGTTTCATTTTTTTTTGCAAATGGATATCCAGTGTTGACAGTACCATTTGTTAAAGAGACTATCTTGTCTCTATTTAATGAGTTTTGGTCCTTTGTCAAATATCAGCTGTCCGTAGTGGATACTTTACTCTTGTGTTCTCAATTCTGTTCATTGATCGGTGTGTCTTTTGTTGTACCAGTACCTGGCTGTTTTGAACACTGTAGCTATGTAGTAGATTTTGAGATCAGGAAGTGTGAGGGCTCCTACTTTGTTCTTTTTCAGTAGTGCTTTGCTTATTTGGAGTCTCTTTGCATATAAAGTTGTTAATTCAGTCATTTTCTTTTGAATATTTTGGTACATATTTTCTATGCTGGCATATAGGCATTCCTTGTTTTATTGCATCTTGCTTTATTGCACTCCACAGACACTGCAGTCTTTACAAATTGTAGATTTGTGGCAACTCCGTATCGTGAGTGTATTGAGGCCATTTTTCCAATATTATGTGCTCACTTCATGTCTCTGTGTCACATTTTGGTAATTTTCACCATATTTGAAACTTTTTCATAATGCTATTGCCACTTAATAGACCTCCCCCCAAAAAAAACAAAAACAAAAAAGCCCAGTTGCCATTGAGTTGATTCCAACTTACAGTGACCCTGTTTAGGCATCCAAGATTATAAATCTTTATGGGAGCAGACAGCCTCATCTTTCTCCTGCAGAGTGGCTGCTGGGTTTGAACTGCCAACTTTGTAGTTAACAGTCCTTTACTTATCCTACAGTGCCACCAGGGCGCTCCTGACAGACCACAATGTGTTGTTGTCATCGTTCAGTGCTGTTGAGTTAGTTCCAGCTCATAGTGAACTTGTATAGGGTTTCCAAGGAGTGGCTGGTGTGTTTGAATTGCCGACCTTGCAATTCAAACTGACCTTGCTGTTGAGTCTATAAACATAATGTTAATACTCACTGAGAAACCAAAATACTTGGGTGACTTGCTTTATTGCTGTGATATGGAGCCAAATTCTCATTATCCCCAAGGTATGCCTATACCTTTGTTTCTCACATAATTATGGAAAAGCATTCTCATAGTCTTCACCCTTTATACCTACCTCTCTCCAAAACGCCTGCTATTGGTAACAGGGAAATGGGGCAGTCTAAATGTATTCTGATAGAATTACCAGTCTTTCAGTTAGCAGTCCAGTGCTTATCCTATAGTGCCACACCACAACTTACAAAGATCAGATACTGGAAAACCCTTTGGGGTCCTTCTATTCTGTTACATGGTTGCTATGAGTTGAAATCTACTCCAGCTGTTCTAGTGAACCGGATGAGTAGTGAATTGGATAACAAAGATACTGATTTCCCATCTTCTTTCTGCTTTGTTCACCTTCCAAATCCAGGTAGACCCCAGGATCTAATGATTTCACCTACCTGCTTTGCCAATCCTGGCACTTGGTAGTTTTCTTACAGTTAGCTGTCCTGTCTAGTTTCATCCAGCCCCTTTCCTCTGGCATTTTCAGTATTTACTTTCTACTTATTTTTTCCTTTCTACCTCTGAACGTACTTAGCTTACTTGTATTTTTCAACACTAATAAACAAACACAAACTTTGCTGTTGATCCTGCAACTTAAAAAGCATGTTCAAAAAGTTGTGTGTTTGCCGCTGCCACTTGTTACCACCCTTTTATTATTTAATCTTCAATAATATTATTTATGTAAAGGAGCCCTGGTGGCACAGTGGGTTATGTGTTGGGCTCCTAATTGTGAGGTCAGCTGTTTGAACCCACAATCTGCTCTGCGGTAGGAGAAAAATGTGGCTGTCTGTTTCCATAAAGATAAATAATCTTGGAAACCCAAAGAGGTTTCCATGAGTCAGAATTGACTTGATGGCAGTGGGTATACTCTATACAGTGGGTATATTGTAACTTCTAGATCCCACCACTCTACTGATGGTACATTTCCAAAAATAACTGATGGTGTGATGCTGTGGGATAAATGCTTGACCACAAGGTCAGTTTGAACTGCAAGGTTGGCTTGGAAACTGTACATAGGGTTGCTCTGGGCAGTGGGTGGGAGGGAAATGGAGTAAAGGAGTTGTAAGAGTGGTCAGGACTAGAGAAGGAGATTTGAGTATCCTCTGTAGGGAAATCGCAGAAGAGATGAAGAGGGTGGGGATGGGTGAGGGGGCGAGTATATCTAACTCAAGGAACACCCGGGGTCCAAAGACAATCCTTGTTGCTGCTGCTAAGTGCCGTTGAGTCCGTTCTGACTCATAGCGACCCTGCATAGGGTTTCCAAGGAGTGATGGTGGATTTGAACCACTGACCTTCAGTACTTATCCTCCAGTACCACACCAGCGCTTCAAAGACATCCTTAGCACAAACATCATATTCCCACCTAGCAGAGTCTTAATTTGTTTCATAATATAGTACACACTCATGAAATATCTGCTGAAGAAAGGCTGCATAAATCATTTCCCACCTGCCTGCTGCATCTCTTCATCTGATGTTGGACAGTGTATTTATGCCTAGCAAAACCAAACTAGAAAGTGCAGCGCATCACAATTGTGATCTTTCTTCTTGTTGTTGTGCTGTCAAGTTGGTTCCGACCCACAGTGACCCTGTGTAGGTTTCCTAATAGTGACACATCATATAGGTTGTTACAGAATATATAAAAATGATGAGCATTAAATGTTATTTGCCGTTAAAAACCCTGTGGAGTGCAATTCTATTCTCACACATGAGTTGGAATCAACTCATCAGCAACTGGGTTTTTTTTTGTGTGTGTATTTTTTTAATCTAGTATTCTAATTGTGATTCCTGTTCTTAAACAAATACATCTTTGACCATAATGGGCTTCCTAATAAATACTTCTTATATCCAGGTTGAATCTCACTTTCCCTGCTGCCATAATGTTACAGGTTTACTTAACTTTTTTGTGAAAAGCTACTTTGATTTGTTAAACCCTTGACTTCTGTAATCAATGCTGTCTGTCTTGGGGATTGGCTGATTATACTTGACTCAGTTGCACATGCACAGATTTTGCCACATGTATTAGATATTTATTATTGTGTAACAAGGTACCCCAAAACTTAAAAAAACCATTGACTGTCTTGCAGTCTAGTTGGTTAGTAATTTGGGAGTGGTTTGGTTGGCTGATTCTGTCTCAGAGTTTTCCATGAGTTGCAGTCAAGATGCTGTCCAGAACTCTAGTATTTGAGGACTTTGCTGGAGCTAGAGGGATGGTTTCCATTAATGCCTCTCTCACATGGCTTAAGAGGCCTCCGCTCCATAGGGCTCATTGAGTGTCATCATGATATGGTAGCTGGCTTTCTTCAGGGTGAGGGATTGAAGAGAGTGAACAAGGTGGGAACGGTAATGTCTTTTATAAAATAGCCTTGGAAGGTGTACATCATCATTTCCATTCCTATTAATATCTCATTCATAAGTAGCTTACTAATTCTACCCATAGTCAGGAGGAGAGGAATTGAGTTTTGCATTTTGAAGGTGGACGGTCAAGGAATTCATGTAAACACTTTAAAACTTCTGCACCCTATATGATTTTGTTTTTTCTTTTGGTGAGCTAATGATGTTGGATAAATATTGCTATAACTTACTTTGAATGATTGCTGTGTGTTTTTTTTTTTTTATGCTAAATAAATTCCAGGTTCTGAAGTAACTTTAGATACTGCAAATATTGTGGTAGTTTTGTTTGTGTTTTTAGGGCAGCAAGATATCATTGAAATGCACTTGTTGAAATAAATGGCTTATTTTTCCCTCTCAGCTGATTTGAATAAGATGCACAGACAAAATATAGATGCCTACCATAACCCAGATGCAAGAACCCATGAAGATAAAAGGGCTGTTGTGTCTCTAGAGCAAAATTTAGCCACTACAAATGATGAGAACCTAGAAGATTCTGCAAATAAAAACTCAGGTTTTTAATCACATTCTATTATTTCTTTTACAATTTTATTAAAATTGTTTTCTCTTCTCTGGCAAAGTATTTGTTGTAGTTTGAGAATTTGGCTTCTCTGAGTTAGGAAGCACTTTGGTTACTGTGAGTTACGCTGTTTATGAAACCCTTTGTTCAGAGGTCTTTTGAAAAAGTAGGAATAGGGAAAATACAGGTTGATTTCAATGCTGTGTATTTCATCTTAGCTTTGTAACTTGCTATAGCTGCTGCTAACATTTTTATTTTGCTGGCAGAGTATGATATTTCTTAAAATCAAATGTTTCTATATCTATGTGTATATCTACCTACCTACCTACATACATACACACACACACACACACACAGAGTTTGCTTCTTATACCTACAGCAGTTTGAATCAGTGGAAAGGTTTCAGGTGTGGTATGATAAAATTGTACGATGAGATTAAATTTTCTCTTATATTAGTAATCATTAGCTTTGTAAAACCACGGTGTATGAAGAAAACAAATAATTGCAGAAAGTTAATTTAATATCAGGTCACATCCCCCTTTCTTAACCAAATATGTTTGATTTATAATTAAATAACATCCTTTAATTAAGGGTCTATCATTGACACTCAGTGTCTTTCTTTATGACTTACCAGGAAAAGTTATCATGTTTTTCATCACTTTTCTTTATCAAGTTATATGTAAATATGATATATATTTAAAAGCTAAAGAATATTTTAAAAATATGCCACCTAGCACTCACTAAATTTGATACTGCTTTAGTATTTTCACAAAAGTTTTGATTTTCTGCTAGAAAACAAATTGACGTTTAGCAGTGCTTCTAAAATATCCCAGACTTGCCATGCAGTCCGTTTTGTTTTGTTTAAATCCATATGACTTCTGGGTGGTCAAACCGGTAGGCTAGAAGGGGAGCTATGGTGGAAATCACTGGTTTCCTGGGCAACCTATCCCACTGTTTGATCCCTCTTTGTGAGAAAATGATTGCTCTTTTCTTTTATCTCAAATTATTTCTACATAGTGGATCTAATTTTGAGTTTTTTGAGTGCTAAAATGGACACCGTTAGTTTTATGATACTGTTTGTTTACCTTTCACTTTCAATATGTAATTTGATATTCAGTTGTTGTTAAGTGCCATCAAGTGGATTCTGACTCAAAGTGACCCTGTATAGGGTTTCTGAAGTGGTAAATCTTCACGGAGCAGAGAGCCTCATCTTTTTCTCTTGAAGCCAGTCTTCTGGTTCTCTTCTCCTCTAGAATCACTGTGCTCCCAATATGCATTTAGGAGTATCAAAAGGAGTCCAGGTGGCACATAGGTTAAACATGTAGCTGCCAACCTACCAGCCGCTCCATTGGGGAAAGCTGTGGCTGTCTGCTTCCATATAGGTGACAGCCTTGGAAACCCTGTGTGGCAGTTCTGCTCTGTCCTCTAGGGTCACAGTGAATTGGAATCCACTCAGTGGCACACGGCAGCCCACAAAACCCGCTGCCTTCGAGCCAATTCCACCTCATAGTGACCCTATATATATAAAACAGAATACAACAGCTCCTTATGAGCTTTCTGAGATGATACATCTTTATTGGAGCAATAAAATCTCATCTTTGTCCCTCAGAGCTACTGGTGGGTTTGAACCACCAACTTTGTGTTGAACAGTCCAACACTAAGCCCCACTGTACCACCATGGCTCTTTCATGCATCATGGGCATCAAAACACTTTTCCATATCATTGTTCCTATGAGAAACTTTCAGCTTCTTTCTGATGATCGTTATTTTTCTCTTCCTCAATTGCTACTTTTTTATTGTGAATTGAGTGAGGGTTTACAGAGAAGATAATCATCAGTTATACATTGAACAAGTCATATGCTTCGTTTCTAACCTACTTTTGCGGTCCTTTTATAATTTTCACTCTTTTACTTCATGGTTCTTAGATGAACTGAAATCTTTGAAGTCCACCACTGATTTGGCTTAAATTTATTAAATGGTTCATTATAAGTTCTTTGCATAGAATAACTACTTCTCTGTGGTTTTGTTTTATAGTTTGCTTAGTGCTAAAAGGGCTTAATATTTCTGTCTTTTATCATATTTTTTCCCTAATTGTCTAAAGTCATTTAAATATTTAGAATGAGTGTTCATGAAGGTGAAGCATGCCGCTCAATTTTATATTGTAAATCAGCTTTTACAACACAGTATAAGCCTTGAAGGAACCATTAAGGTAGTGTGGATTTAGTTTGTTTTTAGAAGGAGCATTTTGTAAGTGTGAGAAAGTCTTTATAATATTTAAGTACTAAGTTTTCTGCTGATCAAAGAAGCATTAATATGTTTAAATACAAAAGCAAAATAGACCTGAAGGACGGCTAAACTGCAAAGCAGTCAGCCTACTTAAAATTACACCATTGAATGAAAGAAACATGTACTTTAGATTGATATTGTAAGAAATGAGTCAGTAAATAAAACATAATACATAAAGGTGTATGAGACTTAAATTTAAATAACTTTTTTTCTTCATTGAAAGACTCCTAGGATATAATTGTTTCTCAAGCTGCTGTTATAAAATATTTTTTTAACCCCTCCAAGCATATCTATACTAGTCTTGGGTATTAATAAAATAATTTTTGTTCATTAATTCAATGGAATATCTAAGTAAAAGCTGTTGTAATGCTTAAAAATCTCATTCATTTGTTAAGAATGTTTTTATAATTTTTGTTGTTGTTAAGTGCCATCAAGTTGGTTCCGACTCAGACTGACCTTGTATAGGGTTTCCGAGGAGTGGCTGGTGGGTTTGATCCGCCAACCTTTTGGTTAGCATTCCAGTGTTTATTCTACAGTTCCACACCAGAACTAATTTGCCTATTTGTCACTACTGTTTAAACTATGAATAGGAAGACATTTTGGAATCACTGGTTTTAGAAATTTTGTATATATAAATACACACATGATAATGCATTTTAATATATGATTTAGGATTATTCTTAAGAGCAGGATATTCACAGCCACAGAAATTAAATTTGTACTTTTTTCTTGTCCCAAAACACTACTTTTAAAGCCTTTGTGGGAATGAGAATTGTTTAGGCTGTTAGCTTTTATGTGCTTCCTTGGTACCGTTGAGGTATAGATACATGATTTTTCAGCTATTTATTTTATTTTAGTCTCGTTGTTTTTTTCCCCCCTCCTGTTAATTTTTATCTCGTCTTCAGACTCTAATCTTAGCCTTCCTCTTCTGACCTCAATTTCTGGACTTTCTGACTTAGCACAATTTTTTAAAATATGACTTTAATTAGAAAACTAGTCGTTCTTTGATCTATATGATTTTTATGCACTGGCTAATGGTATGTTTTCTGCAAAATCTCTCTTTGAAGGTTATATGCAAACTCACAGCTCTCCTTTTGCTCGGGGGAACATATTTGGTGAGCCTCTAACTGAACTTCAGATTAAACAGCAAGAATTGTACAAGAATTTTCTTCGTTTTCAGGTAAAGTGCTTATTTACTTTTGTTTCAAAGTTTCATAGGAAGTTAATTAAGTTTCTTAAAAACTAAACTTAGAAAATTATTTACAGGATAAACGGTAAATTCTACAATGCTATGTTGTTATCTAATATGAAAGTACTAAAATTTGCTAAGTTGTAGCTGAAAAACAAAATAAGGGTGTATATTAAGTTTATCAATTGACTTAGTCTTTTCTAAACTTTATTAATCAGTTAAAACAGAGAATGCTGACATTTAAAAAACTGAGTTACTAAAGATTTACCACTTAGGCATAGAATGACTCTTTCTAGATGTTTATAAGTTAGTAGAATATCAGTAATTTTTTCCAAATGATTTGATATGCTCAGGTTAGTACTTCAGATTTTAAATAAATAAAAATTGATATTGATGTTGTATGCTATTAAATCAGTTCTGACCCATTGTGAACCCTGTATAGGGTTTTTCAAAAGTGTCTGGTGGATTTGAACTGCTGACCTTGTGGTTAGCAGTTTGGTGCTTATCCTACAGCACCATCAAGTTGGTTCCGACCCATAGTGACCCAGTATAGGGTTTCTGAGGAGCAGATGGTGAGCTTAAACCACTGACCTTGCAGTTCAAACAGCCTTGCAGTCTGGTACATTAACCCATAGTGCCACACTGACTCTTAAGTGCTGTCGAATTGGTCCCAACTTATAGTGACCCTGTGTAGGGTTTCCAAGAAGCAGCTGGTGGGTCTGAACTGCTGACCTTGTAGTTCGCAGTCTAGTGCTAATACTATAGCACCACACCGGGAGTCCAAATAATAATTAGATGTAAGATAGTTATTTTTGCAATTACTCTCCCCATTTGTGTATATAAGCAAATAAATATATTCAAAGTAAAGGAAATGCCCAAAGTGAAAATACTTGAACATGCAGTGTTTATTAAGAGCCTGGGCTTATTGAACACTTTTATGCTGAATAGTAGGGTTTGAGCCAGAGATGAATGAGATCCTTGCCCATAAAGGGCTTTCAGTTTCTTTTCTTCTTGCCCTCCTCTGCCACAAACCCACCCTTTCACTTTAGCGTCAGCTTAACTTTCTTTTAGATACTACTTTTCACAAACCCAGCAAGTTTTTCTTTGCGTACAGAATAATCATCAAACTCTTTAGCCTGACATTTAAGGATGTCCAACCTATTCCCAATTTCTTTAGTAGATTCTTCTTGAATGATTTTCCCTCAGAGATGTCATGTGCTTTCTAACCCTAATTATTGTGGACTCTTCAGTAAAGAAGACACATAATGAATGTGATCTTTAAAGATGATAGATCTGGCATTAAGGTTTTGGGTCTGTTGTTGGAGGACTGAAAAACCAGAAAGCAGGGACACTCACTAGAGTCATAACCATGGAAATACTGGAGAGGCCTTTCTAAGGATTGATAGAAAGAGTCGAGGTACTAAATACTAGGGAGTGGCATCAGAGGTCTCACGGCTGGCGTTCAGCTCCACCAAATATATACAAACTGTGACCGTAAGAAACATTCTAGTCCTTCATTTTCCTCATTTGGTTAAAAACAAGCCATAGAACAGCAGGATGAGGGTCACAGAGTCAGTCCCCTGCTGAAGGGTCTCCTGGTTACTGCCCATGATGGCAGCAAACCAATTCTTTTGCTCTGTTAAACTTAGCAAAGTCTAGAATGGAATTCATGGAGAACAATTTTGTGTTCTTATAAGAACAATCTTATGATTTTGTGGTTTGTAAGATACTTTTATATATAATAGCTTATTAAACCTCAAAATTCCCCGAGGAATGTATTATTATCCCCATTATGTGGTGTGTAATGAAAGTACAGTCTAAGGCTTACCCATGGTGATAGAAGTATTGGACTATAAGGCTAGTGCTTGAATGCAACTCTCATATCATAGGTACCATATTGATATTTCTAGAGATCTCTAGGAAATTGTTCTCACTGATAAAAACTAGTATTAGAAGAAACTTCATGACAAGGAGGGGGAACTGAATGTTAAATATGAGATTTTATTGTATGGATCATACGTGATATGTTACCTAGTTATTTTATTCTTGAGGAAGTGATTACGTGAATACTATGTAGTTCTGGTGTGGTGCTGTGGGCTAATGTGTCAGACTGCAAAGGTGTTTGAACTACAAGGTCAGTGGTTCAGGCTCACCACTTTGTCCTTGGAAACCCTGTACAGGGATTCTGTGGGGCGGAATCGACTTGACGGCACTTGATAACAACTAAATGCACAAATTAGGTTTGTATGTATATAATAGTGTTGTGAGAAAGAAGTGTTGGAAGAAATCCCAGTGTATAAAGATATGGAAATGTGAGATAGAGAAGATTAAAATTCTCCTCAAAAGATTGATAGCATTAGATAGAACAACTTCTAGATAGAGCTAGAGGAAATGCAGATGAGAACAATAACTATATGAGTGCTGTTGTTAAATGCCACTGAGCCAGTTCCAACTCATAGCAAGCCTGTGCAGTGCCACACTAGGGTCCAGTAAATCATTATTTATTGCTGACTTTGGTGCCATCAAATTGGCGCTGACTCATAACAGCCTTGTGTAGGGTTTTCAAGGAGCAGCTGGTAGATTTGAACTCCTGACTGTTGTTCACAGTCCAGTGCTGGTCCTACAGCTCCATACCAGGAGTCTTTGTTGTCATTGTTATATGCCATGGAGTTGGTTCCGACTCATAGCGACCCTGTACAGGCTTGCCGAAGCTGTAAATCTTTATGGGAGCAGAAAGCCTCATCTTTCTCCTGCGGAACAGCTGGTAGTTTCGAACTGCTGACCTTGCGGTTCACAGCCTGATTCATAACCACTATGCTAACAGAGCTCCTTACCAGGAGTCCTAGCCAAATTTAATTCATCACCACTCTATAGAACAGGGTACAAGTGTCCCCCAGAGTTTCCAAGGCAGTACTCTTTATGTAAGCAGATCACCACATCTTTCTCCCTCAGAGCAACTTTTAGCAGCTGAGTGCTTAACCACTGCACCACCAGGAGTCCAGCCATACTTCAGGGTATCTAAAGTCTATTGATGACCTTAAACCAGACACTTAGTCCCCAAGCTGCCGGTCTTCCCTTTTCTCACAGAGGATGTGATCTGTCTCTCAGGGACCCCTTCCCCTTCAGATCTTAGACTCTGCCTTCAGATAATCCCCCGGAGCCCTCAGTACTACAGACCCCAAGAGGCATTCAAGATGAGTTCCTGTGGCCTAAATCCTCTTACACCTAAGAGTTTTAATTCTTCTCCTACCAGCCTGCTAGTAGGTAGGAAAGATGGCATTTTGAGTAAGTGATTCTTGCATTTAAAAGAAGATTAAATACTAAAATATTAATAATAATCTCTTGAAAAAACTTTCAGGAGATTAATCAAGTGTAGGATGTTTGAGATGTAATAACAATATTTGTGGAAAAACATAGTCCTGAATTATTTACTGTGAGAACATTCTATGATATAGAGGGAACTCAGAGTTTTTGTAGCTCTTGAAACCTGCCTTTAGGAGGTAGACATTAATAGCTCATTTTTTGTTTGATTTTTTTTTAACCAGATGGAGACAATTATGGACAAAAATGTCTCTTAAGTTCACACATTCTGTAAATATTTGGTGGAGCTAAACTTCAGTTTGTCTCTTGTAACATTATATCTAGTGGTGGTTACTGTTACGTGCTGTGGAGTCGATTCCAACTCTTACTAACCCTGTATAGGGTTACCGAGGAGCAGCTGGAGGGATTGAACTGCTCACCTTGTGGTTCAAACTGACCTTGCAGTCCAGTGCATTATCCTGCAGTGCTACACCAGGACTTCTTGTATTTGTATCTAGTTTTATTATATTGTTATTAAGTACGGTGGAGTTGGTTCCAATTCATAGTGACCCTGCACAGAGTTTCCGAGGCTGTAAATCTTTACGGGAGCAGAAAGCCTCATCTTTCTCCCATGGAACGGCTGGTAGTTTTGAACTGTCGACCTTGAGGTTAGGAGTCTGATTCATAACCACTGCACTACCAGAGCTCCTTTGTATCTGGTAGCCTCCCTAATGTAGGAAACCAACAAGTTTAGGAACTCACTTAACACTTACAAGAAGAGTACAAATGTCAAATTCATGGGACATCAGGAATAGTGTAACTTTTCAGTGGTTTTGCAAACTTAAAACTAGGTTTAATTTTCTAGATTGAAGAAAAGAAACAAAGAGAGGAAGCAGAGCGCGAGAGACTGAGAATTGCAGAAGAAAAAGAAGAAAAACGGCTTGCAGAACAGAGGGCACGAATTCAGCAAGAGTATGAAGAGGAACAGGAAAGAAAAAGAGAGAAAGAGGAGGAGGTACATTTGTTTAAACTCTATTTTATTATTTAGTCTGAAAGTGAAATCTTGATTTTGACTTGAAAGATACTTGTTATTTATGAAAGAGAATAATCTTGAAGTATGGTTAGAAAATACCAGATATTCATTCATTGGATATTAATTAAGGTGTAAGACACTTTTAAGAAAAGAGCTAAATGATGATTTTTTAAGTACAAGAAAATAGTTCTAAGTTAACTAAGGATATCTTTCTATGTACATATGTAAAGGCATTACTTAATTCCAGACAAGGCAGAAGACTTTAATGGACTATAGAATATAATTATGGAATGAATTTTTTTTTTTTTTTGTTACCTTTATTCCCTCTTTAGCAAAGGCTGAAAAATGAAGAGCTAATTCGGTTAGCAGAAGAAAGACGAAAAGAAGCAGAAAGAAAAAGGAAAGAAGAAGAAGAAAAACATAACCAGCAACTTCAGCACTACTATGAAAGGGAAAATATGATTGGAGAAGAAACGAAGGTAAACTTCTCGTGAAAATGTCAATCAAACTTACTTCAGTGACGCTTTCACTATAATGAGAATTGTGGCAAGAGAAAGGAGACGATGTGTTTGTTTACCCCATTCTACCTTACTGTTTGTATTTAGTCCGGGCACGATGTACTGGACTTCCATGAGAATTGATGATGCTGTGTGTCTAAAAGTTTTCTAGAGAAAACAGAGCCAATGATATATACTGAAGAGGGAGAGAGACACAGGTTGATACATGTTTTAAGGAATTGGCTCCAACAATTAATTGTGGGAGGCTGTGAAGTCCCAAATCCACAGATCTGGCATAAGGCTGGGGATTTCTGAAACTTTGTACCCCCAAATCTGTAGGTCAGGTAGCAGAAGAGTAAGGAGTGATGGCATTATGAGCAAATGTCTGTTTCTAGTCTAGGGCAGACATCTCAGTTCTTTGCTTTTAAAGTCTTCAACTGACTGGATGAGACCCACCCACACTATGGAGGGTAATATGTTTTACCTAAGTCTAACTGATTTAATCACATGTAACTACTTCATAACAGTGTCTAGACGAAAGTTTAGAAAAATAATTGGCCACAATTTTGTTGTTGCTGTAAGTGCTGTCTCATCTGTTCCAACTAATGGTGACCTTGTGGTTTCTAGGGAGCTGCTGGTGGGTTTGAACTGCTGTCTTTGTGGTTCACAGTCCAGTGCTAATCTTACAGTGTCACACCAGGAATGTTTAGAAAAATAATTGGGCACCATAGCTAGCCAAATTGACACATAAAATTAACACTGTGATTTGCTGGTATTTTCTCCCTAGTTAAAGCAATGGGTTTACTGAAATCATTCCTAGCTTTGTTCCTGTCATTCGTGGTGGTGTTTCCCAAAAGTATAGGCCATGGACCAGCACCTTAGCAAATTATTTGTTACTGGTTCATGACAAGATAAGTAAAAAAGTTAAGATTATACTACAAGAACAAACAAGTTGCTCGTCCAGGAGATTATCAAGGCAAGTAAGTGGTTGGGTCCCCTCAGAGCAAATCCCCTTCCAAGACTAAGACTCAATGGGAATACA
>NW_006408554.1:11757048-11763832 GCF_000296735.1 Chrysochloris asiatica | reverse complement strand
ATACAGAATGTAAAACTAATGTTCTGTCATGTAAACTATCACATAATTCACAATAAAACATTAAAAAAAATTAAGTTGATTAGGTGTTTAGATACTTGTTTTATAGCTCTTGAATCTAATAATAAAAACATTGAGCATGAATTTTATATGCCTTTTAAATTATATAATTTGCCTAGTAATTCATTCAAACATAACTGTAGACAGGTTTGAAATACATATTTTGAATAAGGGGGCTTATGTTCCAGGACAGGTGCATGAATTAAAACTATTAGAGGTTTATTTCTCTAGAAAGCTAATTGGCCTTTCAGGATCGAAGACACACCTTTGCTCATAGTTACACTAAAAGTTTTATGTACATAAGTATCATTGAGGGTCTATTAAAACTACAAATTCCTAGGTTTTACTGACAAAGTATTTAATTTACTAAGTCTGGGGGAGGCTAAGTAATGTCTGTATCACAAACATTCAAATGTTGCTAATTTTATCAAAGTCAGTAGTGGAACTAATACTTGACTGTCTGCCATGCAAAATGAAGGCTCTGACATATACCCATAAACGCTAACCTGGATGTTTTTGCCCAGATCATTATTGTTCCTTTGTGTTGGGTATTTTCAATCTTTTCAGCATTTTTATTTTAATGTGACCTTGGGTATTGTTAGCCTTAGTGTATACTGTAAGCTGAAACCCCATGTTATTTACTGTGGAGGCACAAATCAGTTGTAATCCTGAAAACGCCCCAGCCAGATGCTCTGGGCCACCTGCGTCTAGGTTTTACAAGCTTATTTATATTATTTTTATTATTTTTCAGAATTGTTTGCTTCTTTGACATGTTTCTACCTTACACAGGTTCCGGCTTTTGTAGGTTTTATGGTAGATGTGAATTTATGTTATTGAAGTTCTGATTTAAAAAAAATATGTAATAAAAATTCTAGTAGCCTGAACTTCTTAGATGGTCTTGTATAAATTTTTGTTATAGGTTGTTAGTGTATCTGTGTGTGTTTGCACATACACATATATCCATATATATGTATATATATGTGCATACTGTAGTCTGTATTTTAATTTTATTATTTTTAAAATTTTCCAGCACTTGAGACAGCCTTCTCCTGTAGTTCCTGCTCTTCAGAACAAAATCGCAAGCAAACTGCAAAGACCTTCTTCAGTTGACAGCATCATAAATTCATTTATTCATGTAGATACATTTTGTTTGAATTTGTTGAACTTAGATCTTATCTTAGCTCAGTTATTTGGGATTGGGTGGGATGGAATGAGATTGTTTTGCTCATTTGTTTAACCTAGATTTGGCTAGGTTAAACTTTTTCCAGCTCTGATATGAGATTGTCCTGTTTTGTACCATGTAACAACACAGTGTTGCTATTAATTTGCTTACTGTTTCAGCTTTAACTGCTAGTACTTAGTGACCCAAAGTTTAAATTCTTCCCACAAACCAGGATTTAGTAAATTTTCTTAAGAAGTCCCTTCCTCTGATGATGTATCCATTTTCACTAGGTGGGGTTATAACTAATGATACTTTATACTTTAGGCCCACTCGACGGCACTTAACAGCAAACTTTAGACTGATCTACAATTAAGAGAAAAGAACAGGGAATGTGTTTCAGAGAGGTTGATCCTTGAATTGAGTCTTGAAGAATGGTGTGTTAAAATTTGCCATGAAGAGGAGGGTGTTGGATTTTGGGCATGTGCCAAGAAACAGAAGGGGAAGTATAGACAAGCCTGGCACCCATGGTTTTTTGTGGCCTGATTATGTCTGTGAACTGAGGCTACAAAGAGGTGACAGAACACATGCAGGGTGTTGTGTGAAGTGCTGAGGAGTTTAGCTTTCCGTGTAGCCTATTGGGTTCCGTGTAGCCTATTGGGTTCCAAACAAACTAGTTACCAGAATAGGCAAAGAAACTTGTTAGATAAGCATCTTCCTGAGTCTTGTATTTGAGATTTGGATTTGGTAGGTGGTAGTAGTTGATGTGTGGAACGCACTGCAGCATTTTCAGTGGGAGGATGGCATGGCCACTTGTGTCTAGTGTCATGATCTTGTGTCTGGCAGTGGTATGGAGATAGAAATAGGAGATTGGACGAGACTAAACATGGACACATACTTTTGCAAAAGCCCAGAAATAAGACTGAGGTTCTTAACAAAGGAAATGTCACTCACAGCTAAGAGGAAGTGACAAGTTTTAAGACTTATTTGCTGTTGCTGTTATGTGCCATTGAGTTGATTCTGACTCATAGCAACCTTATATAGAGTTTCCCAGGAGCAACTGGTGGGTTTGACCTGCCAGCCTTGTGGTTTGAAGTCCAATGCTGATCCTATAGTGCCATACCAGGACATATTTAATAGCGGGATTTATTGACTGATGTGGTGGATAGGAGTGAGTGATAGTTTTCAAGTTTCTGGTGAGGGATACAGGGGTAGGCTGTTGGAAATTCGGGTGTGGCTAAGGCAGGAATTCTGAAATTGCAAACCAGTGTATTATCAGTGCTTGTTAAATCTGGTTGGTTGGTTATCTTGGGTAAGTATGTAAAGGGAGAAGTGAAAAGGGCTGAGGATGGAATTACAGGTGAATCACCAACATTTAAGAAGTAGGGAATGGAAATAGAGACAGCTGGTGACCGACAATGACATAAGTAAAATAAAGACTAAACAATGCCCGTTACAGTATGTGTCACTTGTAAAGCAGAGTTAGTGAACTGACAGAGCAGAAGCTGAGGAGTGAATGTGAATAAAGCTGTAGACAGCGTGAGTGCTGCCTGTACTCCTCTGTATGGAAGCTTGGTTGTGAAGGGAAGAAGAGAATGGACCGTAGATAGTGAATAAAGAAGGGGAAGAAGGTATGAGTTTTTTGTTTTGTTTTAAAGAAGAGAAATTTTTAAACATAGACTGAGAGGAAGGTGCTAGAGGAAAGGAAGAGCCTGGAAGAAAGAGAGGGGAAGTGATCCACCAGATAGAGTGTGGATGAAGGGAATTCTCTGTGGATAGGAGCAAGGGCTCCTTTGAGCTAAGAAGGAAGAATAGATGATAGATGTAGATAAGTTTAAAGGTGGAGTCCTGGTGTGCCACTACAGGCTAAGCACTGGACTACTAATGCAAGGTCAATGGTTCAAACTCACCAACTGCTCTTCAGAAACCCTATACAGGGTTGTTATGAGTTGGAACTGACTCGGTGACATTTAACAGCAACAGCCTATGTAAAGTAATCCGAACTCCTCACTATCCTACTTTTAAACTTGTTAAATGCCTTCAAGTTGATTCCAATTCATAGCGACCCTATAGAGAGTTACTGAGGAGCGGCTAGTGGGTGTGAATTGCTGACCTTGCGCTTAGCAGTCCAGTGCTTATCCTGCAACACCACACCAGGACTCCCCTTTATATTTAATTACTTAGATGTTCTAGAAAGCTTTCTGAGCATCTCTTTTTATGGTTGTCAAATAGGAAAGTTCCATGTCCAGAGCACAGTCTCCACCGGTACCTGCCAGGAAAAACCAGCTCCGTGCAGAAGGTATAGTTAATTGTTACACCTACAGTATACAATGTTTCTCTCTTTTTTATTTAAACTTTTAATAAAAATTTAGTATGGATACTCAGTTGAAAAATCATAGAGGGCCCATATATCCTTCCCTCTGCTTCTCTCAGTGGTATATCTTAGATATAAGAACCAGGAAACTGACATTGCCCACTCTTTACAGACCTTAATCCAGTTTCACCAGTTTTTGCACACACTCATGTAGTTCTGTGCAGTTTTATCACATGTGTCTGTCATTCATGTAACCACCTCCATGATCAAGATACAGTGCTGTTCTGTAACCACAAAGGAACTGCATTATGTGGCCTGTTTATAGTTGCACTCCACCCCAAGTATGTAGCTTAAACTTAAAATTTTTCCTATTATCAGGAAGATTTTTATAGGTCTTAGCAATGTTCATGAATCTGATTTGTGTATATGTGTATATATCAAACATTACAAATATCTTTTGTGAAAAGTATGTCTCTGAGCCATTTAGCTTAAGGGTAGATAAGTCAGGTTATATTTTCATCTGTAATCGTTTGTTCTTGTACCTGTCTTACTTTTCATTTATCAATGGGACTGTGAAGAGGAGAAAAAAAATGTAATTATGGAGTTATCAGAAATGAGAAAACAGCTTCGTAGTGAGGAGAGGCGCCTTCAAGGGCGGTTGCTTCACATGGACAGTGATGATGACATTCATATAAGGCAAGTGGTAAATCACATTTCATACCTTTCCCTGAATTTGACAATTTTTGTTCACGATAAGGAATCGTATTGGTCACTCACCAGCTGCCAACAATTTAACACTTTGGGAATGGGATTAATTTTTCTTTATTGGTAAAACATGGTAAATTGACGTTCCTTAGAATGGATAGTTTGCATACTCAGGATGTTTTCAGTAAACTGTAATGACTGAGATATGCTCATCTCCCGAAGAAGTCTCTCTGCATCTTCTGTAAACATTTTAGTCGCGGTACTTATCACAACTAATCCCAGATGGCATGTGATTCTGATGTGAGTCTGTTAGTCTAATATATGGTAGGTCATCGTCTTCTTTAGGAAAAGCACTTTTTTAATTTACTCATGATGACATTATTTTATTCATATTCCTCAATTTTATGTTGCTCCTATATCCGCAAGGTTGGTGGTTCAGGCTCACCAACCAGTCCTTGGAAACCCTATACGGAGGTCTCTATGAGTCAGAAATGACTTGATGGCACTTAACAATAACAATAAATACAAGACATTTATCCACATTCATTGAATTCATTTATGAAGTTGCTCATATATAACGTTTGAGCCCTGGTGTGGTGCTGTAGGTTAAGCACTGGACTGCTAAATGCAAGGTCAGAGGTTCAAATCTCCCAGCTACTCTCAAAACCCTATAAAAGGTTGTTATGACTTGAAGTTGACTTGGTAGCACACAACAACAACAACAACAACAACAGTACAACACATTTATTGATTTAATTTACATGGCATAAAAAAAAAGATACCTCAGGAACTAGTTCTGACTCATAGTGACCATGTAGAGGGTTTCTGAGGCTTTACGTTTTAGTGGGAGTTCAAGGCTTCATCTTTCTTGGAGCGACTGGCATGCTCAGACCATGAATCTTGTGGTTCTCAATCTAGTCCTTAACGTATAGCGCCATCATGGTCACAATATATAAATGAGTACTTTGCTATAAAATATTTAAATACTGAAAACTTTAATTTCCCTTCGATACTGCCAACAATATATTTATTATGATGACAACGATGATGATGGTGACAAAAGGACTCTGATGGGGGAAGGGGGAGGGGGGAAGGAAGAAAGGAAAAGTGAGGAAGGGGTGGGGTCAAGTTCTATATTCCAGAGGGCAGGTATCTACATATATAATTTGGAATTCTTTTGTAAGAAAAATTTGTCTCTTCCCATTTATTTAATATATTTGTATCAGTATTATGTTGTGCATACTTATTTTCTTATTTTGAATTTATTTTAATACTACCTTACTAATTTTCTTAACTTCAGTTACACCATCTTTGGCATTTGAAAGCTCTTTCAGGTTGGCTCCTGTGTCCATTTGATACGTCCCCATGTTTTTGCTTTTTGAGCACTACTTTATTTGCACCAGGATTAGGTTTTCCTTATCCCAGCTTCCTTTTACTGGAGAAAGGTGTTTAGAAACCAAGATCTGAGCATTGGGCATGCTTGTTGCTGCCGTTTGTCATAGTTTCTAGGTCTTCTCAGTGGACGATCTAGGTAAACCTGTGTCTGTATCCTAACCCATGTATCTGTCATGGCTGCCATTGTTCCTGTGCCCTATCCATATGAATGGATATATAGGCCATTCTGATGTCTCCAACTCTGATCTAATATGTAGTAGGGTTTCAGTGTGTGTGGTAACCTAACTAATTATATTTTGCTTAGATTTTTGTTCTAATTTTCTAAGCATTTCTGGCTAGATATAGAAAGTAAGGCAATTTCAAGTTGTAGACTGGCTCGATACTGAAATGTTAAGCTAAGGTGACAGTCTTCAGTGAGTAGTACTCTTCTCCCTATATTTACTTTGGAAATTTTTAAATATTGTTTTTGAGAATATATATAGCAAAACATATAACAATTCAATCATTTCTACATGTAAAATTTAGTAACATTGGTTACAGTCTTTGAGTTTTACGATTTTACAATTCTCACCCTCTTTATCTGAGTTGTTTCTCTCTCATTAACATAAACTTCTTGCCTTCTAAAGGTTACTGTTTAATGTTTCAAGTTGCTGTTGCCATTTGATCCCATTTGTATTTGCTTTTTATATTTATAAATACCTTAACTACAGCAGCTTTCCATTTTTCAAACCTTCGCATGTAATTCAGTATAGTGGATTTAAGAAAGAGAAACCAAGAAGCTTCTCAGTTTTCTCATTTGAAGCTGTGGATGATAATTTCTACTATATGACATTCTATTGAAGAATAAATATTGCAAAGTAATTTGTAAACTCAAAATTCGAACATAAGTTAGAAAGAGTTGGGAAAACACATTGATTGTAGTCTAATTTTTAATGTGTTGTGATTAGAGACATTTCAGGGTTGGTTCTTTATTCTGTTTCTATAAACATTTTCACAAAAGTAGTATTTTAATCATGAATTCATTTATCATGCATCTTACTGCCCCACACCAGGACCCCACTGTAGGAATAGAGTACTTATATTAAGGGACTAATTAGATATCAAGTTCTGGCAAAGCCCATTGTAAAATTCATGTAAGGAGCTGTCATTAATAT
>NW_006408554.1:11750405-11755249 GCF_000296735.1 Chrysochloris asiatica | reverse complement strand
ACAACAACAACAATCTAATATATGCCAGATACTATGCTGGATATTTAAAAATACATAAATTAACTTTATTGTCATGCTCACAAGAATCCTGTCGGAGTAGACATTATCTGAGTTTTACAGATGATGAACTCCAGGCCAAAGATCTAATAGGTAGCAGAACTGGCATTTGAATTTAGGTGTTTCTGATCTCTAAGATTGTGATCTTTCTACTTCATGAACATTTTTAAGGTAAATCTGAAGCATTCTCTTTATAGAAGGTACTTCTTTCTGAGTATTTTTGAAAATTGATAATGATCTTATAAATACCCTCTTTTTAATATAAGGGATTAAAATAGCAGAGCTAACAACTGAGATGATGGCAGAGGCCATGGTATAGAGAGATAGAACAGCAGAGGACTCTAGGCCCATGGACTGAGAAAGGCAGTGTGCCTGTGGGCAGGGGGCTAGCTTACAAAATGTGCCCTTTGGACATTTAAATGCATATTTATTTTCAATGTGGTATGCGTACATTAACAAAATCAAATAGAGGTAAATATTGTTAGCTGATGATACAGGGAGGAGATTGTAATCATTGTAATGACTTATTGAATGTAGAACTAATGATCTACTCTGTAAACCTTCACTCAATTCACAATAAAATATTAAAACAAATAATCCCATAAAAAATTTAGCAGTGCTATTAGAATAAATATATTATGGTAAATGATAGCAAATCAATTAAATGTGACTTAGATTTTCTTCCCATAAAACACATTTATCATCATTTATTTCTTATGTATAGGAAAAGAGAGAGGAATCCCATGGATATATTTGACATGGCCAGACATCGGCTGCAAGCTCCTGTCAGACGACCATCTCCTAAGGGTGTGGACTCGACCACTTTTCAGAATATTCATGACTTTAATGAGCTGAAAGATAAAGGTGAGTGTGTGCTGCAATTTTAAAGATATGTCACGAATAGTCTATCCATATTCAAATATCATCAATGATGTTTGTACCCTCTTATAAAGTAAAGCTTCATTTAGGATCTACATTCTAAAGATGCATAAAGCTTCTTTATGTGCTAGTTCAATTGACCAGACTGGTAGATGAAACTCTTAGTTTGATGAAACACTTTTTCTTTGAGAGCGTAAAGCTGTTATAAACCCTTGGGAGTGGGTGGGTGAGATCACATAGAAGGTATAAAGAATGGACCAAATCCAAAGCAATTGCCTTTGAGTGGATTCTGAGTAGAAGTGTGTCCAGAGGGTTCTCATGACTGTATCCTTTCAGAAGCATATCACTAGGACTTTTTTCTAAGGTACTTTTGGGTGGGTTTGAACCTCTCATCTTTTAGTTAGCAGTCAAGTGCTGAACTGTTGGGGCCTCTCAGGGACTCCTGTTAAGAATGGAACCTGGCATTTAATGGAGGATGCACAGATGAGATAAGCTTATGAAAAAGACTGAGATAGAGAAGCCAGAGTTACTGAGGAGAAGAAGAAGAAAGTGGTGTTTTGAGAATCGAGGAAAGTGTGTGAGGTGGATATTGGAAAGTGTCAGTTGTACCAGAGGTCTTTGGTGAACTCAATAGATCTTTTGGCGTGGAATTATGGAGTCAGAAGGCAATTAAATTTGGGGATCAGGACTGAGTTGGAACAATAGGTAACAGAGGAGAGGAAGGTGTTCTTGTTGAAGAACGCAGGAATGCTAAGGAGGCAAAAGAAAATCTAGGGGTTTTGAAGGATGAGAGTAGAGAAGATTTAATGTCACTATTCAGAGGCAGTAAGGAGAAAGCTTACTAGGGTGACAGGATTACCAAGATGCAATGAGGCCTGAGAGACTGAAAATATGTTGTTGTTGACTTATGCTGTCAAGTCTTTAACAGGTTTAGTCATTTTTTGTTGTTAAATGCCATTGAGTCGCTCCTGACCCATAGCAACTCTGTGTAGCATTTCTGAGGAGCGCCTGCTGAGTTTGAACTGCTGACCTTGTGGTTCAAACTGACCTTATCCAGTGCTTACCCTACAGCACCACACCAGAATGCCTGTTTGGTCATTGTTGTTGTTAGGTGCCATCGAGTGAGTATCGACCCATAGCGTCCTTATGCACAGCAGAATGAAACACTGCCTGATCCTGGGCCAACCTCACTACTGTTGCCACACTTGAGTCTATCTATGCTGCCACTTGGCCAATCCATCTCATTGGGGGTCTTCCACTTCTTCTCTGACCCTCCACCTTATCATACATGATATCCTTCTCCAGCGACTGGTCCCTCCTGACAATATGTCCGAAGTATGAAAGACAAAGTTTGGCCATCTTGGCCTCCAAGGAGCACTCTGGTTATTTTTTCTTACTTTTTAAAGTAAGTCCTTGAGTGATGTAAACATAATATATATTTATTATAGAAAATTTGAAAATATTAATAGAGGAGAAAGTAACATTTTAGTCAAGTATCCCAAGTATAAACTCCATTAGCATTTTAGTTTTTTTTTTATCAGTTTTCTTTTCTGAGCATTAACAAAACAAAAACAAGATACCATTGTTTTTTAATTTAATTTTCTATATTGTTTTCTTCATAGATTTACAACTATCATCAATTACATGCACTATAGTTATTTTTCTGGAGTTTTGGTGTGGTGCTGTAGGCTAATGTGTTAGACTGCAAAGTCAGTTTGAACCACAAGGTTGGCGGTTTAAGCTCACCAGCTGCTCCTTTGGAAACCCTGTTCAAGGTTGCTCTGGGTCACAGCTGACTCGATGGCACTTAAAACAACAACACAGCAACATATTAATTTTTTATGCTTTAATTTCTTGATTATCTACTTTGTACCAGATATTGTACTAACCTAGTAGTTTCAGGGTTTGATCCAGAACCATGGAGATTCTTTCAGGGGTGTGTGAGGACAAAACTAGTTTTACGATAAGCTAAAATATTCTCTGTCTTTTTCACTGTCATTCTTTCATGAATGTTCAATGGAACTTTACAGAGGCTACCTGCCATGCAATGGCATCATCACCATGCCATGAATCTAACAGAATGTGCACTGTGTACTCTAAGTTCTATAATAGTCTCTGTTTTAATTTCGAATGGAGTGTGTGTGTGTGTGTGTGTGTATGAGAGAGATACATAAATGAAAGCTCTTTAAGGTTCTTGGTTTTTGTTTTTTCTTTTTTCTGAGGGGAGGGAGTAATTGTGGACTTACAGGACATTGCGCAGAAGTCCAGAGAATTCCTGTAAACTTCTCGCCTTGTTTTCCCTAATGCTTGCCGTGGTTATTAGTTGTTGTGGAGTTGATTCCAGTTCATGTGTGCAGAGTAGAACTGCACCATAGGGTTTTCAAGGCTGTGACCTGAAATTTCAGCAGCAGATCACTAGGGCTTTGTTCTGGTCTTGTTATCTCTTGGTTTATCAGATGAGGAAATTGAATCTGGAAGTGGTGAAGCCAGGGGTCCAGTCCAAGTTTATGTGTTCGGAGCCCCTTTCTGTTAACTACCACATGTTGCTGTTGACCAGTTTCTAATTCTTAGGTTATACAAGTTGTATAATGTATTTTTCATTAATACGTTATATTGATTTTTTTAATGCTTTAAAATATATGCATATTTAGGATTGTTATTAATGGACCAAAGGGGATAATAGTCTCAAGACTTTTTACATGTATGAAGTATATTTTTATTTTCAAGACCTAAAAAATTGATGTTTAACATTTCCGTTCTCATTCATCAGTTGATATTCTTGAACTTGTGGGAGAATTGAGTTCTTCGACCATCATTTCCTTCCTCCAGTAATGAAATCCCTGCTAAGGTTCCAGCCCATCTGCATTTATTGTGCTTTCTACATGAGATAATTTTGAAATGAGCAGAACATACTAATTGGCCAATAACATATTTATTTATTTATTTATTTTTAAGTATAGTTTAAGAATCAACTGTGATCACATGTCTCATGGCATGCCTGAGTCATAGTCATGTGATTGGCGTTTTTCTTCACAGACAGGCATGTGGGTATTGTTGCCCTGCTGTGTGTTTGGGTGGTGTTTTGGGAAAGTGAAAAGCTGATGCATAGAGATGCATCCACAAGCTGTTGCTTGTTCTGGGGACTTCCTTAGAATGTTAGTAAATTTGTGAAAAGGCATTTATTTAAAGAAAATTTTATTTTCTGTATTATATGGCTATTTAAAGTCCATGGTTTATGTTATTCCTTGATTTTTTTTTTGAAATAAGGTTATTTATGTTATTTGTAGTGAAGTTTTATAAAATACCACATGGAAAGATGTAATTTAGCTAAACAGCTTACTTCTTGTACCAGATTCAGAAACACGAGTTGATCTGAGACTTATGTATCCGGATCCTCCAAGAGATCATCAGACCCTGGAGATTCAGCAGCAAGCCCTGCTAAGAGACCAGCAGAGGAGGTTGAATAGGTTAAGAATGCAAGAAGTTACCGAAGGTAAGAAACAAGCTTGCTTTAGATAGGACTTTGTTGTTGTTCTTAAGTGCTGTTGAGTTGGTTCCTACCTATAATGACCCTTTAGAGTTTCCAAGGAGTGACTGGTAGGTTTGAACCGATGACCTTCCTGGTTAGCAATGTAGTACTTATCCAACGTGCCACACAAGGACTCCATATAGGACTTTAGACCTGTCCATTCTGATTCATAGCAACCCCACAGGACACAGTAGAACTGCCCCGTAGGATTTAAAAAAAAAATTTTTTTTTAGCTTTTATTGTGAGTTGAGTGATAGTTTTCATGGGAGAACATCGGTTTTACACCCATCATTTCATTGCAATGATTACAGTCTCCTCCAGGTATCATCATTCAACAGTATTTTCTTCTATTCCCTCTGTGTGTGTGTGTTTTTTTTTT
>NW_006408554.1:11741575-11750305 GCF_000296735.1 Chrysochloris asiatica | reverse complement strand
ATTACAGTCTCCTCCAGGTATCATCATTCACCAGTATTTTCTTCTATTCCCTCTGTGTGTTTTTTTTTTTTTTTTTTTGGTGGGAGGGAGATGTACACAAAAACACTCAGGAATATATAATAATTTAAACAACCAAAGTGCACATTCTGTAAGCCTGCTTCTGGCCATCAGCACTCAGTCTTTCTCTTTCCATGAGTCTGGAGTCCTCAGCTGCTTTCTCTCTCTCTCCGTATCATCATCTCTGCTGTATCTGCTTTTCTGGATAGGGTCCCACATTCCACTTGTGCTCTTCTCCCTTGATGGTCCCAGGGTCCTCTGTTCCTGGACTGTCAGATTAACTACTCCCCCCTTTATGTGACAAAACCTCTACCATTACAACTATGTGTGAGAGGGGATATGATTGATACTTGGTGTGAAGATACCTTCCTTCTCAGTTGATATTTTGAGCTACTACATTCATAAGTATAGGTCAAGTTCATCAAATTATAGTAATTTACACTTGTTTCCTTTACAAAATTGTTTGTTTATCTTCCTCTAGTCGAGTTCTAATCATCAAGTCATCGAAGCTAGGTCAAATGGGTCTTAAATAAACAATCCAGTAATGAGAGTAAGAGGGGATGGTCCTACCAGTTATTTTCAGAGACATTTTAAGACCCTGTCTTGGCATCAAAGGAGCCCTGATGGCTCAGTGGATAAAGTACTTGGCTGCTAACTAAAAAGGGTAACTGTTAGAACCCATCTGCTGCTCCACAGTGTAAAGATGTATAAGTCCACTTTTGTAAGGATTTACAGCCTTGGAAACCCTATAGGGCAGATGTACTCTGTCCCATAGGGTCTCCATGAGTCAGGTGATTAGAAGGCACTGGGTCTTTATCATGGTATGCAAGTGTGACCTACAAAGTCTTAGGAAGCATATTTGACCTCATAAATTAGCATAACAGGAATAGTGATCCAAGACTTTGGCTCAAAGGTCAAGCCTGTTCTCCATCTTAGACACGGTTTTTAATAATGATTTTGATAGATCATTTTCTCCTGGCATCTTAAGGACACAATTTGTCTCAGTGTTGTTGTGTGCTGTGAAGTTAGTTCTGTGTCAGGGCAGTCCTCACCATCGTTGTTGTCTTTGAGCCCATTGGTGCAGCCACTATGTTAGTCCATCTCATTGAGGGGCTACCTCTTTTTTGCTAACCCTCTACTTCAGTCATAAAATCAGAAGAGAGGAGAGAAGTCATTACATTCTTTAACTTTTATATACCATTTTGTGAATTTTTTCCTTGGGACTCCCAACAGTTGATCACATCTTGTGGAATCTTGACAGCTAAAACGCAGTGCCCAGGTGGATATAGGTGCATGTTGGCACCAAGAGTATCCGGTCTCCATACCTCGCAGCAACTAGCCCAATTGTATCAAATGCTTTAGTCACGGAATTCATAACAATAGTCCATCTATACACCAGTCACAAACATGGCTATAAAACAATCTATGAAGGAATACAAGCTCATGGGTGGTGCTGATAGTGAAGTGCTGGACTACTAACTGAATGATTGGCAGTTTGGAAGACTGGCTGGTGATCTGTTTCGTAAAGATCACAACCTTGAAAACCCTATGGAGCAATTGTACTCTGCACACACACACACAGGGTCGCTGTGAGTCAGAAGCGACTTGACATCAGTCAAAAACAGGAAGGCATACACACTATCATTGGCAGCCTGTTTGTCCCCAAAGGTAACATTAACCAGGATAGAATGCACTAGTCAGTGGAATACATTGGAAGGCAGGTTTGTTTGGGGAAGGGGTTTTGGGTAACTGGCATAAGGTCTTTGTTTCTGGAATGAGGTACCTAGAATTCAGTGTACTTCAGTTTCCAGTGAGGGACCCCTCTGTTCAGCTTCACTTAGTAACTTCTACACAGATAGGAGAATTGAGACAGAAGATGGTGAAGAATCCTGAGTTATTTTCTCTCTCTGTAGGCATCAGTTTTAGGATCATAATGATTTTGCTTTTATATATATTATTTTGAATGGGAGAGTCTTATCCAGTGGAATGGATGCAGTGTTGTAAGTCATATGTAAAAACTACCCCAAAAGTTACTAGTTGAATAAAAAGGAATTTTCAGTAGAGAGTGAGTCATAAAAGAAGTTTTAAAATTCCTTAAAACATTTTCTAACTTCTTCTCTTGCTTGTTTTCCATTGACTATAGGTGACTTGGATGCTCTTCCTAACATTAAAGTACGAGACCACAGGATGGTAAGAAACCAATTTTTATTTTTCATACTACTTTTGCTCTTCTTCTTGTGTGCTATTAAGTGAGTTTTGACTCATAGTGGCCCGGTATAGGGTTTCCAAGAGCGGCTGGTGGGTTTGAACTATGAACTTTTTGGTTAGCAGTCCACTGCTGATCCTACAGCGTTATACCAGGGCTGTTTTAGGAATTTTATAAGTAAGAATTCCAGTTTGGAATTCTTCAGAAATATTGTATTAAGAAATAATTTAAATCTTAACAGTGTAGTGGGTAGCAAGAGAACTATTAGTATAGATGTTTAGTTAGTTAAGTGCCGTGGAGTCGGTTCTGACTCATAATGACCCTGTGTAGCATTTCTGAGGCGTGGCTGGTGAGTTTGAACTGCCGACCTTGCAGTTTAAACTGACCTGCTGATCCTACAGCTTAACGTAATGGCAAAGCAGTACTCTAGTTAGAGTCTTGGCTCCTCCTGATTCTACCTGTGTGGTTAAGGGCAAGTTATTTCATCTCTCTGAGCTTGAGTTAAGTAATTTTTATAAAATAGAGATAAAACTACAAATATCAGAGGTTGGTTATAAGGATTAAATTAATTCTTGTGAGGTGTTTAGGACCAGACCGGCAAACAGTACGTGCCTCTATAGTAAGTCACTGTGTGGTGCTGTAGGGTAAGCACTGGACTACAAGGTTAGTTTGAATTGCAATGGTCAATAGTTCAAATCAACCAGCCACTCCTCGGAAACCCTATACAGGATCGCCATGAGTTGGAACTGATTTGACAACACTTAACAACAGCAACATACAAATGTTTATTAAATAAATAAAAACATCTCAAGGGTTGTTGTGAGGATTACATGATGTATTAAGAGCTCTTGGAGAGCTTGGACAGTAGGTGTGACGTGCTAGATAAAGGGAAGGGATGAACCACTTGCATTCATTGACTACTTAGTGAATGCTTACTACGTGCTAGGTACTTTCCTTGTGCTGGGGTTACAGAGGGAACAAAAGAGCCTGGAAGGACAATAAAAAGAATAAAATCTATAGAATACTAATGCCATCCTGGATGGTGGTGTGGGTTAATGCGCTGGACTGCAAAGTCGATTTGAACCATAAGGTCGGTGGTTCAAGCTTACCAGCTGCTCCTCATAAACCCTATACAGGGTTGCTGTGGGTCAGAACTGACTCGACAGCACTTAACAACAACATCAACAACAAAGGTGATGGAAAAAGCCAGGAAAGGGGGTTGTGGGGTGGGAGAGGGAAGGCCTCACTAAGAAGGCTGTATGTGAATATGGTATCAGGGAGCTGACCATGTAAAACATCGGGGAGCAGTTGGGTGACTGTCTGGAGGAAGAACAGTCTAGATAGAAGTCCCTGAAGGCGTGCACCTGGAGGTAGTCAGAAGACTAGTGTGAGTGGACAGCTGTGAGTGGGGCTGGACAGCAGGCAATGAGGTTGACAGGATGGGTGGACTGCAGAGCTGTGTGGGCCGTTGGAGCTTTGCCTTTAGTGTGCATGTGATGAGAGCCTTTCCCAATTTCTGAACTGTTTCTGTGTTTTAATACAATCAGTAGCTGTGTTGCTGAGAGTAGATTGAGGGGACAGGAGGCTGTTACAGTCAGCGAGGTAACAGGTGAGGTGACTTGGAGCAGGGAGGTAGTGCTGAGGTGACTGGATTCATTTTTAAGGGAAGATGCATGATAGGATTTTTGACATACTGGATGTGGGTGTGAGAGGAGACAACAAGGATGGTGTTTGGCTTGGAGTTGCTATTTACAGGAGTGAGAAGCAGGAATTTATCTAAACAGTTGGTTTGAGATGCCCATTAGACAATAAACAGTTGGAGCTGGCAAGTAGACAGATATGAGAGAGAGTTCAGGGGGAAATTGAGGTTGGAAATGTAAATTTAGTCTTGACAACACCCCTGTGATATAGGGAGCATTATCTCCATTTTCAGGTTGTAAGAGTAAAGGCTTAGCTAGAATGCTCCTTGCTAGTCAGTTACTAGTGCTTGGGTTTGAACTGATGATGACGACACTGTGGCTGTGATTATGTCTATGCTGACTCATGGTGACCCCAGGGGTGCAGAGTCGCACTCTAGAGGATTTCATGACTGTGACTTGGAGAAGCAGATTGCCACACCTCTCTTCTGTGGCACCTTTAGGTGAGCTTGGGCCACCAACCTGGAAACTATTAGTCAAGCGCATAAACATTTGTGTCATTCAGGGACTCCTGGTGTTCCTAGTGTTGTTATTGTTATTAAGTGCTGTCAACTTGATTTGGAATCATAGTGACCCTGTGGTGAATTGGAACTGCCCTTCTTGATGGTAGCAATCCAGTGCTTACCCTGAAGCGCCACACCTATAATTTAATGACCCACTCTGGGCTTGTGCTAGGCACTTTACATTTATATGTTCTAAAATCTACAATAAGGTCTGGTTATCCTTACTAAGCGGAAACTCAGATTTAAAGGCCAGTGGTCACACAGCTAATAATAGGGCAAGCTGAAATTTAAACCCAGCCCATGACTTCACATGTTTTGATGTAATTTGTGAAGACTTTGCAGGTTGGTAGGTTTCTCCCCTAAGTGCCAGTCACATTTTTCAGTGAAAAGATAACTGAAATTTACTAAGGGAAATTTAACATCTGAGATTTTGGTTAAAATTCCAGAGAAATAAGAGATTTTAGCTGAATAGAAACTTGGTATACGTCAACAGTGTATCATAGTTGTTAGGAAAAAAAAGATAGTCAATCTTCCTGTTATTAATGTCATCAAGTCGGTTCTGACTGATTATCGGCCCTATGTGCGGTTTTGAGGAATGGCTGGTGGGTTTGAACCGCCAACCTTGCAGCTCAAACTGACCCTGCAGTCCAGCGCATTATCCTGCAGTGCCGCACCAGGACTCTTTAGTTTCCTAGAAACTGTACTTTATAGAAAATAGAGGATGAAATTGAGGCTGATTCCTGTGGAGAAGATAAGACAGGTGGACGTTGGCAGCTCTTCGCAGTTATGTGGAAGGGCTGTGAGGCAGGAGAGAGATGGGACTGATGGTGTGAAGTACCAAGCACAGCTTGATCAACATTAGCTGCTGTTAACATCATCCCCTCCATTATTACTGTATGAGAAAGCAGTAATTAATGTGTGGGAAATTACAAAGAGAGTTAAATTTGGTATATAGAAGAGAATTTAGTGTAGGAAAGGAACTTTCACATCTGTGAAATGCATCGCCTTAAAATTAAATGAACAGCTCTTCCTTGAAATATTCAAGTAGAGTAAGTCCAGAAATCTGCTGGAGAAGTGTTGATACTTTAGGTTTCTTCTAATAGATATTGTTGCAGTTATTAAGTACCATTGAGATGGTTCTGGCATATAAAGCATAGTGGTTATGAATTGGGCTGTGAACCACAAGGTCAGCTGTTTGAAACTATCAGCTGTTCCACGGGAGAAAGATGACGCTGCCTGCTCCTGTAAAGATTTGCAGCCTCAGAAACTCTGTGCAGGGTCACTAGGAGTCGGAACCTACTCCATGGCACATAACCACCACCAGGGTTTTTGAGGGTTTGAAGCACTCACCTTGTGGACAGCAATCCCATGCTTATCCTAAAGTACCACACCAGGACTCCTTCAAACATATGTTCTTATTAAGTGCCATTGAATCAGTTCTGACTCATAGTGACCCTGTATAGGGTTTCTGAGGAGCAGCTGGTGGGCTCGAACCATCTGCTTTGCGGTTTGCAGTCCAGTTGCTTATCCTATAGTGCCACATGAGAAGTACAACGTATAAGATGATATTATTCTCTATTGCAAAATTCTCTACATGAAAATTTAAGTTGCTTCTCATTTGAAAGCATACTATAACGAACGCAATGCTAGCATACTTTTTCTCCACAATATACCGTCAGTACAGCTGCAGTCACATGTTTCTTTCCTAGGTTATGTAAACTGCTCTAGAGCAGAAATTCTTAATTCATCATTGTATCCTCAGTTCCTAGCATAGAGGAAATAGTAAGTGTACAAATGCACCAGCCGCTCCTCGGAAACTCTCTATACAGAGTCGTTACGAACTGGAAATGGCTCGAAGGCACTTAGCAACAACAACTATATGAATTATTGCAAGAAAGAATTAATATTGGCAGTGATTACAAGCCTTTTGTGTTTCACTGGGTGAATTGCTTCATACTGTGGTGTTGTTGTTTTGCCATTGAGTGGGTTCTGACTCATGGTGAATCCTCTAGGGTTTTGAGAGTGGCTGGTGGGTTTGAACTGCTGACCTTTTGGTGAGCAGTCCAGTGTTTATCTTCCAGTGCTGCACCAGGGCTCAGAGAAAGTGGAACTGCTCCAGGTGAGGCTGGAACTCACAAGCTTGGCATCCCTTCTCCTGCCTATGGAGGCCCGCTTCCTACTTAATCAGCGTTAACACTCTCTTTGGTCTGGCTTCACCACAGAGAAGCAGGCAGGAGTGGGGTAGGAGTCAGCGTGCTGGCTCCTCTGTTGGCTTCATAATCTTGGTTGTATGGAGCATTTCCTGTGTTTCTGAGGAATGGTCATGTGGAGTGAGAGGCAAACAGCCAGTCTTTTGATTTCTTAAGGGACAGTATGGAAACTTGTGCTTGTTACTGCCAAAAACTGTTATTTTACGCACAGAAGTAATCATGAATATATGCTATTTCTTTAGCTCAGAGATGACCCTCCAGATTTTTTGAAAAATTCATTACTGGAATCAGACAGTGCTTTTATTGGTGAGTTTACTTATTTTAATTTACTGATGCTGTTTGTTGAAATGTTAGACAATATTTGTATCTCTTCAGTACCTTTTTTCTTATTCCAAAATCATTACTACGCTCTTTGTTGTACAATTTAGTTTAAAAGGGGAGGCTATTTTATTACCCAGTTTAATGACTCATTACCAAATGTACTTTACAAATTATTTCCAAATTCAGAATAATTAAAAAGAGCTGTAAAAGTTAGGAATAGTTCACTCAAAAGCCTTTACACAGATGTGCATAGCAACTCTGTTTATAATAGCCCAAAATGGAGTCAATCTGATGTCCTTTTCATGTGACTGGTTGGGCAGTCTCTGGTCCGTGTGTGCCATGTAATGCTACTCAGCAGTCAATGAAATGAAATACTGATGCACACTCGTAACTTGGGTGCCTTTGCAGGGAAATAGGCTGCACAAAGAAACTCAACTCAAAAAGTTACATACTGTAGGGGTTCATGCATGTAACATTCTTGAAATGACAAAAAGTTTTGAAATTGAGAGTAGAGTTATGGTTGCTAGGGTTTAGGAGTAAGTTTGTTGTACGGTGGTGGCTTGTGAGTTGCTGTGATTCTGAGTGCCTGTTCCACTGGTATTTTAAATACCAGCAGGGTCACCCATGGTAGACAGGTTTCAGATGAGCTTCCAGACGAAGACAGACTAGGAAGAAAGAGTGATGAACTACTTCTGAATAATTAGTCAACGAAAACCTTATATAGTGCCGGGAAATGAGCCCCTCAAGTTGGAAGGCACTCAAAATGTGATTGGGGAAGAGCTGCCTCCTCAAAGTAGAGCTGACTGTGATGACAGGAATGGAAGAAAAACCCGTGGGACCTTCATTTGCTGATGGGCACAACTCAAAATGAAGAGAAACAGCTGTAAACATCCTTAGAAAATTGGAACATGGAATGTATGAAGTACGAATCTGGGAAAACTGGAAGTTGTCAAAAATGAAATGGAATGCATAAACATCGATATCTTAGGCATTAGTGAGCTGAAATGGACTGATATTGGCCATTTTGAATCTGACAACCACATGGTTTACTATGCGCCAGAATGACAAATTGAAGAGGAATAGTGTTGCTTTCATCGTCAAAAAGAACATATCCAGATCAGTCATGTGGTACAACGCTGTGATAGGATAATAATCCATGCGCCTAAAGGGAAGCCCAGTTAATACCACTATTGTTTAAATTTACACACCAACCAATAAAGCCAATGAGGATGGAATAGAAGAATTCTACCAACTTCTTCAGTCTGAAATCGATCAACCATGCAATCAAGATGTATTGATCAATACTGGTGATTGGAATGCAAAGGTTGGGAGCAAAGAGGAAGGATCAGTAGTTGGAAAATATAGCCTTGGTGATAGAAATGATGCTGGAGAACGCGTGATAGAATTCTGCAAGACCAATGATTTGTTCATTTCAGATGCCTTCTTTAGACAGTGTAAGAGACTATACACATGACAAGCAGACCAACCTGGACTGGCTAGAAGAACAGAAGATACTTCTTGAAAGAAAGACCTACAGGAAAAATATAAAACGACATAGGCAAACCGACTGTTACTACAAGAACAAGAAGTTGCTTGCCCAGGAGACATCAAGGCAAGTGGTCGGATCCCCTCAGTGCAAACCCCTTCAAAGACTAAGACTCAATGGGAATACACCCTCTGATTGGTGACCACGCTCGACACTGATAAGGGGAAGTGAGGGAAAAACAGCAATGAAG
>NW_006408554.1:11710978-11741168 GCF_000296735.1 Chrysochloris asiatica | reverse complement strand
CTACAAAGGCAAGAAGTGACTGGCTTACAAGCTTTCAAGAGGGAACCTAGATCCACAGGGCCTAGAGGAAGGGAGAATCTCCAGTGAGTAGTATTCAGTCTGATAGGCGGGGCTGATGCAATGAAATGCAGACGGGTCTCTTGTGATACACTAGGGAATAATTGTTATCAGGACTGATTGTGAGGGTCAGAAATGTAAAGGTAGACATTTTATAGCAAGGAGGGGAGTGATTAACTTTTCAGTTTATGAGTGGAGGTCCCTAGGACCATCAAGGGAGAAGAGCGGAGAGCGGGACCCTACCCAGAGAAGCAGTGATGCCTGAAATGGAGCCAGAGATGATGACATGGAGCGATGGAGCAGCTGGAGACTTTAGATCCAGAGAGGGAGAGTGACTGTGTGCTGAAGACCTGGGTGGTACGGGGGAAGGATTGCACGGAGGGGATAGTAACCATGGCAATGAGACGATATATGATAGAATGAATGTAAAACTAATGTTCTCCCATGTAAACTATCACATAATATACAATAAAACATTTAAGGGGAAAAAAAAAAAAGACTATACACATGGACCTCACCAGATGGAATACATAGAAATCAAATTGACTACATCTGTGGAAAGAGGTGATAGGAAAGTTCCATATCATCAGTGAAAACAAATCCAGGGGCAGACTGTGGAACAGACCATCAATTACTCATATGCAAATTCAAACTGAAGCTGAAGAAAACGTCAGCTTGAAGGCTAAGATGCGCCTGACACGAGTCATGGTATTTTTAGTAACCTAATATGCATGCGAAAGCTGGACAGTAAATAAGGAGGACCAGAGAAGAATTGATGCCTTTGAGTTATGGTGCCGGAGGAGAATATTGAAACGTCCATGGGATGCCAAAAGAGCCAATAGATCCGTTTTGGAAGAAGTGCAGCCAGAGTATTCCTTAGAGGCCAAGATGGTCAAACTTCATCTCTCATGCTTTGGTCATATTGTCAGGAGGGACCAGACACTGGAGAAGGATATCATGTTTGGTAAGGTGGAGGGTCAGAGAAAAAGAGGAAGACCCCCAACGAGATAGATTGGCCAAGTGGCAGCAGTAGTGAAGTTGGCCCAGGATCGGGCAAGTGTTTCATTCTGTTGTGCATAAGGTCACTATGGGTCGGTACCGACTCCATGGTGCACAACCAAAACAACCAACATCCACAACAGCCACCACCACCACCACCACCACCACCAAACAACAACAACATAGGTGGATGTGGTTATAAAAAGACAACATGAAGAGACCCTGTGGTTTTGGAACTGTTGTATTCTGTGATGGTGGATGGAAGAATAGGTACAGGTGATGGAGCTGTATGGCACTGAATACACACACCGTGAGTGTAAGTAAACTTGGAAAATCTGAGGACGCTTGGTAAACTGTATCAGCATTCACATCCTGGTTGTGATAGTGTGCTCTTCAAAACATTAACTTGGGAGAAACTCAGTGTATACAAGAGATCTCAATTGTTACAACTGCGTGCGAATCTATAATGATTTCAGTAAAAATTTAAATTAAAAAAAAAGTTTTAGGAATCAAATCTTATGAAGTGATATGAAGGTACTATGAGATCTTTGTTTCCTCTCAGAGCTCATGAGCTTTTCTCCTATTCTAAAGGTATTGTTTATTGTTGTTGCTGAGTGCCTTTGAGTCAGTTTCCACTCATAGTGACTCTGTATAGGGTTTCCAAGGAGCGGCTGGTGGATTTGAACTGCCAACCTTGTGGTTAGCTGTCCAGTGCTTATCCTACAGCGCCAATCTGGGACTCCATCCCCATTCCCTACAGGTATTAGGGAAGTATATCTTCTTCATACTAATTGCATTTCATATCAGTTACTTTAGACTTTCATGTGATAACAAGTTTCCAACTACCCTATATGTCTACATTAGTTGTTTTTTTCAGTTGAGTTTTTCCTATCCTAGGGATAAGGAAGTTGTCATACTGGGGAGGATGAGGAAAGGTAGAGATAGCTGTGAAGACAGCTTTTCCCTCTTCATCAGGGGAATAGGATGTGCTCCTTCTAGCAGGCTAACCTGGGCAGGCTGGTGATACCCACTGAGGTCACTTGAGGGGTGACCTCCCCCATGGACCCCTTCCCAGACCAGAACATATCGAAATCTCAGTCATGGCTACTGTTAGTTTTAATCATACCATAATAAGTGATGTATAATGATAAATTCCTTAAGTATAATATTTCTTGGATTATATGTATACCAGCAACAAAATTGTTTTGTAAAATCTTTGTACATTGAATTACAATATTATTGTTGTTAAGTGCTGTCAAGTCATTTCTGACTCATAATGACTTTGTTAGAGTAGGAGTGGGGAACTTCCTTTCTGTCAAAATTTATAATATCGTGGGCCATATGAAATGATCAACTTAAAAATGAGCCTTCTATATTTGGCCAAACATTTAGTTAACTCACCCCTAATGTGATGGCTTATACTGCTAATCTCACGGTCAGCTGTTCGAAACTACCAGCTGTTCCCCGGGAATAAGATGAGGCTTTCTGCTTCCATAAAGATTTACAGCCTCGGAAACCCTGTACAGGGTCGCTGTGAGTTGGAACCGACTCCATGGCACTCAGCAACAACAACGTCATGGCTGGGAGCCCTGGTGTGGCATTGTGGGCTAATGTGTCAGACAGAAGAGTTGTTTGAACTGCAAGGTCGGTGGTTCAAGCTCACCTGCTACTCCAAACATGGCTGGCTGTTAAAGTGGAGTTCATCATAACTTCTGTTATGTCGTAAGTCAAGGACTACCTGTAATTTTAATTTGTTATTGTCTTTTAACTCCACTAATTGTTTACTTTTTTACTTAAATATTGTGTCTGTTTCCTTATCTACATGGTTTCGTTCATGCAACATTTTCCTGATTTCCTTTAGCTGTCTGTGTTTTCTTTTCATTCTTTGAGCTTATTGTGCACAGTCTGTACCCAAGATACAAACGAGACTCATTCCTGTGTTTTTAAAAATCTGTAGGCCAATCACACTAGGTGCACACAGTTCTTATTTAGCCTTACTTTAGTGCAAAACTCAACGTCTTGACAATAACTGAAATGAAAAATTACAGGTAGTCCTTGACTTACAAGATACAGAAGTCATGATGAACTCCACTTTAACAGCCCGCCATGTTTGTTGGGTATGTCTTATCTTTAGTACATAGTGCTGCAGTGTGTCCTTTGCTGATATGATAGCATTCTCAGTTGTTCATTCACAGATGCTCCATTTTATGACTTACTGTTCAAAACACTGCTGTGTTTTGAAATGAAAACTATAGGAAAAACAAAAATGAGGACTTGGAACAGGACCCCATCATACATTGGAGACAACCTATATTGGAAGAATTTCACAGATGTGAGCTGCTAGAACAAAGAATTAGCTTTCTAAAGTATTTGTTTTTGTTAAGTGCCATCGAGTTGGTTCAAACTCATAGCAAACCCTGTATAGGATTTCCAAGGAGCAGCTGGAGAGTTTGAACTGCCGACTTTGCGGTGCAAACCAACCTTGTGATCCAGTGCTTTATCCCACATTGCCACACCAGCTGAAATTAATGTGACTGAGAAGCCAAAGATGGAAAAATCAAGACTGTTCAGCCTGATGGAAATGTAGGACTCTACCATATGAATTTGGATATACACATCATGAGAATTCTAGAAGGAAGCTAGTGATAAAGAGATAGGACTTGTATACATGAAGACAGGTTAGGTTGGCAGAAGAGGGGCAGAAGGAAGTGCAAGGGGAGGGCTGTATGCAGATGCGTCCGTGTTTACATTTTGATGGTAACCACTGGTGTATGCTTGCATCTCTTGGCTGTAGTGTAGGGATACATTATTAAATACAATGGAAACACCTTGGTAATATTTTAGTAATGATGGATCTGGTAATGAGTTCTTTTAGAAGCATGATCCTTACTGTACTCTGGTTTTATGTGTCATTTTAAATTGAGCTTTAAGGGAATGTTGTATTTTAATGGTAATTCTTGTCAATTTCTTGATCTAGAAGCCAATTACTATTTTTATCTTATATGACAATTTGCTCCTCAAAGCAAGCCAGAATTTTTTCCTTTTCCCCTTCCTGATGTGAGTCAGTGTTGCGTATTCTTGGTTGCCAAAATACTCCTGCCTTTGGAACTTTGAATTGGTAACTATTCATGATGTGTGACCTCAACCACCTGAAACTGCATGCTCAGTTGTGTGCGTACACATGTAGGGCGTCAAACTTGTCATCAGATCATCACGATGATTTGGGATGCTTTGTGTATTCTTTGATTTTTGCTTTTCAGTTTTCTATAACACACATATTTTAAAAGTTTAAAAAGAGAAAAAAATATTTAACAAAACCTACATAGATTCCCCATTGCGTGTAGAATAATGTTAGTGTGTCCACACCTCTTCAAAAAAAAAGAAAAGAATATTCGAAGAAATAATGGCAGAAACATTACAAATCTGATGAAGGACACACATCTGCAAATCTTGGAAACGCAATGAAATCCAAGTCGGATAAACCCAGAGACAGCTATACTGAGACACATTATAATCAGACTCTTGTAAATTAAACAGAAAGAGAAGCCCGAAAGCGGCAAGAGAGAAGTGTAAATAATTTTATACCAAGGACCCCTAATAAGATGTGAGTGCTGATGTATCCTCAGAAACCGGAGACTAGAAAGTGTTAGAGTGGCTTATTTAAAGTGTTAAAAGAAAATAATTGCAAATCAAGAATACTACTAAATTTGTCAAAATTGTCCTTCAAGCATGAGGGTGAAATTAAAACATTTCCATATAAGCAAAACTGAGTGAGTTTGTAACCACCAGACCTGCCCTAAAATAAATGATAAAGGGACCTTCAGATGGGAATGAGTTGACACTAGACAGTAAATCAAAGCTTTAAATCAGCAACAGAAACAGGGTTGGGGGCATGATACAGGAATAGAGTTTTTGTATATTAAGTTAGTATCAGTTTAATGCAGGTTTTTATAAATGCATCAGGTTAAATATAATCCTCATGGTAGTCACATATATACATATACACAGATCTAAATATACACAAAAGAAAATTCAAAAGTTCTTGACAAAAAAAAAAATCAAGTAAACACAAAGGTAATTAATATTAGAGGAAATGAGTGGCAAGGTATTAAGACAAACCCAATAACAAAGTGGCAGAATTAAGTCCAAATCAGTTATGACTGTGAATGTGAGTGGACTGAATGCTCAGTTAAAAGGGAGAATAGATAATACAGAATGATCCAACTATATACCGTCTACAGGATACACATCTTATTCCTAAGAACACAAATAGTTGGGAAGTCAAAAGAGGGGAAAACTATTGTATGCAGATCTAGATTAATCTCTTTGGAATATAGATGTAAAAATCTACAAAATACTAGCAAATCTAATCCAATACAAAATACTAGCAAATCTAATCCAAAAGCATATGAAAAGGATTGTATATTAGAGTACTGGTGTGGTGTTGTGGGCTAATGTGCTGGACTACAAAGTCACTTTGAACCACAAGTTCAGTGGTTCAGGCTCACCAGCTACTCTTTGGAAACCCTATACAGGTCGCTATGGGTCAGAACCAACTCGACGGCACTGAACAACAACAAAATACAGTCAACTAGTATTTATCCCAGGAATGCAAGAATGGTTGAACATAAGAAAATCACTCAGTGTTATGGTTATGTACTGTAGAGTTGGTTTCAACTCACAGCGACCCTATACAGGGTTTCCAAGGCTGTCAAATCTTTACAGGAGCAGAAAGCCTCATCTTTTTCCCATGGAACCACTGGTAGTTTGGAACTGCTGACCGTGAGATTAGCAGCCCGACTCATAACCACTACTTTACCACGTTAATAGAACAAAGGAAAACAACTTACATGATCATTTTTCTTGACACAGAGAAGGTATTTGACAATCTTCAATACCTTTTTTATGATAAATGTATTCAATTTAGGAATAAATGGACCTTGACCTTGTTCAACCTAATAAAGGCTATTTATGAAAAACTCACAACTTACAACATATTCAATTTTAATTTCCCCTTGATGCCACCAACTAACTGTAAAGTGGCAGAGCCAAAACAAATAACAAACAAACAAAAAAAACAAACATGCAAGAGGGCTGTAAGAAATTTGTGGAAAAATGGACTTAAAGATATAATGGAAGTTTCCCATGAACTTTTTGAACTAACCCTTTGCTGTATAAATTTTTTGCATCTACAACATAAATAAAACACACGTGCATCTGTATAGCACACGATGCATGAGGAGTTATATGGTTCCTGGTAAAATAACGATGATTAGAGAAGTTCACTATTTTGTTATTACAATTTTTCTGGAGATTTAAAATTTACTCCCCACCACCCAAAAAAATTGTTTTTAAATGGGGAAAAATTTCTAAAAATTCTCCATGGTCAAATATGCTCATTGCCCACAAGAATGGCTATAACAAAAAAAGACTGACAGTATTGTGTTGATGAGGATCTGGAAAAACAAATTTTCATACAACGTAAACTGGTATATAACCACATTTGAAAAGAGTTTGGAAGTTCTTAAAATGCTATATGTACAGTTTTAAAAAATTTGTGGAAAAGTTTGATTATCTTTTCACTTCATTTTCCATGAACTTTTTGAAGCTCCCTCATATGGATGTGAATGTTTATGGTAGCATTATTCATTATCCCCAACAACTAGAAATCATCCAAATGTCCATCAACTGGTTAATGCATAGTCAAAATGTGACCTCTACACAATATAAAACAGAACTAGTGATTCTTGGTACAACGTAGATGAACCTCAAACACAGGATGCTAAGTGAAAGACATAAAAGATTGCATTTTATGATTTTATAGTTTGAGCTACTGTGACAGAAGTAGATCATTGTTTTCCTGGGGCTTGGAGCATAGCAGTGGAGAGTGGTTGCACGTGGGCACAAGGGAACTTTTTGAGATAGATTGTAATGAGGATGACTTCACAACTCTAAATCTGCTGGGCTGCACACAACGATGGGTGAATTTTGTGGCATGTAAACAAAGTGTGAGTAAAATTGTTAAATAAGCTCTTGGTAAAAAATTTTAAATGGTGAATGTTGAAGACTTCTCCGTTGTTTGATCCTTCCAGGTGCTTATGGAGAGACGTATCCTGCCATTGAAGATGATGATGGTCTACCTCTGCCGTCTCAGTTGCCCTCTGCAAGGGAGCGCAGAAGGAACAAGTTAAAAGGACCGAACTTAGTATGTATGAAGTACCTTTTCCTTTTCCCTCTTTATCAATTTATGAGAATGAAGTGTGGGTTCCAACCCACTGGTATGGTCCAATAAAAAAAAGAGCAGTGACTTTGAAATAAGGTGGACATGGGTGTGAATTTAGGCATATCCCCAGATAGCTGACTGACTTTGGGCTCATCTTTGAATTTGTGTCCTGGGGTGGCTATAAGTATACAGCTCAGTACTCAGAACCTCTGACCTAAAAATACTAACTCCATACTCCCATCATCCTGCTCCCCATTCAAAGAATTATAGATATTCCAGAAAAGGAGGAGAAAGCAACTGATACCATTTGCTGGAGGGCCTGCATTATCTCCATGCTAACCCTGTACTTTTATATTGGTATTATTTCTATTTTGGTCAAACAACTTTCCCAAGGTCAGTGAGATTCAGTGTGCTCCACCACTTTATAAGAGTGAAGGCTTCAGAGTACTTAATACAGGTCACAGTGATGTTACTTTTTCATTGGGTAGTGAGTGAACTTAAACTTTGTGTGTTTCCTTATATATATGAGATGGATAAACAAAGTATATGTAAGCATTTAGCACTGAGCCAAGCACACAGGACGCAAGGAGCGCTCAACAACTAACAAGTGCTGTTATTAGCATTATAGACTCACCACCATCAGGTTGATTCTGACTCTTAGCAATCCTACGGATAGAGTAGAACCTTGGTTTCCTGAGGCTTCACGGGAGCAGACAGCCTCATCTTTCTCCCATGAAGTGGCTGGTGAGTTTGAACTGCTGACCTTGCAGTTAACGTACAGCACCACCAGGGCTCCTCATTCGCATGACTGGTAAAATTAGCAGGAAACTTGGATAAACTAGCTTAGTAAAGGGTGCCATCCACCCTTAGTCTTAGCTTAGTCTTCAAACTCTGAAACAGTAAAAGGCCAGTAACGATTGACTCAGTGAATTGACTTTAACTAACTTCTTTATGCCATACAAGGAGACGTGTGAAGGGTAGTAGAAGGCAAGGATGATGATAGGCCATGTGTTTGTAATGGCTCTCCAGGGCTCTGCAGGACTAGTGTTGTTGTCCAAAGGCCCATAGACTTACTTCTGATGTTGCGTGTATCTAACATCTCACGCCTATAGTTCTTAAAATGAGTCATACTTCAGATTTGGAGCTTCAAGTAAATTTGAACATATATAGTATCATTAAAAAATTCACTGGCCAGCTGAAAGAGCTCTCAATGGCCAATGCTTGAACAACAAACTATAGTAATACTGCAGTACACATCAAAGAGTAAAATAAATAGCCATTAGTCCATACTTATGTAAGTACACGAATAAGTAAGTAAATAGACAGATATTTATAGACAAATCTCATGCTAGACCAATTCCAACTAACTTATGGGGGTTCTCTGCTCTTGAGGTGGAGCATGACTTCCCTCAAGTGTCAGCTCCAGTGACTTCCTGCCACAGTGTACAGTGTGACAAGGAAAAGAGTGCAGTGACTTTACAGTAGAGAAACCTGACGCTGCACAGAAGTGAGGTATCTAGAGGAGGGAGGCATCTAACTGTGTAGAGACAGTTAGAAGACAAAGTTAGCCTCCAGCTTGTTGCTGTTAAGTGCCGTCAAGTCAATTCCGACCCATAGCGACCCTGTATAGGGTTTCCAAGGAGCAGCTGCTGAGCTTGAACCACTGACTTTGCAGTCTGAGGCATTAGCCCACAGTGCCACACCAGGAGTCCAGCTTCGGTATCCATATATCCCTCATCTCCCTGATTTTATCTCCTCTCTGATCTCTGGCTCTTCTTCCCCACTCCATCCTTATCTTTCATATGTTTTAGAAAATAGGTGCTCTAGGTTGCCTCTAAGGAAACACAATGAAAAAGTTTGTAAGTTTTATGTTAGCATAATGTATTTGAGGTTCATCTCTGTTGTACCATGAATTAGTACTTGTGCTTTAGATTGGGTATATATGCCACATTTTTCCTATGCATTAACCAGTTAAGAACATTCATCCTTAAATACTTAAAACAATCTCTACATGGCTAAGTTGATACCAGTGTTCAACTAGCTTCCATAGATCTGTCCTACATAGAAATCTCATTTTTAAAATGTCATAGCTTCCTCAAAGTTTTCTTCATATCCTTGGTTTTCTTCTATTATTCTCTTTCCCTGCCTATCCATTAAGGAACAGATGAGTTCCTCCTTGCAGGCCCCACTTTTTTTTTTTTTTTTTTTTTTCAACCTTTTCTGATCTTATAAATAAGTAGATGTAAACATACTCAGCCCATCATTGCTTTCTTGTGGTACTTTTCATCCCTAAACCATGTTGGAATCTGTCTGAAAAGAGAAACTACACATACTTATTTAACTTCTCCCACAGCCCCATTAGGACATTTGTGATAAAGAGGTAAGTTTTTAACAGCTTTATTCAAACATATGCCATAAAGCTCATGAGCTGTTTTAAGTGTTATGAGTCAGTAGTTTATAGTACTGTGCCTATTAGCAGTACCTCTGCACTTGCTTTCCCTTCCCTTCCACCTCCTCCACCATATAGTGAAGTTCTAGGCACTCACCAATCCACTTGCTGCCTCTCCACATTTGCCTTTTCTGGGTATTTCATATAAATGAGATCACACAATATGATCATTTTTGTGACTGGCTTTTCACTTCATGTTTTTAAGGCTCATCTGTGTTTTAAAAATAATCATCTCTTTTTATTGCTGAATAATATTCCATTTGTGTATTCATTTGTCCATCAGTTGATAGATATTGGGATTTTTTTTCACTTTTGGGCTTATTATAAATAATGGTGTTATGATTGATGTATGAGGTTTCTGATGTTTTAATTTCTCATACATATACACAAAAAAACGAAACTGTTGGATCATATGGTAATTTTTATTTAACATTTTGAGAAATTGCCAGACTGTTTTCCAAAGAGGTTACATCATTTTACATTCCCACCAGTAACACATATGAGGGGTCTGATTGCTGTACATTTTCAGCACTTGTCTTCTTGATTACAGCCATTCTAGTGGGTGAGAAATGCTATCTCATTGTGGTTTTGATTTACATTTTCCTAAGGAGTCCGGGTGGGGTGCTGTGGAATTAAACCACTAGACTGAAAGGTCAGTTTGAACCACAAGGTCGGCAGTTCAAACTCAGCTGCTCCTTGGAAACTCTACAGTGTTGTTATGAGTTGGAAACGACTCGACAGCACTTGAGGACAACAGTTATTAATGATAGTGAACATCTTTTCATGTGCTTACTAACTTTTCATCTGTTTTCTTTAGAGAAGTGTATATTTAAATTCTTTTGACTCATATTTAAATGGGTTAATTTGTCTTTTCTATTGTTTTATCTGTAAGAGTTCTTTGTATATTCTGGATACAAATCCCTTGTCACATTTATAATTTGCAAGTGTTTTCTTCCATTCTGTGGGCTGCCATTTTACTTTTTTTGAAGTTGTCCTTTAAGGCACATTCTTTACTTTGTCAGGTTCAAACTGTCAGTCTTCTCACTTCTCATTTGTTTTTGGGGTCCTAGAACAGACATCATTGCCAAGATCATGAAGTTTTATTCCTGTGTTTTTTTTAAAGAGTTTTATAGCTGTAGTTCCTAAGTTTAGGTCTATGACTCAGTGAGTTAGTGCTTGTGTTTGGCATGGGGTAGGGATCCAAATTCATTTTTTGCATGCAGACATCCAGTTGTTCTAGCACCGTATGTTGAAGTTTTAATTCCTTCTCCACTGACTTCTGTTGGCTCAGAATTCTATCCACTGACATGAAGGGTTTTATCTGGACTCTGTTTTATTCTGTTGAGCTACAGGTCATAATTACTATAGTTGGATTGATCTTTAGCCCATTGTTTGTTCTTCCTTTTGCCAAACTTCTCCAAATGGTAGTACTTCTATACCAAAAGTTAGTACCTTGTCTTTTTTACTAAAGGTTGCATGGATAAACAAACATTGGGTCAGAATATAAGTGCTACTTATTTTTATTCATCACACTGTGTATGAGGTTAAGTCCAATCCAAACACTGGCTTCCAAGGGCATCTGCTGGGCCAGTTAAAAGCAGAAGGTTATGGAAACTGTTTTTTTGGGGATTCCAAAGGAGTACTCTTGATAGATTTTCTTAAAGGACACAGGACTATCCCAGGGGTTTATTAAGAAAAACTGCATTGGTGGTTTCTATGAGGATCACAAGGGCTGTCCTACAAGAATTTTCTTGGGAAATCTTCCATCCACCCTGCTAACCTGATGTTGCCCTTTTTTTTTCCTTTTTGTTCCCCAAACTTGACATTTTCATGTGGTGTAATTGAAGAGTGCAAATTTCTTTGGGGGAAAGGTTTTAGTTGCCTCAAGTCAGTTCCAATGCATAGTCACCCTGGATAGGGTCTCTGAGGCTTTAGATCATTAAAGGAGCAGAAAGCCTTATCCTATGCCAGTGTTCACCCTGTGGCCTTCAGGAGTCAGTAGATTTAGCTGGAGGATATGTCAAATACTAGCTAAACATTTTGATTTTTGTTAAGGGGTTGTATGGTTTTGTAGCTATACTTTTTGACTTATTTTCTTATTTATCAAGAGCATGCATGGGTTCAGTGATTCATTCGGAACAGATTTTATGTTAATTGCTGTTTCTTAAGTCCTCTTTTCTAACTACAGGATCATCCTAATGTACCGCCAGATGGTCTCTCTTTACAATCAGTATCCAGTGTAAATGTTGATGAGCTTAGAATGAGAAATGAGGAACGAATGCGAAGATTAAATGAACTTCAGAGTAAACCTATTAATACAGGTAAATGACCAAGCTTACTGGCCTACAGCATATTGTGTAAGCACTCAAACCTACTATACTGGGAAGTTTTCACTGAAGACTTGGGGAGTAGATGGAATGAGTCTAATGACATCTGAGTTGTGTGGTAGAACACAGTAGTCACCCACCCAGCAAAGACAAGCATTGGATTTGATTTTCAGAGAAGGCACCCACTTTTGGTGGTCTAAACAGACAGAAACATTGCTTGTTAAATATATCCAGGCCTGGCTTTCACTAGGGCAAGTGCCGATTAGTATAGTAGAGTAATTATGCAAGTGAGAGATTGTTCACAAAGTATTGTTAATACGTTGAGTTCCTTATTATAAAATCTGTAATACTAGTTACTGTTAAAATCTGTAATACTAGTTACTGTTAAGTTTTTCTTGGCTATCTGGACCACAGACTAAGCAAAACCAGAGCTAGTCTTCTCATTCTATGTAGGTGGCTTTGACTTGTTGCTTTGAGGTCCAGCATGCTAAAAGCAGAACGCTACCTGGACTATTCATGGAGCTTGGTCTGGAGTCTCTCAGGCAGTTACTGAGCTCCTCTGCTAGTCCACACTCCGTTTTTAGTATAGTACTGTTAGTGCAATAACTGGAAACTTTATGAAGTAATGCCATTGAGCTACATGTCATAATTGGTACATGGTAAATAGAATGATTGTACAATACTCTAGTTAAGTTCCATTACTATAGTTTTCTAATAGCAGTTTCCCTAAAAACCTACTACCTAGACTGTTGTAAAATTCTGCTCATTTCATTTCTAGCAGGCAAAGTGTACTAGCAGATATGATAACGTGAACACAGTACTTTGCGTATCATTCACGGAAAAAAGTAGAACGGGCGAAGTAACTTTTTCATTCTCCCTTAAAGGCCTTAATCCTCTGTATTAACAGATAGATGTTTAAATTGAGAGAAAACATTTTAAAAATCTACTTTTTCAGAAGATTTTCAATTTCTAAACTGTTGTTTTAACATTGTCCTTTCAAACAGGAGCTTTTTGGTACCATGTGGATTGATTGCTCATTAAATTGACTGCCCCTTTGCTGGGCTAATCCTTCACAGACCAAGAGATGTATTTTTTTAAAAAAGAAATTGACATCACAGGGTAGGAAGACAGATTTTCCTATTATATCTAATGCTAAGTCAAATACAAGATACAGAAGTTAAGTTTGTACACAAGTCAGTTGAGGAATGTAATAAATCAAATCAAGTGCTACTTCTAAGAACGGAAAGTCGACAAGATACAATCTTCTTAGGTTAGAAGAGAACAAAAGCAATTTCATCCCGACTGTTGCTTCTACAGAATGACTTATAATTTACTTGCAAGTATTACAGTTTGTGATTATCGCCCAAACCTTGCCAATTTTTAAAAAGTTTTTTTTGTGGTATCAAGTTCCTCTGGAAGCTAATATAGCATGTATGTCTACAGGCAACTCGGTTTTTGGCAAAGAGTGTCCTTTTATGGACTTAGAATTCTGGCCCTAGCCCTGTGGGTGCTGGTAGTCAGGTGATCATTGTTTCCACAAAATTGGCCTCTTCCAGAGCCTTTTTTCCCCACCTCTAAAATGGAGAGTTGGACAGTTAGGAACACAATACTGTGGGGAATGCAGGGCTGTAATGGGACTCACAACAGAAGCCTTACCTTCAAGTCACTTGGCTGCACTTTATGCTACCCGAGTTATGGTTTATCTTTGTGTGTGTGTACATGTCCTGTAGATGATGAGAGCTCACTGGTCGACCCCGATGATATCATGAAGCAAGTGGGTGATGATGGAACAAACTCTATAGCAACAGAGCCTTGGCTCCGCCCTGGCACCTCAGAAACACTGAAACGATTCATGGTGGAGCAGCTGAGTCAAGAGCAGCAGCAGGTTACTGGAAAACAAGGCACTTTTCCTTGGCAGGGCCTGTCTACTGCACATGGTTAAAATAAACTTGTACTGGACTCCACAGTGCCTTTTAAGGTGAAAAGAATGTGAAATCTGAATCTCCAATATGTCCTCTTTGGCCCCTACCTGGAAGTTTCCAATTACTTCTTATGTTCCATCTGTATGTAAGATGTGTTAGTTCCACAATGTATATTATGTACATTAATAAAAGGCCACAATTATTGATTTAAATAATGTAGAACTGTATAGAATTATTTTTACATAATATTGCCATACATTAAGGTGGTAATGAACCTTGGAATCAACTACCGTATGTGCATTATTTTAAATTCTGCTTGTCCTCAAGACAAATGTGTCTTAACAGTACTGTAAAACCATGGTACTCTTATGTGCACATTTGTTAACTCGATTCATAAGAAATTCATTTAGTAAACATCTGTTGTCATAGTGATTATTCTAGTTGCTTTGTAATTAGGGAATCACATGTGCTAGTTATGTTCATGTCATTCACAGTATAAATGACGGCAGCCATAATGGATTTTATCCCTGTAAGACATGCACAAAACGCTACATCTCTCTGTCTCTGTTTTATTTTTATGACAATGAAGGTGTTTTATGTTACTAATTTATATGATTCAGCTATTTAATAGAAATAAACTTTTCTTTTCATTTAAGCCAATGATGATTTCTCATTTTAACTGGAATTGAGATTTCTAGACTAGATGTTACAGAAGCTGAAGGAGAGACACACCCACAGGTCAAATCATGGCTGTTTGGATCAGGACCTAACCGTGATAATGTCTCAGCAAGTGGTACCTTTAAAAAAGGAAAGATTGATCCCAGTTCCATACAATACATTTTACTGGGAGTGCAGTCTTCAGCATGACAGCCGTTTTAACACAACTGTCTACTTACCTTTCCCACGGATGTAATGCATGGCAGAGAAGGCTGCTTGAGTCTGTAGTAACAAGTATACAATTTGACACTTGGTATTTTTCTCGTGTGAACTTATACTCAAGTCTAACTATGGGCTTACTTTACTATTAAAGGTTTTTCTTCTTACATCATCTTAAAGTATGATGAAACCGGTTTTCTTTACGTAATCTTCATACTGTACCATCAGATAATGTGCCACCAAGCCATCAGAGGCACTGACACCTCACGGGGGCCAACAGAGGACACCCAAGGCAACTTCCAGCTCATTCACAAGGCTGCAGTTTAGGGGGGTAAGACGTGTTCTATGATGTGGTCCTTCTGTTCTTAACAAATGCATTGCTCAGTAACTGCTCATTTAAGTTAAAAGAAGCGTGGGGCAAAGACTGAACAATTCTGTTTTTTTACATAATCCCCTGAATATAAATTTATGTTGGCATGTTCTACTTTCCTTTTAAACAGTGTTGTACACCACACAATTTTACCTGCATTCCTAGGACACACAGTATCATACTGCTAACTGCTCCAGCAGGAACAAGAATTCTCTCTCAGCAGTCTGTTAATGAAGAATATACAAAATTAGTATCTTAAGATTCTGAAAGAAGGTGGGAGGGTGGGGTCAAGGGACATAAATGTCAGATGTTGGAAAAATAATACTGGAACCAAATAATACTGAATTTGTAGTTATGGCTGAGAGTAACTTTTCCATGTTTGGCTTTAAAAAAATCAAAAAGAAAATAGTTCAGGAAACATGGGCTGTGGATGACACAGGTTTTGATTGCACTGATGAAATAATTCAAAAACTTTATTGACCTATAACCTGATTAGAATATGCCAGATGAGAATCAATACTGTACAGAAAGTTGTACAGACTTTTTTTTACATAGAAAACTTTACATCTGTACCATATACATTTTATCCATCTGAAAAAATTTCTACATCCACTGTTAATACGGAATGCTTGACAATCTTGTCTTTTTTTAAACCATCAGAGCACAGTTCACAGTATGAATACATTTCCAGTAAGTCTAACCACCCCCAATCCATGCCAGAGTTAATTTTAATATATTCAACATTAAATTCTGTACATAGAGTAAAATCTACATCAAGCTCCACCCCCAAAAAATAAAAGAAAAAAAGTTACAGCAACCTAGATTCATTTGCAGTGATTCAAGTTTCAGTCCATGAAAGATCATTGTATTTTAATGGCTCATCTTTGAAAGCCCTACAAGAAGCATATTACAGGAAGTTAGGTCAGGAGTGGTATTTTCTACCTTTGTTTCCTTCTGTTACTGATTTTGACAAGTGTCAGCCACAACAATTTCTGGGCTTGTTAAGCATTCAGGAAGATTACCCCACCCCACCCCACCCCACCCACAAAGGGCAAGCCCAAAAAACCCCCATGAAATAAAAATGTTCAACCCAAATGTTTAGTGCATTTGACAAAATATTATGGGTATTTAGCAAAGGAATAAGAAAATAAAGAAATAAAATAAAACAGTGCAGGAAGAACTATATGTTTGAGACTTTTATATTACAGACCTGCATCTCTGTACATTTTTTTCACAGAAGGATGATTACCAATATCTCAGATAGCCTGAGTGTGCAAAAATCTTCAGAATAAGAATACCATAGTTGCTAAATATCTTTTACCATGAACAATAATTTCTTCACCATCCCCACCCCCCAATTATAAACATTTTATCCTTCAAAATACAGCTCTCCTGAGTTGTACTTCTTGCAGAAGTTCAAATCTTTGCATCTATAGTTCTTTGGGTAAGTTTTGTTTCCACACCTGCCATAAATACGTGGAGTATCCTGCCACCGAGGGCAGGGGACATATCGAAGTAGGCTGCCTGCTCAACATGAGCCCACCAAGACAGAGTGAACCCACCAGTCACTACCAGGGACTGGAGTGTTGTAGGTGCAAGCTATAATTCTTTAGTAATTTTACCAAAACCCCTTAAGATACTGCAAGTCCGAGAAACCATTTTCAGGTAGGAAGTCTCAGCTCCAGGGTCCTTTTCAAGAGTGGAGGGATACGAACTCCAAGAAAAACTCCAACAATTTCCATCATTGCTTGTTTATCCCAAGTTCTTGTTCAGGTGGTTGTGATATCTGGAAAACTACTCCAATTCGCATAAAAAATCTTCTGAGAACAGCACGAAGTTCAGGAATCAAGTCAAATTGCATAATTTCACACAAGAGAGGGTAGTAGAATGATGCGTGAGCTTTAAACTAGGGAGGAAACACAGTTTCTTCTTTTAGTAATGCTTACGTACCAAAACAACAGGACAGAAAACATTTTGGGGAAACTGCACTGACCAGTAAAAAGACAGGTGTTTGCATCAAACATTGATTATTTTGATTAGAAATGAAGACCGGGAAGTATGCAAAAGACTGACTTTATACAAACTACATTATACAAACTACAAATATTATCCACAGAGGTGGTGGTTCAAGCTCACCAGCTGCTCCTCGGAAACCCTATACAGGGTTGCTATGGGTTGGAACTGACTTCACAGCACTTAGCAGCAACATATAAGTTGTCACATTTTAAAAGAGTAAAATGTGTATTTTTGAAAATCTTAAAAATAACTATGCATTTATATTAATAGTTACATGTTTTTAATTTAAATGGAATCCTGGTGGTGTGGTATTTAGCTGCAAATCACAAAGCAGCAGCACAGCCTGGATTTGGGTCACCTGCCCCTGACAGCTCCGGTGCATTCCTAGCTCCAATTCACGTTCACAGTGCTGGTCAACGAGGGAAATGCCAGGCTGAACACACTGAGTGATGGGGCAGAGTGGGTGTCTCATACTTACCCTATTATCACTTATCTTTAGAACTTTAGTTAGGAACAAAAGCAGCAAGCTAGTCCAGGCTTCCCGATGACTCTCTGATGTTAGAGTCAAGAAGTAGCTCAGTGCTTCACTGCAGACACTGCAAAACAAAAGATTTCTTAGTAAAATAACTTGCTTGCATACCTGCAGGATTATGTGCTCACTGAGAAAAGGAGGGTCGTGAATATTGCTAGAGAGCACCGCTGCTTAACCATTTGCTTAACTGGAGTGTCAACAGAAACACTTTTATGTCTTTCAGTTAAAAAGAAAACCAAAGAGATTAAAATAAGCCATTGTGACTTATTAGAAAAAAACATGTTTTCATAAGCCATTGTGACTTATTAGAAAAAACATGTTTTCATAATTTTTAAAGTTTCCTTCACTTCAAAGCCACCATGTAGCAGCTTGGTGTGTCAAGGGATCCAAGGCTGAAGTCTTGGGTGGCTCTTCCTCTAATTGTATGGCTCCTCTGGGAGTGTCACTGATAATATATAAGAAAACAGACTAGGTGGTCTCTTAATATCCTAATACGGATTTAAATGGTTTCTGAGAACATGTTCTCCAAGTACACACAATACGATGCAGAAAGATGACATAATCTTTATGAATATCGTGCCTTGTTCTTAACAAGAGTAAAATTTAAACAACAAAATACTAAGTTCTTAGGAACTAAAATAAGAGTAAAACAACATTATCAACAAAAGCTGTAAATACCTCTCAAATTAAATTTAGATAATTCCCTTTCACAAATAACCATTCTGTAAAAACAGGACTATCTTTTCTGGCACTGAAAAGTAGCAAACTATAATAAAGTTGTTGTGGAAATTTTGAGAAAACTTTTCCCTCTGTCCTGGAACAAGCAATATGGAATACCATTTGTTCACTCCACCAGTTGTATAAAGCATGCTGATCTATAAGACTGCATTTAATTTTCAAAATCACCCTGAGCAACAGAGGCATAATTATCCCTAGTTCACAGACAAGAGAACACAGCCATTGGCATGGCCCTGCAATGGGCGGGATGGGGACTCTGAGCTGGGATGCTTACTTCAACAGTCGGTGCTGGACCTCCTCCCAGGCGCTGGCCCGGCCCTCGTCTGTGTACATCCGGAAGAGGATACGCAGCCCACAAGCCAAGCTGCTCGTCTCCTGCTTCAGAAGGTTGGGTTTGGACTTGCCTTTGAAGCCTGCAGAAAGGGCAAGTTTTTGTGATGCATTGGGAAGTTATCTTACATGTCAGCTTGTAAAGGGCACACTGTGGGCTTACATTCATTGGCATGTCTCAGGGGCAGGGGTCATACAAGATGGTCCCATGAGACTACAGGAGAAGGTGTCAATGCACGGAAGGTGATCTCTATGCTTAGATTTCTTCCCTTTCAAGCTGGGGACATATAAGGTATAAAACTACTTTTGGACTGCAAAGTCCTACGTGGGTGCAGTGCGTTGCCCATTCTGACTTCTAGGCAAGCCTCCCAGCAGGCCACGTCAGTGAAACAAGAAGGCTTTGCAGAGTTCAGCAGGAGGTGCCCTGGGGAAGGGTGGCTTAAAGCACAGGAGTAAGGTTTTACTTCATGTGAAGCCACTAAATATGCCAGAAGAAAGGCTGGAGTCTGGTGCTGAGAACAGGTGAAAGCTACGGGTTTAGGAGCTTAAAAGGCTCACTGGATCCAGTCAAACAAGCAAACGGAATACAGCTGACACTTGGAGAGACCGTGCTTCAAGGATTGGCTCCGTTCTTTCTCATGTCTGCAACAGTCTGATGCCCTCACTCTGCCCCTAACCGGCACTGAGCAGCTATTAAGCAACAAATTAATAATGTTTGTTTACTTAATATAAAGCTTGTTCTTTCTTTAAACGTTGTAACTTGTGTCCAAAGAGCTCTGGTAGCGTAGTGGTTACGAATCGGGCTGTTAATCTCAGGGTCAGCAGTTTGAAACTACCAGCTGTACCGCGGGAGAAAGATGAGGCTTTCTGCTCCCATAAAGATTTACAGCCTTGGAAACCCTGTCCAGGGTCGCTATGAGTCGGAACTGACTCCACAGCACACAACAACAACTTGTTCCAACACAAATACATGCTTTTCCATCCAGCACAAGTCCTCTCCAGCCCCTCATTCACTTCCGTACTAAGGGCTGCCTACTGCCAGGGAACATAGAGGAGCCACTGGGATCCATGTACCAGACATTGTGTGTGGAGCCTTCACCACACGCTGCTTCTCTTTCTAAAAAGGCATTATCAAACTGCCCATTATCAACAGGAAGGCCCAGGCTGGGTAAAGGAAGTGAAAGAACACTGGTCAAATCAGCCAAGTAAAAGGCTGATTAAATGAAGGGAAAAAAGATCCACCCTGGTTGACTTAGAGTAGAAAAAAGGCCTAGCTGTTTAGATTGACATTATTAGTATTAAGATGCACATTGCATACAGTGAACTAAATGCACACCTGAAACACACAAATCAACTAATTTTGAAAAATCTATCTGGCCCACATCCACTATAAGTATAACTTACGATGTGAGAGCTGCACAGCTCACCTGCTTTCCATAGAGCAGTCCGCTGTTCATTGTTTGAATTAAATGCCTTAGCAAATCTATGTGACTCTAATAAGCAGTCTAGTAACTTAAAAAGTTGTTGTGATGTTAAAAAGCGGTACATTCCTTGGTCTTGAGTATCAACTCGAACATCAAAGTCCACTTCGTCTCTCTGTGGGTAAACAAAGCATCACAGCAGGGTGCACACATGCAAAACACAGTCACAACCTTTGAATAAAGACTATTTTCTCAAGTAAGCAAAGATTACAAGACACTGCTCTAGCTCAATAGGAAATAGAGATCCATCTTACTATAACTCGCCCGCCATGATCGTCATTCTGTACTTTTTAGTCACCACTATCACCTCATCTCTTTCGGGGCCCTTTCCTGACCTCCAGCAACTTTCACTCCCACCCCTCACGCCTCTTCTCCCCACCCCCAGGGTCACCTCCTCCTCTTAGCCAGTTTGGAGTCCAAAGACCATGACTATAATTATTCTTTTGCATAACTACTCTCTTTTTAATCATTGGCTGGCAAAATCCATGCCTGGTCAATTCCTGGCCGCCTGCTTCACAAGCCTGTCTGGTGAAGAACCGCTCTTTGTATCCACAGGGCTCTGAGCGCAGGCCCAAAATTGTGCCTTTCCATGTCCACCCTCTGAGATAAGGGAGTCATATTTTCATTTCTCAAATAGCTAGCACTCCCCAACCTCCCTTGATGGGTGACTTTTCTTCAGGCATCCTTAAGAATATGGAAGCTATCAGAAGAGATCTCCAACAAGCTCCTAGCCCCAAGTGGACAAACCTTCCTGCTCCTGTATACTTTACCTCCTCTGCTGCTGCAGCATTGTGTGTGACCTGTCTGTGCGTCTACCCAAGGCAACTGTGTGCTCTATGGACCATCCCATTCACTCAAGATTATTCTAGCCACCCCCGCACCCCACCCCACCCCGCCCTCACTTCTGCACTGCGTCTCTCTCCCTCTACTGGAAAATTCTCATTACCAAAAGTGCTGCAATATTGCCACCTTAACAAACAAAACAACAACAGCTCTCCTGACCCCTTATCATCTTCCAGCTGTACTCCCGCTTGTCTGTACCCTTTCCCCCTTGACAGCATGACTTCCTAGAAGAGTTACTGATGTTTGCTGTCTCCCAGTCCTCTCCTAAACTCACTAGAACCAGGCCTCTTGTCTCTAACGCCACACTGACACATCTTGTCTAGGGCACTACACACTCTAAATTGTGAAGTCCAATGGTCAAGTCATAGACGGGAGCTTTGGACACGGGGGACAAAACCCTCCTTCAAGCACTAGCCTCCTTGGACCTCCAAAAAATATTTTTTCCTGTGTGTCCTTCTACTTTCCTTACTTGTTTCCCAGTCTCTTGGCAGGGGCCTCATCACCGGGCACAAAAAATAATGGCAGGCCCCAGGGACCTGTTCCTGGTCCTCTGTCCACTCTGCTCTAGCCCCATGCTCACCCCTGCAGTGATGGCTCTAGTCTCAGACTGTCAAATTCTATCTAGATGATGAAGATCCCCTACCAACCACTCCCCAACTTCAACCTTAGCCTGACCTATACACTGACCCATTTAATGTCCTACTCACACAAATGAGCGCTGCCCTACATTTCCTTACCTGTGCAGCAGCTAGGTTCTCTGCATCTTCCTTCTTACTTGTGGCTGGGAAGAACACAATGTTGTCGATAGTCTGGATTAGCTCTAGCTGCACAACACATTTAATCAACAGGGCAGCAAACAATCTTTGTTCTGGAAATTCTGTGAGGAGACCCCCCCCAATGCACATGCAAACAAAAATTACTTGGAATTCTCTACAATTTCCATGATAGTACAATGTTATAGTAACATTAATATGCATAAAGATAAAGTGCACATACCAAACACACCGAGGACAGACTGCTTAGCACAACACTACTCAGTAAAAGTTTAATCAATATTTAGAAATACAAACATTTTTAAAATGAACAAAAAAAATCTGTTTTAAAAGAATAAATATAATCAAGAGGTGACACTGTAACATTTGAAATAAGATTCAGTTTTTCCTGAAAAAAGTGAGACAAGGATATAAAACTAAAACATATTAGGACTTACTGTAAACTCCAGTTTGAGCCCTGAAAATAAGCAATATCAAAACATACAGTAGGCGGGACCATAGGAACCGAGTCCATGTAGGATGGGCATGAGGGCCAGCCAAGAATCTTGAGCACAACAGGTACCGTCACGAGTTCACGACTTAAGCAGAGCACACATTTCACTTGGATTCAAACGAGTTGTATCTAAAATTATTTCATATTTTCAAGTGGATCCATCAGCAGAGAAGTCTATACAAGTTATGCAAACACATTACTAGAAAAGTAACCTAACTGCAAAGTAACAGTCCCCTGGTTGGTAATCGCATACAACTTTACTCCTCTTGTCTGAACAAATGTGTTCAGTAGGGCATTACTGGCAATTCAGCAGCCTATAAGGACATATTCAGAGAATGTCCCATTGCACCAACCATTCCAAGTAAGCAGTTGAACAAATGCTGATGTACAAGCTTAGGAGCAAGAACTCACTCAATGAGATGTTAAAGGAACTCGGAGCAGGGATTATATACCCCCAAGGGCAAACGCAAACCCACACAGGCCACACCTGAACCTGGGTTTCTGGGACAGCTTCCCCAGAAGTCTTCCAGTGGCAGATGGTTGCCCGAGGGAAGAGGTTATTAATTGATCTCTGGACAATGGCTTTATGACCCACAATTTGCAATCTTTCCATTTCTTTCTATTACAAGCATTTTACAATGTTCCCTTTTTCAGATATCAATTTGTGCAAGTCAAATTTATGTCTGGAGAATTTGGGGGGTAGCCAAATAACTTACTAACATTTATTATTTAGGTCATTAATAAGGGCAGTTTTCTAGGTAGCTTTCAGAAATATTGTTCTATTCAAACACTTGATTCTTGATACAAGATTGCAATTAAAAAAATAAAACAAGACAAAGAAATCAACAAGTCTCCTGGCTGTTTCTTAGGTCTTCTCTCTAGTCCTTCACTACCGTCACATTCTAACCTGTACCATTCAGCCATTCACTCATTCAAGTCATAAAAACATTCTCCTTTCCCCAGAGTCAAAGACTCTAGCAGCACACCTGGGACCACAGATGGGACTTATATGCTGATGTCTAACGAGAGGCAATTCTCATTAGCTCCAGTGACGCTTAAGGGTGCTAAGAGAATTTTCAGTGGGACCTCACACTTCTAGACAGACTGATAGTTTGCCATACAAGGCTCTACTCTGTTTGAACAAGGGAACCGGGGCCTCTCCAAGCTCATTGGTGTCTGTTGAAAAGCGGTCAAGGGACCCTACCTCCAGTCTCACTAATAAGAACCATCAGCACATTTGGAGACAATACCTGTTTAAGACAAGTTCTGCTCATTGGCACAGTCAGGGCTCTGTATGGGTTATGTGGGCTTGTAGGCACTAAACCAAGACCAGGTCAAGCAATTGTATTTTCTGAGTATGCAGAAAGAGTGAGGCAGCTAACTTGATGCAGGGCTGTGCCAGGACCTCTTGTCTGAGTAGGAGAGAGTAACATGGTGGTAGGTCTCCATGTACAAAAAAAATCGCAGAACCATAGCCTGTCTACCAAGTGCAAGGGTTCTCGGTAACGCTCCACATGATGGACACCATATGCCATTAAGAATGTTTGGTACCCAGGTCATTCTTCATGCTCTCCAATGGACAACTTAAATCAGTTCTAAAACAGGAGAGGAGAGCAACTCAAAGGAATTAGTATGGGCTATGACATTATCTTGGAATTTTAGGTGGAGGCATTCCTATGGCTTTCACTTTTCTTACCAGAGGTATGAACTTGGAACAGTCACTACCGGGCCAGTGAAGAACTCTGCAGAGGACTGAACAGAGGAAAGCACACAGGGCTGACGGGAGGAAGCTCCAACAGTAAATAAAATATCTGCTAGATCTAAATGCTAGACTGCTGCACTTCAGGGCAGAAGGCAGCAGGTGTGACATTGGGCCATGGGCTAATGGGTCACTGGAGTGTTAGAAATAAACTCCCAAAGGGAATGAAACTCCTTCATCACTCAATCTGTCCCCTCTGGCTTAACCCATTTATAGACACGAATCCTGGTGTGGTGCTGTAGGATATGCACTGGACTACTAACCACAAGCTTGGTGGTTCAAACCCACTAGCCGCTCCTTGGAAACCCTATTCAGGGCCACTATGTTTTGGAACCAATTTGACGGCACTGAACAACAGCAAGTCAGGATGATATAGGATCAGCAGATGCCCTCTAAGTTCAGGAATTAGACACCAGGGACAGTCTTAAATTATGACATGAGAAGAAAGGATAAGCTGGTCTCTAGGTACTTTGTTGTTGTTGTCAGGTGCCATCGAGTCGGAACCGACTCATAGCAACCCCATGCACAGCAGAACGAAACAATGTCCAATCCTGGGCCAACCTCACTACCGCTGCCACACTTGAGTCCATCAATGATGCCACCTGGCTGATCCATCTCGTTGGGGGTCTTCCTCTTTTTCTCTGACCCTCCACCCTACCCAGCATGACATCCTTCTCCAACGATTGTTTCCTCTGGACAATATGTCCAAAGTAGGAGAGACGTACTTAGGACCAGGGAATAACTATTTATCTTCAAAAGCCATTGAGGAGGCAGGGCTTGATGGTGGCTAGGGTAGAGGTGCAGTAAAGATCTCCATCAGCAATAACAAAGAATACCAGACAAAGCATCTTGAAATTTATCAGACGGCCTTGAAGGCAAGAAGCTGAAAGAGGACATTAAAGTCACATTAGGCTACAATTTTTTTTCTCTCTTCTTTCTCTCCTCTCTTTTGTCTATGATTGTAGACTACAGTATCAAATCTCTTTTTTTTTTGTTCTGTTCTGTTTTGGGGTCTTATTTTTCCCCTTGCTTTTTTGCTGTTTTTTTTTTGTTGTTGTTGTTCTGTTCTATTTTGTTTTTTGTTCCCCTTTTTACCTATAGGGCTCTTTCTCTCTCTAAACTACCCAAGAAGAGACAGCAATTACTGCCATATAGTCAAGATACAATCATACCCTATGAAGCACCACAATCCAAGCAAGATCCAGTACCAACTGCCATATGCCAGGGAGGCAGACAACATATGTAAAAGTTTCTCAGAGTTAATAAATAAGAAGAATGAAAAAGGAAGCCCACATCCTGATTACATTGGCCTGGAGACAATCAGAAAGCATAAAAAAAATACCAAAACACATAAATTAAGTATTAAGGTCACAGTTAAACACTAAACCATGTCCAAGAAACAAAAGCAGATGACCATATCAGCACACGTCCAGAAACAAGATAAAATGTCTGAGACAAATAACCTCGATGTGGAACTGGACTCCATTCTGGAAGGAGGGCAGGTCTTGGAAATGCCTGAGAAGGAATTCTGAAAAATGATTATAAAATGTTTCAAAATACTTTTTACAATGGAGTTGAGAAAAATAGGGAAGAAGTCAGGAAAGTGCTACAGGAACAATCAAATAAGACAGATTATAATCTGGAAACAATTCAAAACCTACAGAAAGAGGTCCAAATGATTAATAATAGAATATCAGAAATAGACAATACACTGAAAGGGCTGAGAAGTAGAATTGAAGAGATGGAAAGGAGAACTAGTGAACTGGAGGACAAATCTCTCAACACCACTAAGATAGAAGAACAAGCAAAAAAAGGATAAAAAAGTCTGAAAGTCTAAGATTCATATTGGACAACATGAAGAGGAATAACTTAAAGATTATCGGCATTCTGGAACAGGAAGAATTACACAAGTCCATAGAAGAGTTTCTGGAAAAAAAACTTCTCTAACATCCTGAAAAGTGAAAAGATAAGCATTCAAGAAGTTCAATGAACCCCAGGAAGGATAGCCCCCAAAAGAAAATCACTGAACTATATCATAATCAAGCTCTCCAAAATCAAAGATAAGGAGGCAATCCTGAAAGCACTTAGGGAAAAGAGAAGTGTTACATACAAAGGCAAACAAGTCAGATTAAGCTCGGATCTCTCAGCAGAAACCATGCAGGCAACAAGGCAAAGGGGAGACATATATAACTCTGAAAAAAGAAAAACTGCCAACCAAGAATCCTTTATTCAGCAAAGCTATCAATCAAATACAATGGTGTAATCAAAATATTCCAGGATCAACAGAAACTAAGGGGCTCTGCCAAAGCCAACCCTGTGCTACAAAACATCCTACAGGGAGTTCTGTGGACTGAGAACTAACAAGAATAGACAACAACCAGAGATTAACATATGTGGCAGCACCTCCCAGAACTAAATTGACAGATGGAAAAGTCGAGAACAGAACAAAACTGTAAGAACAAACTAAGAGAAACTGGGAGGTCAGTCTATGATCAAAACAATTACAATGTGAAAGAAGGTAGGATCCAGATAGTGAGAAGGTCAGGCAGATTATAGGATAAAATAGACTGCACTGAATGGAGGGAAAAGTTAATGGAATATAAGGTAACCTTAAAGAAAATTAACACTTCACAACATACCAAGAAAATGAAACCCCAAGAAGAACATGGAAACATTAAAACTATGAGGAAACTCACAAGAAAGAACACAAAAACCATGAACTCAGCACAGGAAGACTTGAAGAACAAAGAAAGCAGCAGCATCAAAAAAATAAACAAACAAACAAAAAACCCCATAATGGCAGCAATTAAACCACACCTATCAATAATTACACTGAATGTAAATGGATTAAATGCACCAGTTAAGAGATGGAGGGTGGCAGAATGGATAAGAAAACAACATCCTTCAATATGCTGTCTCCAAGAGACACATCTCACACACAGAGACAAAAACAGATTAAAAGGAAAAGGCTGGAAAAAAATATACCAAGCTAATTCAAATAAATATCAAATAGGAGTGGTAGTACGAATCACTGATAAACTTTAAGGCAAAAACTAGCATAATAGATAAAAATGGACATTATCTTAAGATTAAAGGGACAACTGAACATGATGACAACCATAATAAATATTTATGCTCCCAAAGAATGAGCTCCAAAATATATAAAGCAAACTCTTAACAGATTTGAAGAAAGAAACAGATGAACCTACAACAATAGTGGGCGATTTTAATACACCACTTTCATAAATGGATAGAACAACCAGAAAGAAACCTGACAAAGACACAGAGGAACTAAACAACACAATCAGCCAAATGGACCTCAGAGATGTGTACAGAGCATTCAACCCAACAATAGTGCAATACATATTCTTTTCCAGTGAACATGAAACAGTCTCCAAAATACACCATGTGTTAGGCCACAAAGCAAACCTCCAGAAATTTGCAAATATCAAAATACTACAAAGCATCTCTCAGACCACAATACTATCAAATTAGAAATCAACAATAGGAAGACCAAGGAAATAAATTTAAACACATGGAAACTGAGTAACACCCTGATGAAAAGCGTTTTGGTAGTAGAAGAAATGAAATGTAAACTCACAAAATTCCTAGAAAAAAACAAGAATGAAAACACAACATATCAAAATCTTGGGACATGGCGAAAGCAGTGATAAGAGGACAATTTATTGCAATAAAATGCATACATCCAAAAAGAAGAAAGAACCAAAATTAACACATTAATACAGCGTCTACAACAATTAGAAACAGACCAATAGAGGGAACTTACAGCCACCAAAAGAAAATAATAATAATGATTAGAGCAGAAATAAATGAGTTAGAAAACAGAAAAACTATAGAAAGAATCAACAGGACAAAAAGCTGATTGATCCTTTGAAAGGATTAACAAAATTGACAGACAAACCTAACAAAAGAGGGAGAAGACACAAATAACATGCATTAGAAACCACATGGGTATGTCATAATGGAGCCAAAGGAAATCAAAAGGATAACAACAGGATACTATGACAAGTTGTACTCCAACAAATTGGAAAACTCAGAAGAGATGGATACATTTTTAGATAAACACGACCTACGTAAACATTCACAAAGTGAAGTAGAAAACTGAACAGATCCATAACAAAAGAAGAAATTGATCAGGTCAGCAAAAGAAGTCCAGGCCCAGATGGCTTCACTGGTGAGTTCTACCAAACATTCAGTGAAGGGCTGTCATCAGTTCTACTCAAATTATTCCAGAAGATACAGGAGGATGGTAAACTTCCTAATACATTTTATGAAGCAGGCATAACCCTCATACAAAAACAAGGGAGTGACGTCACTAAGAAAGAAAATCATACACCATATTCTCTCATGAACATAGATGCAAAAATTCTCAACAAAATCCTAGCCAACAGAAGCCAACAACACATCAAAAAGATAATACATCATGATCAAGTGGGATTCATACCAGGGATGCTTGGATGATTCAACATTAGAAAAACAGTTAACTTAATCCACCATATAAATAACAAGAAAGAAAAGTATCACATGATCATATCGATTCATGCACAAAAGGCATTTGACAAAATCCAATATCCATTCCTGATAAACACACTCAACAAAGTAGGATTTGAAGGGAAATTCCTCAACATAATACATATATAAATTTTTGTATATTATTAATAGCATATATACAAAACCAATAGCTTATATTACTCTCAATGGAGAGAAACTGAAAGCCTTCCCTCTGTGAACAGGAACCAGACAAGGTTTATCACCATTCCTGTTCAACATTGTGCTGGAAGTCTTAGCAAGAGCTATACAGCAAAACAGGGAAATTAACACAGAAAACCCCAAAGACTCAGTAAAAAAGCTACTAGACTTCATTGGAAGATTCAACAAAGTGGCAGGATATAAGATCAACATACAAAAATCACTTGGATTCTTCTATACCAATAACAACAGTGTTGAAAAGGACATTATGAAAACAATACCATTTACAGTGGCCACAAAAATGGAAGAATGTACCATGCTCCTGGATAGGAAGACTTAACATTGTGAAAATGTCAATACTACCCAAAGCAATTTACACATATAATGCCATCCCAATGCAGATTCCAACAACATTCTTCAAACAGATGGGAAAAACAATTATAAACTTTATATGGAAAGTAGAGAGACCCAGGATAAGCAAAGCATTGCTTAAGAAGAAGAATAAGGTTTGAAACCTCTCACTCCCTGACTTCAAAATGTATTACATGGCTACAGTGGTCAAAACAGCTTGGTACTGGTACAATGAAAGACACACTGACTAATGGAACAGAACTGAGAATCCAGAAATTAACACATCCACATACAGCCAACTGATTTTTGACAAAGTACCTAAATATATCTCATGGGGAGGGGATAGTCTCTTCAACAGATGGTGCTGGCAGAACTGGAAAGTGATATGCAAAAGATTGAAACAAGATCTTTACCTCACGCCTTATACAAAAACCAACTCAGCATGGATTAAAGATCTAAACGTGAATCCCAAAATTATGAAGGTCATCAATGAAAAAACAGGAACAAATGTGAGGGCTCTAATTCAGGGAATATACAGACTACCAAACATTTTGAAAACTACACAAACAAAATCAGACAAAATAGATTGGGACATACTAAAAACTGAAAACTTACATGCATCAAAAGACTTCACCATAAGAGAAAAAAGGGAACCCACAGAATGGGAAAAATCTTTTGCAACAACACAGCAGACAAGGGACTCATTTCTAAATTATATAGGAAACTACAACACCTCTACAAGAAAAAGACAAATAAATCAATTTTAAAAATGGACACAAGACACGAACAGACACTTCACTAAGGAGGAAATCCAGGCAGCCAACAAACTTATGAAGAAATGTTCACGATCACTAGCCATTTGTTGCTATTGTTAGGTGCCATCGAGTTGGTACCGACCCATAGTGACCTTATGCACAGCAGACTGAAACACTGCCCGATCC
>NW_006408554.1:11622983-11709983 GCF_000296735.1 Chrysochloris asiatica | reverse complement strand
AAACATCTTTCTGATATTCTCTGCTTTCAGCCAAGATCCATGAGACATCAGCAATGATATCCCTCATTCCACGGCCTCTTCTGAATCCGTCTTGAACCTCTGGAAGTTCTCTGTCAATGTATGATTGTAGCCGTTTCTGTATAACCTTTAGCAAAACTTTACTCACATGGGATATCAAAGAGATTGTCTGATGATTTCCGCATTCCGTTGGATCATTAGAAAGATGCAAATCAAAACAACAATAAGATATTATCTCACACTAGCAATAACAGCAAAAATCAAAAAAGCAGAGGACAATAAATGCTGGTGAGAAGGTGGAGAGACTGGGACACTCCTGCATTGCTGGTGGGAATGCAAAATGTTTCAAACTCTCTGGAAAACCATATGGTGCTTCCTCAGAAGGTTGGAAACAGAAATACCTTATGATCCAGCAATTCCTCTACTTGGTATTTACCTGCAGGAAATACTAGCCATAACTTGAATATACATATGCACACCAATGTTCATAGAAGCACTATTTACAATAGCAAAAAGATGACAGCCTATATGACCATCAATGGAAGAATGGATAAACCAACTGTGGTACATACACACAATGGAATATTATGCTACCTTGAAGAATAACAAGGAAGCTGCATGCCACCGCATAACATAGATGAGGATTGAGGACGTTATTTTGAGTGAAATTAGTTAGTCACAGAAGGAGAAATACTGCATAGGACTACTATTGTTAAAGACTAAGGAAAAGAACCCACATTACAGGGGGGTGATTATTGCTGGTTATCGGGATGTGGGGGGTGGGGTGAGGGGAGGGAAGGAAAGGAAAGGTGGAACACAGAGTAGGGAAAAGATACAGGATAGTTTGGGTGCTGGGGAGGGGGCAATATATAAGAAAGGTACGGGGAATAGAAGAACAAGGTGGATGGGAGAACAATTAGGCAGGTTTACATGGGCTAAGTGGGACAGAGGTAAATAATGATGTATGCACAACCTTGGAACAACAGGGTTCTGGGATACAGGGATTGAGACATGGTTGGAATAGGCAAAAGGGGGGAAACAATGTTAAGATGCTTGGCTGTCTTTTGAATCTTAGTTTCCCTTGCATACCATTATAAAATAGACACTTGAGGTGGAGAGAAAGGAATAGCCAGAAATATCACTACAGAAAGCTTGTAAATCCGTCTTTGCCTATAACTGACTGGAATACCTAAAATGAGGCTACAATGTTCCCAGTGAAGGAGGCTTCCTGTGGAGCCTCTGCAATACATAAGCCCATAGGTGGAATCCTGAATCCCATCCAGAATTTTCTGAGGTGACAAATTTCCAATTGAAAGGACATGCAGACCAGCCAGGAGCAGCTAGAAGAACAGAAGATATTTCTTGAAAGAAAGACTGACAGGAAAACTACAAAACAGTAATGGCAGTCGGACTGACTATTACAAGAACAAGCAAGTTGCTTACCCAGGAGTCATCAAGGAAAAGTGGTTGGGTCCCCTTAGGGCAAACCCCCTTCCAAGACTAAGACTCAATGGGAATACACAAGCAGACAAGCACTCTGACTGGTGACCATGTTGGTCACCAAAAAAGGGAAGTGAGGTAAAAACAGCAATGAAGCTGTTAGCTAAGCCCTACATTGTTCAACTGACTCCTGTGAACCTGGGTGGAGACCTGGTTGGCCAGACACAGCCACAGAGGACCAGAGTAGAGACTGAAGCTTCCAGCTGATAAGAAGAGAGATCATATGCACAAGAACACCCACACTTGAAGATAATACCCACTTGACCTACCTTCAATGACTGGATGACCAGAGCTCAACTAGAAGAAGAAAAAAGAGGGAAAAAGAGTAATCTGATACAATTTGATGAATTTGACCTACACCTACGGATGCAGTAGCTCAAAAGAGGGATCAAATCTTTAAAGCGAAGATTATTCCCACCCCTCCATACACAGAGTAGACAGGGATGGGCAACTTGGACATTGGCTACTCAAAATGGGGGGGCTACAAAGGCAAGAAATGACTGGCTTTCAAGAGGGAGCCTAGATCCAGAGAGCATGGAGGAAGGAAGAATCTCCACTGTTTAGTATCTAATCTTTCTGAGCGGGGCTGATAAAAGAAGATGGGTATAGCACTCATGTGGAACAACAATGAATAATTGCTATTAGGACTGACTGTGAGGGTTGGAAATGTAAAGGTGGACGTTTTGTAGCAAAAGAAGGGGAGTGGTTGACTTTGCAGTCCAGGAGCAGAGGTCCCTGGGACTATCAAGGGAGAAGAGCAGAGTGCAGGACCCTACCCAGAGAAACAGTGAAGCCAGAGATGGAGGCAGAGACAATGATGTGGAGAAATGGAGTGGCTGGGGACTGTAGACCCAGAGAGGGAGAGGGGCTGTGTACTGACAACCAGGGGGCAAGATTCTGGGGTATACCACCCTTTGGTTGGTTGATGATGCATGGAGGGATTGTAACCATAGCAATGAAACGATATATGATAGGATGAATGTAAAACTAATGTTCTCCCATGTACTTGTTGTTGTTATGTGTCGTGGAGTCGGTTCTGACTCATAGCGACCCTGTACAGAGTTTCCGAGGCTGTAAATCTTTACAAGAGCAGAAAGCCTCATCTTTCTCCTGCGGAATAGCTGGTAGTTTCGAACTGCTGACCTTGAGGTTCGCAGCCCGATTCGTAACCACTACGCTACCAGAGCTCCTGTCTCCCATGTATTTTATCACTTAAGTCACAATAAACCGTTAAAAAAAAAAAAAAAAGCCATTGGGTGCTAACTGCAAGGTTGACAGTTCAAGCCAACCAGTCACTCTTCAGGACAAAGATGAGGTTGTCTGCTTCCATGAATATTTACAGTCTTGGAAACCCTGTTGAGCAGTTTTCCTTTGTCCTGCAGTGTTACTATGGATAGAACTGGACTTAATGACAGTGGCTTTATGGGCTTTTTGTGAGCATTAAATATACGTCTGGTGATGTCGGAACTCCAAAGGTAGCTTCTAGGTGTCCAATAAACCAAAAGGTTTTATCAGGTCTCTGGAATACACTGTAAGCCAGAACTGTCAGCCATACTCAGACCATCCATCTATGTGGCTGTGAGAAAGTCAGCTATCTCTCCTCGATGATCAGCAGAGCCCATCTTCACTCTCAATGGTGCTGACATGAAAGGTGAGGCAGTCCAAGGCTCCTTGCTTGTAGAATGGTGACCCCTCAAGGCCCGGTTTTCTGAGATTAGTAAAGGACCCTTTTTGTCAGTCTATGGGGCCCTCTGAGGATTAGCAGTTTCTTGTAGCACAATCTTTTAAGACTCTCTTAGAATCAGGATCCCTGAAGAGACAGCTCATTAGGATATGCAGCTCAGCATAAATGAAGAATTAGCTCTTTTCTAAAGCACTCTAGTTGTGGAGAGCCAACTTGTACTGGCTGGGCCAGAGGTATCCTAAGAGTGTAGTTGGAGGGGATCCCTACCCCAGGTGAGGGGGGAGGAGATGAGGACATGGAAAATAGGCTAGTGTGGGGGGACTGTGACCAAGGTACAGTACAGAAGAACCAGAAATCAAGAATGGGACAGACATCTTTGGTCAGGACCATAGATCTAGCTACTTCTAACTGTAATGGTGGCTTTTAGAAAGGGATAAACAACCTGTATGTTTAGATTCATTTGGGGAAAGCCAACTCAGAATTTACCCACTTTTGGACTGCACAGGGAACCATATAACTCTCCATTATTGAACCACGTATAACGTTTAACACAAGGCTTAAGTGCCTCGGCAAAATATGCAGCCAGAGTAATTCATATGCTTGGAATCAAATGAAATGATGCCTCTAGTTAACAGCTCTGCTAAGGTAAGTCCATGTTGATTACACTGGCTGTGAGGAGATCGTAGATGCCAACTGAGCCAGAGCCCCATGTCTGCTATAAGGTAGATAGTCCTGAGTCCTCACCTCAAGGTATATGGGAACAGCATCCCTTGGCTCCAGGAAAAGAGATATTCCCAAATCAGCCAAGTGAAAATTTTCTACGTGTGCTTACCAAGTTCTCTCTTCACAATAGTAAGGTTATTTAAGTCCAGAAAAACCACTCACTATTATGCCCTTATGGCATTTTTCAGTTAGACAAGCTCAATGGTATTCTACATGAGTCATTCTGTTCTCAGGAGAACAGGCACAAAAATGAAAATGAGCCACTTACCACCACATCAAACTTCTTTTTAAGAAGTTAGTATGACACAGTGACTAAAGTTAGAAGCTTCCTTGAATAAGGATACCGATGTCTGTCTTCTTTCTAGAAAAACTATAAGTATCTAAGACTAATAAGAAACTCCGTTTCCTTCTTTGAAAAGGTATTATTATACCTTGCATGCAAGAGGCTCAAAATGTAGTAGCAGATAACTATGTTAAAGGCTAATTAAAACAAGGTTTCAAATAAAATGCTTAAACAGACTCCTACCTCATACCATATACAAAATTTAACTCAAAATGGGCCAAAGGCCTAAATGCAAGAATAAAAACTACACAACTCTTAGATCATCTGATAAGGTTTTAAGTCTCTGGAATATATCAAGAACTCTTAAAGCTAAAAAAAAAAAAGACAAAAAAAGGCAAACCAATTAAAAATGAGCAAAGTATATAATTAAACAATTCTCCAGAAAAAATAGACAAATTGCCAAGAAGCATAAGAAACGATGCTCAACATCATCATTAAGACAATGTACATCAAAATCACAGTGATAACTCACTAGGATGATGAGAATGTATTTTAATAAAAAGCAAACAAAAAATAGGGGTGGGGAGAAGAGGGGAATAGCAAATGTCGGTGTGGATGTGGAGACAGTGAAATTCCCCCATCCCTTGTTGGAAGGAATGTAAAATGGTACAGCCACTGTAGAAAACAGCTTGGTGGCTGTTCAAGAAATGAAACATAAACATATCATTGTTGTTGTTATGTGCCGTGGAGTCGGAACCGACTCATAGCGACCCTGTACAGGGTTTCCGAGGGTGTAAATCTTTACGGGAGTAGAAAGCCTCCTCTTTCTCCCGCGGAGCAGCTGGTAGTTTCGAACTGCTGACCTTGCGGTTCACAGCCCGAGTCGTAACCACTACGCTACCAGAGCTCCTTATCATATGATCTATTAAATTCCATTCCTAGGCAAATACCCCCAAATATAATTCAAAACAGGCACTCAAAGACTTACACATGAATACCGATAATATCACTATTTACAATAGTTAAAATGAGAGAACAACTAAATGTCTGTTATGAATGGATAATATAAATGAACAAATAAATGTAATACATACATACAATGGAACATAACCTAGGCATAATGAGAAATGAAGTTCTGATATATGCCACAACATGGACGAACCTTGAAAACATGCCAAGTGAAAGGAGGCAAACACAAAAAGTCTCTCATGATTCTACTTATATAAAATAGCTAGACTAGGATACCCACAAAGACAAAAGACAGACTGGTGGTTGCTAGGCACTTGGTGGGGCAGGGGGGAGGGAAGGGGAGGGAAGGAATTGGGAGTGGCTGCTTAAAGGGTTTGAAAATGTTTTAAAACCAGACATAGGTGGATGTTGCACAATATTGTGGATGTACTAAATATTATACTCACTTTAAAATGGCTTATTTTAGTTATGGGAATTTCACCTAAATGAAGAGAAAAGTACTTAAAACTGTCTTGTTCTCCTTTAGGAAGGAAGCAATCTTTACTAGGTGTCATAATTCTCCTTCAGCAAACGAATTTGAACCAGGTTAGTTAAAAAACAGAGTTCCCCCTTTTGTGATGAGAACCAGGAGGGTGAAGGCAGGGGAAAGGTGGCCCATGGGTCCCTATGCAGACTTTGGGGAAGGAGGCAGGGGGCGGTAGTGGGGAGTGGAGAGGAGATGAGCATGGCAGGAAATGAGCTCAGTGGACTGAGCGGGAGACAATGTAGAAAGAAGCCTTTCAGGGAGCTTCTGCTTGGAAAGCTGTGGCCTCACCTGTCCCTCTGCAGACGGGAGAGGAAGGACGGAAGCCTCCATCTTCGCTGAGGGAAGATGTGGCATATGTTTCCCACAAACGTTAGCATGAAAGAAAGCTGCTATTCCAGGTGTTGGCAGAGCAGCACCTGCTCTCTTAGCTGAGGAATACAGCCTCTGCGCTCTCAGAGGATGTCCCAGGCGAGGCAAATATAGTAAGAAAGGGACTAACAATCATTACATGTTTTCTAAGAATAGAAGTCAAACTAGCTATTCCATCCCTTTTCTACATGAATAAATCATAGGATAGGAGAAATACTAGCACTTGCAGAAGATAAAATTCCATTTTCTTAATTAAAACAAAATACATTTTTATTTACAGAATTAACTCACTTGTTGTAGGTTTAATTTTGCTGCCCTCTTCATTCACAGTAGAGAGAGAAGTCAATGGTATCTGCTGCCTATTATCTGTAGACCTTGGCTGAACAGAATCATGGATATCTACAGATTTCTCTGATACTGTATCCTATTAAGACAAAATAAATCATTTTAAGTTTAAAGATGAAAATATTTTATATTATTGTTGGATTTTTAAAAAACTATTATGTCCCTATAAAAATGACATTTTACACACTGCAATTATACACGCAATGAAAAAAACTATTTTTAAATTTCCTATACATGAATACTTCAACTTATATGAGCAACTGATGGTCTATTCCTCAGAGGGCACCTGTGTTCTGTTGTACATACGGTGACCATGAACTGGAGCCCACTTGAGGGCAACTAACAACAACAGCAAAATGCACAAGTAAGAGCTACTAGTCTTGAAAAGAAAAGCTTCCTTTTGACTCTCATTGGGTGCAGACCTAAAGTATCACTCAAGAGCAACAGATGAAAATGCTGTGTGACAAAACTAGTCGCAAGAATCCATGAGTAACATGAAAATCAAACACAACAGACATTTGGCAGAGAGGAGGGATATTTCTCAAGTTTAGTGCAGGTTGAGCCCAGGAAACCTTTGTAGCAGTGCATTTTGGGAAAAATTTCTGCCACCCAAGGAACCGGGGACAGAGAAGTCATCACAAGGGTCTGGAGGCTGAGGTCACAAGTGTAGTGTGTGTGAGAAAGAGTATGGTAACACAAAGAGAAGCTGGACTGTGGAGTCCAGCAGAGCTACACTAGCATCTGGTCTAGAGCTTGCTAGTAGTGTGATTTTGGAAAAGTAATTAATTTGTGCTGTGATTTTCTGATCATGTAAATGGAGATAGTTTCCTTGTGGACTATTAAGGACTAAAGACAATGAATGCAATACAACAGCACTGAGTCAGATAGGAAACGGCAGTTGATACTACTACTTGCTGTTGTTAGATACCAGCTCTGACTCATAGTGACCCTACATACAACAGAAGGAAACTACGCAGAGTCCTGTGCCATTCTCAAAATAGTTGTTACATCTGAGTCCTTGTTTTTGCCACTGTGTCAATCCATCTTACTGGGGGTCTTTATTTTGCTTTAACAGGACAACATAACCAGAGAAAAGACACAGACACTAGAGGAACACAGATTTCTGACATAGCAGTCCCATCCTGAGGTGACTCCGGTTGCAAGACAGGGACCTCTGTTCCTAAGAAACAGTGTTGATCAAAAATTATATTTTAAACCTTATTTTTAAATTGAAATGTTTGTTGTTGTTGTTAAGTGCCGTCGAGTCGGTTCCGACCCATAGTGACCCTGTACAAGGTTTCCGAGGCTGTAAATCTTTACGGGAGCAGAAAGCCTCATCTTTCTCCCGCGGAGCGGCTGGTAGTTTCGAACTGCTGACCTTGAGGTTCGGAGCCCGATTCATAACCACTATGCTACCAGAGCTCCTTATGTTTATGAGCTTTTATTTCCTGCTCTGCATAAAATGCAGGCAACATGTACCAAATGTGATTTACAAAACTATTGGAAAGATTAAAAAAAAAAAACCAACGAAAAAACAACTTTTTTTAATGAGTAAAATGCTATGTAAATCTAAAGTCATATTATTGTTGCTATTTTTCTTGCTCATCTTTTCACTTTTCCTAATTGTGCAATACTTTTAGTAAAAATTATAATGGCCTACCAGGGTACTTGGGTAATTTATTTGACCATGCTGAAATAAAATATAATTATTAATAAAAATTGAAATGCAGGAATACCTATAGCAACACTAATAGAATTTTAAATCCTTTAAGAGATTGCTTGTTCAAAAATTAGTATAAAACAAATGTATTTTTAAACATTTAACAATTTTAAGGTAGCAATTGATCGTTTGTTAAGTTTAAAATTATACTGCCAGGTGGCATCATTGATGGCGTCAAGTGTGGCAGCGGTAGTGAGGTTGGCCCAGGATCGGACATTGTTTCGTTCTGCTGTGCATGGGGTTGCTATGAGTCGGTTCCGACTTGATGGCACCTTACAACAACAACAACAACTGGAGATAAATGAAAACATTGATTTAAAAAACATTTGTCACCATTCCCTGTGAACATTCTAATGATTTCTCAGATGCTTCTTCACAGAAAACTACTTATTTACAAAAACCAAGTCACACTATTGGGGATTTCCCTCTTTAAACTGTTGTTGCTGTTATGTGTTGTTAAGGTTGGTTTCGACTTATAGAGACCCTGTGTAGGGTTTCTTGAGAAGCAATAGGTGAGTCTGAACTGCCGACCATATGGTTACTAATCCAGTGCTTATCCTATAGTGCCACACCAGAATTCCTCCTCCTTTGTATTACAGGTATTTTAAAATACTAGAGCCATTTTTCTAAATATCCATTTTTTGGAATCCTTACATTTTGTAGAACAGCTCTGCACCAGAAATAGTTTGTTATCACATACCCTTTAAAGGACTCTATAGAAAAGAAGAACAAGCCCCTCTGAAGAGAGAGAAATCTCTATGCACTGATGTACAAACATCTCAACAGTCGACGTTTAAGTCTCCAAGCAGAATGTCACTTCACATAACTACTATTCAATATATATGTAAACGCACAAAAAACAGGTGAATGGACATATATCATAATATTAAAAGCTGGAGTTGGGGTTGAGGAGTAGTATAAGAAGGAATTTGTACTTTTTAATCCTATATATTTCTGTACTGTTTGTTCAAAAGCCATTTATTTTGTACAGTTATAAAGTATTTCTTGATTCATAATTTTTAAAAAGTCCTTGAGTGCAGAGCAAGAAATAATTGAGCTGAGAAAAGCAATGAAGCACAAGCAGTGAAGCAAATACCACAATATACTGGCAAAAGCCAAAATGTAAGGTGAGAGAGAGAGCATAACGTAAGGAGAAATGGTAGCTGCCTGACAAGTGGTGGCAGCAGCAGCAGCCTATAGACATTAAGAGACACAAGGAGAGGCAGTGGGGTTATAGCCACCACAAGGGGCCACCAGGGCATGATCCTAGATGGGTATCACTGTGCCCATATAGAACCAGCAGCAGAGTCTCTGAGTACTACCTGTGTGTGTCACTATGGGTCCACTCTTCTGCATGCAATATCTGGAATTCTCATCACAAACCCTACTTATTTATGATGAGAAGGAGGTTGCTGAAGGTCAGGGAACCATAAGTGGCAGAGCCAGGCTATGATTTTGGATCTGATGTCAAAGCCGACTATTATACTACACAGAGGCAAGGCAGTGAGTGGGTCAAATTTAAAAACTAAAAATGAGTAGCCACTTATTCTGAATTTTCAACAGTAAATAGTACAAAGTAATGAAATCTGCAATGAATCGGACAGCTCCAGCAGACAATGGTCACAGAGCAGTGAAATTCTACCTCAAAACACCACATGTACCAGTTCTTTCAAGATAAATTCAAAATGGTATTCTTCTATGAAATCTGAGTTTTAAATAATGACAGTTACTTAAGAACTTTAAAAGTTATGGGGGCAAAATTAGGTCAGTGGACATAAGTTTGGTTTCTCTAGCCTCTTGGGTTTAAAATTCCAGTATTTAAACCCTCCTGGGTTTAAAATTCATGTAATTAAAATGTGAATAAGGTCTCTAGGTATTCATGCTAATATCTTCATTTTGTTCAATTCATTCTGGTTATGAAGAATGTCTTTTTGCTTCATTTTTGAAGAAAATACTAAGTTATTAAGAGATAAAGTATATCATATGTGCATATTATTTTGAAAGAACTGAAAAAAAAAACCATGTCTGTTTAAGTATATAGAATGATGAAAGTAAATGAATGGGGCAAAATGATAACATTTGAGGAAATGGATAGAGTATATCAGAATTTTTATAGCAGGCACTAAAAATTCTTCTAAGGTAAAATTCTTTATTGTTGTTGCTAGGTGCTGTGGAGTCAGTTCTGATTTGTATCAACCTTATTTATGCACAACAGAACAAAACACTGCCCGGTCCTGTGCCATCCTCACAATTGTTTTTCTTTCTTAGAGCAACGCTGCTACCACTGTGTCAATCCATTTTGTGGAGGTTGTATTCTTTTTCATTGACCTTCTACTTTATCGAGCATAAAGTAAAATTATACAAGTTAAAATAATTCAATAATATCCTCAGCTTGGCATAAAAATCTCTACTTAATGTGGCTTCTGCCTGTTGCAACCCTTTAAATTACTGTCCTCTATGCCTCAGACTATTTATATTAAAAGATGATGTAAATCACTCCTCCAGAGCACTTAAAGAATTATTTTTTTTCTTTTGCTTCATAGAAGGTTACTACTACAGACTTTTGCATGAATACTAGACAGCAAACTTATACTATCTTTCAAAACAGTTACTTCATGTATAAGAATCTGGGCAATGCTGTGGGAGTTAGAGTGGGAACATACCCATGACTGTATGTGTGTGTGACAGAGGGTATTTGTACATGAGTATTTACCTTCGCTGCAAATGCATCCAAAAGTGGTACGACCACACAAGGGGCAAAATTATGAAAACTTCTTAGCCATAACCAAACACCTTGAGGGAATGAGTTGCTGGGCTTGGTGGCTCAGGACCATAGTCTCAGAGGACACCAAGGTTAACTGGCACAGCATAGTACACAAAGACAATACTCTGCATCTTAATTTGTTGAGTAGTGACAGCTCATTGAGCTGCCATCTAAGGTGAACTTAGATGTGTATCACTGTGTGATGAAGTGGTCCAGAGGAAGAAGTGTGATGTAAAAGAAATGTGGAAACAATTACTTTGATGGGTCATAATGAACATCAGTTCATGATTCTGAGACTTGAAAAAATACAGATACCTTGCTACCACCACTACCAACTGCTCTGAAAGAATCACATTAGAAAGGTTCCTGGACAGAGTGGAGAAAAATATGAAACAGAAATCAAAATCATAAAAAAACACACGGTTTCCTGGATGGACAGAGACTAGGAGAAACCCAGAGATTATGGCCCTTAGTCACCTTTCAGATCTGGAACTGAACTCAGCCCTGTGGCTAGTTTTCAGCCCAACAACAGACATATAAAGGGAACAATAACACTTGTGAGGTGCACATTATTTAGAATAATCAACCATATGAAGTCAAAAGGCAGCATTTACCATTCACCCAAGGATAAAGTTCAGAAGGGTTAGGAAATGCAGGGAAAAAGTAGGATAAGTGGTGTTTTATTGTGGGGGTTGGGTTACATTCAGTAAGATGAAACAAAATGTTTTGTTTCCACTATTGAATGGAAAACTGATCTACTCTGTAAATCTTCACCCAATTTACAATAAAAAGCTAAAAACAAGAAGAATTTAGCCAGTGGCATAATTGCTTATAACAAATAATTAAATATTTTAAAATATGGTTCATTCAAAACTTACCAATTGTTTTTCACTCACAGGAGATGGAGATGGGGGAGCAGTTTCTCCAGAGGTGGGACGCCAGGTCAAGAGCCTTTAAAATTCAAAAATCACATCAATCACTGGGGGGTGTTGGGGGTGGTGGTGGTGAGCTATATGCCAGTGCCAACATGATGAATGGGAAATCTGGCAATCAGTTGTATTGTGTAAGAGAAAAATCTAAAAACAAAAGAAACCCACCTCTTTGAAAAGTTTCAAACTTTAAAACCAATTCTTATAAGTAGTTGTTTTTACGTGTCATCGAGTCAGTTCAGACTCACAGCAACCCTGTATAGGGTTTTCAAGGAGCAGCTGGTGGGCTTGAACCACTGACCTTGTGGTTTGCAGTCCAGGGCTTATCCTACAGATCCAGACCCGGAGTCCTTTTAAATAACCGTGTCTTCAAATATGCTCCAATGTGAGATTTAAAAATCTGAGATGTTTTAAAAACTCATATGACTCTTCAGATTCCATTTTAAAATAAAATATTTTTAAAAAAATGAACAAAAATTTGGGGGAGCCCAGAAGAGGAAGGTAACTTGCCAATGCTAGGTTGGGCACTTAGGGCATAAAGATGATTAAAGGTCCAATTTTTGCCTCTAGGGAAGCAGGAGCTTAGGGTGGGGTGGACAGAAGGTAAATAGATCACTTCAGTTCAATGTGAAAAATGCTCTGGTACACATATTTTGTATTAGAGGATCTTTAAATTCTTGTATCTTATTCTAAGTGCTTAATTCAATAAATTAAAAAAGAGTTGATTCTTATAGACACACAAATGCAGCCCAATCGGTTTTTATAAAGACTTTCTAGGGAAAAGAGTTAAGTAGGAATTACGAACTTTGACATAAGGGTTATAGATAAGCAGACAAACAGGTACTGTTGAATCATTTTTTAGTATCTTATATTGGATTATTTACAAGGGAATTAAAAGAGTACAGACATATTTAATTCCTGTCAAGAGAAAGTTTATGAAGCTTAAAAATCTGGAATAATTGGTAGTTTTCATAAGCACTCACTCCTCACTCATCAATATGGTTCCAAAGACCAGTCCATCCTACAAAAATTGGTGTTATACAAAAATAGAGGATGATCCCATTAGATCATAAAATGGAAGATGGATAAATCATTGCACAACTGCCAAATTTCTTCTCTACCAAGCCACTGTGAATCACAGCTAAGCCAAGCTGACACATAACCTTAACTCTCACAGTCGGCATTAACTCTCACCTAGCACACCTCAGCCTGTGTTACTGCCGGATAGTTGTTAATGTGCAGAATTGTTGGACAGATTTCTTACTATTGTTGTAAATGTGAAACGTCAGATAAGGAGATAGTTAAGAAAGGAACAGGTATACGATTTTGTGCCAGAGCGTACACATGTGGCTGCTTTCTAAGATGTTTTAAAGGACAATCTAATGTGAATTTAGAAATTGCAGTTCTTAGGTCAAGCAATGTGCAGGCCACAGAAACTACAGGGTTGAACCAGGAAGTCAGATCAAGTCTGTCAGAGTCAGTCAGACTGACTGTAGTCAGACTGACTGTGTGTCTGTTCCCCCAGTGATAAAAACTACCTCACTGAAAGTCAATTCCAAACTCATTTCTTAGGGAAAGGGGCATTAATTATGAAATCTATTATTTACAAATAGATTTTAACTTGATTACTAAGTCTACAGTAATTTAAACATAAAAATTGATCTAGATAAGCAAAATACTATAAAACTCAGTTGACTCATTTCACAATGACCTGAACTGGAATGATTAGAAAATGAGATTTTAGTTTACAAAGAATGAATTCATGTCTATGTTATGGTATACAGGTATGCCTGATTTGTAAAAAATCTGAATATATGTTTCTGTTATGAGAACTCACTAGTTGTTAGCAAACTTATATATAAATATAAAATAAACATATATAAATATAAAATAAACATGTGAAAAAATCTTACGCATGTGGAATTGTGGTTTTGAAGATATCCAATGTACAGTTACAAGTTTTATCCCAGATTTCAAGGGTAAATTTTTCACCATTCAGAATAACAACATTCTCTAAGCAGTTTGTACCAGATCGTGCTAACTGTTCGTTGTCTGGAAAAGAAAAGAGTGATTCATTTATTTACTAGCACAGTCATGTATAACATGCTCTATTATGTATGACACAGACCTACCTTGTTGCACACACCAATACAGTTGTGCAAAAATATCATCCAGAAGTACATCGCTGAGTACTTCTAAATACTGGGTGAATACATCACAGATCGCATAAAGTGCATGGTTACAAGTAGTTGTCATCCATTCAGCTTTCTGGGGGGGAAAAGAGGTTATATTAAAAGCATACCAATAATCAATAACTACAATTTTTTTAAAAATTAAGCTTTTCTTATTCAAAATGTAAGCCTCTGAACAGTGTTGCTCTTAACAGAGCTCTTAATCTCCTCTAGAACCATTATCCTCATAACTCAGTACCTGTTTTCTCTTTCTCCCATTCTTTCCAGCAACCCATAACCACACCTCTATAGAAAATGAAATAACTATTTTCTGTATTATTTGCCTTGATTATAAAAACAGTATCAGTGTGTCATTTTGATATTTACATTATAACTTCAAACAACATGCATGGGACCAACAGTTGGCCTTACTCTAGAATGAGAGAAATAAAATGGAGAAGATAAGAATTTATTCTTGTGAGATTAGCCAAGTTTAAAATAAAACTGACTTTCCTGAATTATACTTACATGAAAGCAACATCAAGATTAAAAGGGTTATACAAAATAAGGATAATTTATTTACTTTTCTCAAATACATAAAGGATAGCTATAGAAATTTACATTTAATACAGTTATAAGGGACAAAGTGGGAGAATTGGAAGCTCTCGATCCACAGTTCAGAAAAGCACTTTCTGACTCGTCTGCAGTAAATACACGGAAATATTTAAAAAAAAAAAAAAAAATTTTTTTTTAAATTTTTCCTTTATATTCTTTACTGAAATAAAATCTCACTATGTAATACTAAGAAAGTTAGCGTCTTTTTTTTCTAGTACTGGTGATGAAAACAAAGAAAACTAGAAGTTTAATTTAAAAACTGAAAACAAAAAGTAAATTATTAACTTACTTTTATCCCAGAATTGTGCTCTTGTTTATAAAAATATACTGCTATATCTTTATGCCTTAAAGAAAAATTTCCTAAGAATTCTTCTCTGCTTAACGTGAATAACTTGAAATATTAAATTAATTATGGAAAATATAAAAAAAACATTTAACTTGCGAATGAATGCTAAATGAAAATTTTGTTTTTGTTTACCTCTGTCTGCTGTTCTGGCAACTTCATGTTATCAAAAATTCTGAAAACAATTCGAAATAAATCCTGCCACCAGTGTTTTTCGTAAGTGTGGCCATATGTTTTCATTATTTCAAACATTACTGTTAAGCCCCTAAAAAGACAAAACATAATACAAAAAAGTGTATCATATCAGATCCTTATCTCCTAAAACTGATTTTAATAGTTTCCAAAGCTACTAAAAATAGTTAAGTTTAAAACCAGTTTCAGATTGACACATAATACTGAATGTTATGATAGTAGTTATGGTTATGTACCGTGGAGTCAGTTCCGACTGATAGCGACCCTGTACAGGGTTTCTGAGGCTGTAAATCTTTACGGGAGCAGAACACCTAATTTTTCTCCCAAGGAGCAGCTGGTAGTTTCGGAACTCCTGACCTAGTGGTTTACAGCCCAATTTGTAACCACTACTCTACCAAAGCTCCTTGAATGTTATGATACTAACTTGTAAGTCAACCAATAACCCACAGCACCACACCAGGACTCCAATTGATTTCTCTAAAACACAGCACTCAGGAAAACACTCCAAAGGCCCTGGCTTTAAAGAAAAATTTTTTTCTTTATATATTTTTCTCATACCACTGACCCAACATTTAAAATCTGGAAATGAATTATAGAATAAGAAAAGTCATCATTTGGGTGAATTTTTTTTTTTTTTTTTTTTTAACATTATGGCCAAGGAAGTAGGCATATTCACAACACTTCATTCCTAAGCTCTACAGCACTAAAGCAGTTTACGCCACCCACTGCCACTGGGGTCCTGGAGAACAGAGGAGCTTGCTTCTCTACCCAGTCACTTGTGCTAGGAGCTCTCTTCTGACCACCCAACTGTGCCTGGTGCCTATAATCTGGAGGCATCTGCTTCTCTGCCCAGCCTCTTGCACTGGGAGCCCACAGACTGGCAGCAGCACCAGTTCTTAATCCTAGCTACTCAAGCTGGGCCCACAGATTGAAGGCATCGATTTCTCCATCTGACCAAGGGACTGCCAGTGCTTGGGGTAGCAGTTCTTCAGTACCTCCTACTCCCTCCTATCACCTGCTCTGAGGACTCAAGGACAGCTAGCACACTGTCCACCATGTTGTGTTCTGGTGGGCAAGCACTGGCTATGACTACTTCTCTGCAGCCCTGCCCACCCAAGAACATCAGTGACTGATGACCCAGGTACCCTTGACCCACCCAGCTGGCAGTACATACAAACAACACTCAACTCATGACCAGCAAAAACACTCCCTTGCACCCACTGTCATGTGACTAGCAGGACAAACACATATCACCAGCAACATCACCTACATCATCAGCCATCCTGAATGACCAGTGAACAGAGACCTGCACTCACACCCAGCTGCTGACCCACCCACTCAAAAACAAGTGGTGGGTGCTCTGGTGTGGCCAGAGTACCACACGTGCCCTGCATATTCAAACATATCAAAACATAACAAAGAATTAGGATCCAGCTAACAATCATGCAATAGAAAAAAAAAAACAAAACAAAACAATAATGCCTTCTTCATGCCTTAGACAACAGACAAAATGAAATTACATAAAAAAAGAAGAGAAGATGAATTCAGCAAGTAATCAAAATAAAGAACCATAAAACCTTCTGGGAAAAAATAGTAATGTAACTACCTGATAACAAATTAGTCAAAAGACTAATATATAGGTTGGAAGTAGAAATACCGTTATGACCCAGCAATCCCTCTGTTTGGTAGATATCTACAAGAACTAAGAGTCAGGACATGAGTAGATATAAGCAGACTGATGTTCATCTCAACACTCTTCACAATAGCAAAAGATGAAGACAGTCTAATGCACATCAACTGAAGAATGGATAAACAAACTTTGGTACATACACACATGGTATACTATGCAACACTGAAGATAATGACAAATCTGAGAAACACCTCATAACATGAATGAAACTGGAGGACATTATGCTGAATGAAATTAGTCAATCACAAAAAGACATATATTATATGAAACCACTATTGTAAGAACTCAAGAAAAGGTTTCATACTAAAAAAAAATTCTTTGATGGTTACCAGGGGTGGGAGGGAAGGGCAAGTAATTCATTAGCTAGACAGTAGACACATGTAAACTCAGGTGATTGGAGGGACATTATACAAGAAGTAATTAAAGAAAAAAGAAAAGACTAAAATATAGGATTACCCAAGGCATCGAGGAAAGCACAAACAAAGGCAATAGAAATTTTCAGGAAAACAATACAATAACAAAATGACAAAATAAATGGACAATTAGAAACCATACAAAACCAGCACCTAGAAATCTCAAAGATTAACAATAAAATGTCAGAAATAGACAACTCAATAAAATGACACAGAAGAAGCATCCAATCAATGGAAGATAGAAGCAGTGAAATAAAAGGCGAAATCCCTTTACAGAAGTATATTTGAGGAAAATAATAATAATAAAGACAAATGAAGACAGCCTAAGAATTTCATGGGATGCTACGGAGAAAAAAACTTACACATAATCAGAATTCCAAACAAGAAGTGGCAATACACATACAAATTTGTCAAAGATTTGTTGGAATATAATGCAAGATGAGAAGCTATCCATCATAGAAGCTTAATGAACCCCAAACATGACAGACCCCAAAAGAAAGTCATCAAGGCATATCATAATCAAACCTGTCAAAACAAAATCCAACAGAATTTAATACCATATAAAAAAGTTAATATATCTCATGACAAAGTGGAATTCACATTAGGTACACAAAAATGGTTCAACATTTAGAAAATCAACCCACCACATAAATAAGAGAATCACATGATCATCTTATTCAATGCAAAAAAGGCATTTGATGAAGCTCAACATCTATTTGGTAAAAACTCTCAGCAGAATAAGAGTACAAAAGGGAAATTTCTCAACACACTAAAGGGCATTTATACAAAACCAACTGACAACATTATTCTCAATGGGGAAAGACCGAAAGCATTCCCCCTAAGAACAGGTACCAGAAAGAGTGCCCTTTATCACTACTCTTATTCAACATTGTAGTCAAAGTCCTAGCTAGAGTTAACAACGAATTAAAAGGAAACGGAAATAAAGAGCATTAAATTTGGCAAGCAAGAAGTAAAACTATCCTTATTAGTAGGTGACACAATAGTATACACAGAAAAGCCCAGAAATGTCTATGTATGTATTTGTATGTGCTGCAATTGCAATTCTACATGTAATACAATACACACAGGGTAAAGGAATGAAAACCTCTTAGCCATAACCAAGACTCAAGGAAACAATTTGAGAATAAATAACCACAAGGAGCTCTGGTAGCGTAGTGGTTACCAATCGGTCTGCTAACCTCAAGGTCAGCAATTCGAAACTACCAGTTGTTCTGTGGGAGAAAAGATGAGGCTTCTGCTCCCGTAAAGATTTACAGCCTCGGAAACCCTGTACAGGGTTGCTAAGAGTCGGAACCGACTCCATGGCATATAACCACCAACAACAACAACCACGTAAACCACAGCGTTCACTAGCCTGAGAGCAGAAGAATGAGACGGTGCCTGGCTATCACCACTTACCGAACTGACTGGAATCACAATAGAAGGTAGGAGGAAAATGTAGAACAAAATTCAAAATCATAAAAAGACCAGTTTAGTAGAGTCCTGGAGTGATGCTATGGATTAATGAGCTGGACCACAAGTTCAGTTTGAACCAAAAGGTCGGCGGCTCAAATCCTCCACAGCTGCTCCTTGGAAACCTTATACAGGGTTGCTATGGGTTGGAACCGACTTGAAGGCACTTAACAAGAACAACAACAACATAAATTGGTGGCCCTTAGACACCCTTCACACCTGGAACTGAACCCACACCCAGGAATCAAATGTCAGGCAAACATTAGACAGTGAATTGTAACACTCATTTGGAATGTACTCTTCAACCATTACATGAGGCTAAAAGGGAAGCTCAGAAGGCAGGAAGGGGCAGGAAAGAGGACAAATGGAAACAGAGATCCCAGGGAGAAATGTGAAGAGTTACACTGAGGAGACAACAATTAAAGTCATGATGCAAAATGTGTGTAAACTGTTTAACGTAGTATGATTTGCTCTGCAAACTTGCCACCAACCAACAATAAAATATTCAACTAAAAAACACTGAACCTTGTTCATATGATATGGTACCACCAAATGAAAGGACTGTTAATGGACTTTTAAATGAGGGCAGTGTTCTGTCTGCTATGTTTGTTGTTGCAAATAGGGCACCAGAGCAGAGTTCATCATCAAATATTGCTGTAGAAACACTTTCACTATCTTTTGAGTAAGTGTTAAAACTCAAACTTGAAACTGCTTTTCTGACTCATTATTATCTTTATACTGACATTAGAAAGGTTGATCTTTTCCCTAAATGTTACTTTCTTCTAGAAAATTACAGAAATCAGTTTACAAGTGTCTTATATTCTCCAATGTAATGTAAGCCAAAACATCTCTTTCTTGGGAGACTCCAGAAGAACTAGTCTAGTTCACTATTATGCACAGACTTAGTATGTAACAGGAACACAGTAAATATTTGTTAAAAGTATGCATAAAATAATATAATGGTAGTTTGGTCCTATGAAAAGTTCACACCAGTTTGTTTCATCCATAAGATCCTTACATTAAATATGCACAATAGTACAGAAACTGCTCTAGGTCCCCTCACAACACTTTTGCAAGAAAACTCTCTCATATTCATGACTAGATGCCCGAACCAATTTCTTTCTTACAACAGGGACAAGGCTTTCTCTTCCTACATCTGCTGAGCTCAAATCCCACTCCTATACTCTCCATGTAAGTGAATACTATCTCCCATGACTACAGGAGATGTGGGGGATACTGTTTCCCATGTCCCAAAGCAAAGAGGGGGCTGCAGAGGTATCCAGGGACATCTACCTGCTACAGAAGTGTTTTATCCCCAAGCAATACTTAAGGATCTAATGTGTGGGGAAAACAACAAAAGACTTTTTGGGATCCTAAAATAAATGAAAAAGAAAGACATACAAGAATTGATGCATTTGAGTTATGGTGTTGGAGGAGAATACTAAAGGTATTATGGACTTCCAAAAGAACAAACAAATTTGTGTTGGAAGAAGTACTACCAGAGTGCTCCTTAGAAGCTAAGATGGCCAGACTTTCTCTCATACTTTGGACACATTATCAAGAGGGACCCGTCCTTGGAAAAAGACATCATGCTTGGTGAAGTGAAGGGTCGGAGAAAAAGAGGGAGACACCTCCCCCAAGGAAATGGATTTACACAGTGGCAGATACTATGGACTAGAGCGTAGCAGCAACTGTGAGGATGGTGCAGGATCCGGTGGTGTTTCTGTTGTACATACGGTTGCTGGGTGAGAACTGACTGGAAGGCACTTAACAACAGGATTAATTCTTAGTTTCCTAGGTTAAAGAGTTTTGGAAAAATCAAATAAAAATACATTATGAAAGTACTCTGTAATTTATGGTGTTATACACATGATGTTAACTGTTTTCCAATCAGTTCTGACTCATAGCGATCCTGTATAGGGTTTCCAAAGAACAACTGGTGGGTTTGAACAGCCAACCTTGCAGTGTAAACTGGCCTTGTGATTCAATGCTATAATTTAAAATGCAATCTAAGTAACAGCTCATTCAAATCCTGGAGTGAGGAAGGGAAATCAAATTCAGGAAAACAATACAAAAACAAAATGACAAAATAGACAATTAGAAACCATACAAAACCAGAACCTAGAAATCCAATATGAGTCAGAACCAACTTGAGGGCACTTAAAACAATAATAACATCTTTGATGGGGGTGGATATGGTTCTGTAATAAGGACAGATACACTCTTTGATTAAATTATAATAATTTGATTTGTTCAAGTCTGTATAACTTCTATAGTTTTAAAAAATTCAATACAGTCGTATCTTCAAACGGCTAATGCTTCTTTCCAGAATCAAGGCAGGATTTTTAAAAGGGATTTTCTTGAATATTGGTTTACAGCACTTTCTCCTGCCAACAAAATAAATAAAACTAATGTAAATTTGAACTTGAATGGGCTCAAATGCTTGCTGACAGATATCAGAATACATGAATTGGCCAATTCAATTTAGCAATCCAATATAAAGGGTGAGAAGAATTATACTGTGGGGTTGATATGAACTGCGATGTGAAGAGTTTATGTGTTGAGCATTTGTATGATTATATACTAACCATAATGTTGTTGTTAAGTACCGTGGAGTCGGTTCCGACTCATAGTGATCCTGCACAGGGTTTCCGAGGCTAGAATTCTTTACGGGAGCAGAAAGCCTCATCTTTCTCCCACGGAACAGCTGGTAGTTTCGAACTGCTGACCCTGAGGTTCGCAGACCGATTGGTAACCGCTACACTGCTATTAGTTCCTTTATAAATTGAGTATATGTTCATACAGATCTCATTACTGAAAATGAATTTTTGAAACAGTCCAATTCTTTTGAATTGCTGTTGTTAAGTGTCGAGTCGGTTCCGACTCATAACAACACTGTACAGTGTTTTTGAGGAGCAGCAGCTGGTGAGTTCTGAATTGCTGACTTTGCAATTCAAAATGACCTTGTGGTCCAGTGCTTATCCTACAGTGCCACACCAGGACTTTTTTGAAGAAACCTGTATTATTCAAGATTATGGGATGATAATTATTATAGTAGTCCAGGCTTCAAAGAGAAACTGTATTTTACTTAAACTCCACCAAGGTTGGACAATTTAAAATTCTTCTGAAAATAAAATTAACCTGCACTAACTTTAATTCCTGGCTAGAAACAGACATGAATTGAATAGACAAAATACGTAGAGTCATAAATTAACTTAGAAGCTAAAACGCAAAGTAGGCTACAATGAAATTTTAAGGAAAAATAATGCATTTCTGTTTTTATTGCTGCTCTATTTAACATGCTAAAATATGCGTATCTAGTACATTGCTAACATACATGTGATAACATATATGATTACGGTTTTTTAACTATACAACTTGTGTTCACATAAGAAAAGTCAACGCGATTAAGTCAAAAGAAATCCCTCAAAATTTAATTACAAATACTGACTGTTACCTGGTTCTTACATCTAATTTGCATCTATTGATGATACAGGATAACTCAAAGAGAATTGGGAACCATCCTCTCACCCACACCCTGTCTTCAGGCGCCACATTCATATCATCGCTTGTGTACTCCTTGAAAGCCTTCAAGAAGAAAGGTAGGATTATTAAAGGCAAAACACCTCAATGTCTGTCCATGATTTTCTCCAAAAATGCTTAAAATTTATTAAAGTGGACAATTTTATAAATAACTTTTGAAAAAAGCACTGGACTACAAAAGTTGGGTTTTTGGTCTCAAATTGTGGCACCAGCTTTCTGCATTATTAAAAACCAACTCAAAGCTGTCTGTTCTGAATCATAGAAACCCTAAGTGTTATAGTAGAACTACTCCATAGGATTTTCTTGCCTGTAATCTTTATTGAAACAGATGGCCAAGTCTTTACTCCTTGGAGCAGTTGGGTGAGCTTGAACCGCCATCTTTTAGTAGTCAAGTGCAAACCGTATGTGCCACCCATAGACCTTTCTGCATTATTAGCCAAGTTATATCAGGCTTTCATTGTTATCATTTCAAATGATGATGACATCACGAAGCCACATTAACCATAATGGAGTTGTGAAGATCACATGAGTTGATGTTTGTTAAAAGTACTAAACACCCCATTGTAGTTGTTAAGTGCTATCAAGTAGTTTCCGACTCATGGAAACCCTGTATAGGGTTTCCGAGGAGTAGCTGGTGAATTCGAACCACTGACCTCACAATTCAGTGCATTATCCCACAGCGCTACACCAGGACTCCTCATAGATCCACATTAATATGTAGTAAAAATCTTAGGTGTATCACTGCTTCTCACAATAGTTACAAATTCTGATTTGATACAGATTGCTGAGTCAACCTTTACCTACAGTGTTGAAGCTCACACTTAGCCAAAGTCTGTCAGCCAGCTTTGGTGCTGCAACTTGTTAGCAGACCAGCAGCAGTGTGCTACCTCCCTTTGGCCAGCCAACTTTGCAACTATGGGCAAGTTTTCAACTGCTCAATGCCTCCGTTTCCTCATCTGAGGAACTGTATGGGCTTGTAACATTATCTATTCAGAAAATCATTGAATAAGTTAATACATTTGGAACACTCAGATATTTCTGATGTGGTGCTGTAAAATAAGCACCGGACTGCTAACTGCAAGGTTGGCTGTTCAAACCCACTGGCGGCTCACTGGAAACTCTACACAGGTCATTATGAGTCAAAATGGACTCAACGGCACTTAATATAGTAATAATTATTATTAACAACCGCTGTAACTCAGAACCAAGTTCAGATTATTTTTAGGTTTACTGAAAAATGCTTCATATTTGAATTTCCAAACAAACTAGACTTCAGACAACAAACAAAATAACTCAGCAACGAGTTTTGTTTACCAAATTGTACCATACCTGAGGTCTATCAGATACATATTTTGCACAATGACGAATAAGTCGAATTGCTTCCATACTTGTGTCTGGGAAAGCTGCATTACATGCAAATTCAGACAAACATTTCACTGCATCCTGAAATGAATCGATGGTTGCTGGAAAGTGTTTTTCAAACACCAGGGCTAAAAGAGAGACAAATATATGAGAATAAAGATACTTTAAAAAATTATTTTAAAGTTTATTAAAAACACATCTACCTCTAGGTGTACGCTTTATAAGTCTTACAGGTTATTAAAGACTTTGACATCCAATATATTAGGAGTTCAGGGCTGTCTCTAGTACCTGAGAAGTCAGGACAGGGAAATATGTCTGCTTTGTTTATACCCAGCACCTAATAAACTGACCGGGACAGATGAAACATTTGTTGAATACATGAAGTTACTTAAATCTCTGTCTCAGAATCTTGATATATAAAATCAGACTAATCATACCTATAGGATAGTTATAAGTACTACTTAAACTAATGCAAGTAAAGTGCTGAGCACTAGGCTTGTCTCAAGCAAGCACTCAGTAAATGATAGCTCTGATGATGTCACTTAGTTGGTTGTTTTTTTTTTTAAGTTTTTATTGTAAACTGAGTAATAGTTTACATGGGAGAACATTGGCTTTGCACCATCATTTCATTGCAATGATTACAATCTCCTCCAACCATCATCATTCAATAGTATTTGTTTCCAATCCATTTTGTCTCTGTGTGTATGTGTGTCTGGGGGGATGAACACAAAAGATGTCACTAATTCTTGGTAATGATGTTGACCTTCCATAAAGGCTAACTTACATCCTTAGTATTTTACTCCCCCTTAATGTCAAAGGTGGCTGTGTAATATAGTGAAAAATGAAGGCTCTGTTTTAAGTTCCTAGCTTTAAATCCCAGATCCATCATTCACCAGTACTGTGAACTTGTGCAAATTACTTAACCTCTCTGTGTCAGGGTTTCCTTATGTGTAAAAAAAAGAATAAAAAGGGTATTTATCTCATAAAGTTGTGAAGATTTAAAAAAACATACTTGAAAGTACTTGTTGTTGCTGTTACATAATAAATAAATTTAACTATAATAACAATATAGTTCTGGTGTGGCACTATGAGTTAAAGTACTAGACTGTAAAGTCACTTTGAAAAGCAAGGTCTGAGGTTCAAGCTCACCAGCTGCTCCTCAGAAACCCTATAAAGGGTAGCTAAGGGTCAGGACCGAATCAACAGCACTTAATAACAACAATAACAATAACAATGATATTACTATTATTTACTCTGGTAACCCAGGCAAAATTTGGTAAATTTAAAGCCCATAATAGGCTCATAATATTATATTTTAATTCATCTTTCTGAACACATTCAATTTTGTATATGTGTGTTTTATAACTTAAACAGAGCTAAAACAATACTTACTGACAATGTGCCCTGTTGTTTGGAATGCAAGTTCCACTATGCTTTCATCTTGATCAGATGCAGCTAGATGAAATACAGAAAAAATGTTCTTCCATCCTGAACGAATGTTAGCAGCTTGAGAATTAACCATCTGTGCTATGCACCGTACAACCATATCTCGAATCGTGGGAGACCTAAAATATTAATATAATCGCTTGAAAACACAGATAATATCCATTCATTTTTTCCCTTTTGTTTTTTATCCCTGTTGTAGGAAATAAGAAAGCACTTTTCTAACTTTAAGTAATTTCAATAAATATAATACCTGTTCCGTTTCATTATGTGTTCAAAAGGTCTTAAGAAATCCTTCTGGAATCTGAAATTAGCAAGCTCCCCCTTCTCTAAGAATTTCATTGACAATTGTCTCAAGGAGTCTACTGCAAAAATAGCTACATCTTCATTAGGGTTACAGCCAACCTGTAATGGCAAAAGATGTAGAAGATGCAAATCTCAATAGTGAAAGTACGTAATTCTTTATTTTTGTTTTAGAAAAACTGTAAATTAGAAAATATACCGGACAGATAAATGCTAAGGTTCTTATAAGGGTACAAGGTATATGCTAACAGTAGTTCTCAAGAACATAAGTAGATAATTTAAATTCTTAAATACATAGAGGAATCATTTCCAAAAATATGTATTAAGAGGATTCAAAGGGTTTTCTAAATATAATTTTAAAAAAGTATACAACTGCTCAGAAGAAAAACAAAAAAAAATTAAATAAAATATGATACAGACATTTTAAATAAAGGAAACTATCACAAATGTAAACACATACTGCAATTATTCAAGTACCTTATTAAAATGATCTCCAATAACTTCCCAAATTCGAGACCATTGCAATCTTATTCTTCCCATGTTGTAATATGATATTTCTACTATCTTTTGCAGACTAAACATTCTTGGGTGTGTAGTGGAAAGTAATTCATCCATAGACACAGCACAGAGCCAACGGACAAAGTCCACTATAACACAAAGAAGCTTACGTTAAGAATCTATAAATCCCACAACTGTCACACTCAAAATCATTTTGCTAAAATAAACTGCTTCTGCCTGTTTTTTTTTTTTTTAAAAAAAACATAAAAATCTACATTAGCTTAACTTTAAAGTTTTGTTTTTGTTTTTAAAGCACAAAGGTTAGTTTTTAAATGTAATAAACATACTTACCAATAGCATTTCCATCTAGTCTTGTAGAGCCTGTAAATATCCTACAAAAACAAAACACAAAACAACCACAAGTCAAAAATTTGTAAAGTGCCCTCAAGTTGGCTCTGTAGGTCATGCAACTAATGAAACATAAGAGCCAAGATTCAAACCACGGCAGTCTGACTACAGAGTTCACCCTCTTAACAATTCTGTTACTACTTCATATTTACCTGAACAAAACATCTATTAAGAAAATTAAACATCTTTTAGTTTTTTATTCTACTGTTGCCACAGTGTGCTATTGAGTTGATTCCAACTCATAGCAGTCCTACAAAGAGACTCTAAAACATTTGTGGAAAAATCCATTTTCTTTTAATTTCATTTCCCAGGAACTTTTAGAACCCTCTGGTAGCGTAGTGGTTACGAATCAGGCTGTGAGCCGCAAGGTCAGCTGTTCGAAACCACCAGCTGTTCCGCGGGAGAAAGATGAGGCTTTCTGCTCCTGTAAAGATTTCCAGCCTCGGAAACCCTGTACAGGGTCACTATGAGCCGGAACCGAATCCACGGCACATTACAACAACATAGTATATGATAGAGTAGATCTTACTCTACAGGGTTTCCTAGGCTGAAACTTGTACAAGAGTAGATCATCGGTCTTTTATCCCAAGGATCTTCTAATAGTCAAGTGCATAAATAAGCACTGTGCCACTAGGGCTCCTCCCCTCCCCCCATAACTATTACCTAAATGTTTCTGAACATACCCTGTTATTTTAATCTCAGTGCCCTTGAATACACTTACAGTGTCCAAGGAGTAACAAAAATAAGACAGAAAAACTAAAAACTGACATGATAATGCAGAATAAAAAATTCCTACTAAAGAAATGTCTTGAGATTTCCTTAACTGTTCTTGCCGTTACAACAAAACAATTAAAAAATCTGGCTGAAAGTACAATCTGAGAAGAAGAAAGCCTTAAATAATAATGTCCCATTTATCCACTGATGAGACTGAAATCAGAAGTTAAAAGCATACAAAACCTAAGAATTTCTTGCATGAATGAAAAGGAAAATTGCTAGAATGTACATTTCAAATGTGATTAGCTGATTTGTTGAACTAGAGATAATCTCACAGAAGCAATGGCTATAAGCAAATTGTACCACAACTACAGAAGAAACAACAGGAAAGAAGCACAAGAAACAAGGGTTATTACTAATTTTTAAATTGATAAGGAAGCAAATAACAAAGAGTAGAGGGCATACAAACAGAAGCAAAGATTATATGTGGCTATAGGAGAAAGAGGTTGAGGGTAGTGAAATGAAGGCACACAAGGCAACAAGGACAGAGAACTCCTATCAGCAATCAGACAGGTTCTGTACACTTGGAATGATGAAGTAGAATAAGGGAGCATGCATCCTGGGTTAGGCATTCAGATTCCTACTCACTTTGGTAGCCTCTCAAGGGTCACTCTATTTCTAGTAATGCTCCACTACAGATAAACCAATGGTAGAGCACAGCAGTCTCTGGAGGCATTTAAAGTTAAGCCTTAATGCATTAAGACAAAATGCCTACGTGTTTCACAAAATCAGTCTACGAAATGGATTCTACATTTCCTATATGAAAAGCAAAGGACAGAAGTGTGAGAATCTTGTGTGTAAATATTAAAAGGCATGCCCTAAACAGCACCAGTGGTGTGTATGTGTGTGGGATAGATTGCTGCTTCATCCAAAATATGACACTAGAGCACTCACAAAAAAAGTTAGAAAATTATTGCAGATTCTGGATCAAACAAACTTTTAAACTGTATGCAACACACAAGCAGCCTAAATTATTACACTTGTTAAAGGTTTTTCAGAGTGAAAATATTAGTAATAACCTATATTTCTTAGACTGATGCTAACTGAAAGATAAGAACAAATATAGCTGAATGAGCTATATGCATTTTCTGGCCCGTAAAAAATGTTCCAAAGGGTAAGACTGGTCAGTAAAAAGCTAGAACTAGCTGTTTACGTACGAAGAAGAGCCCGGAGAGCTAAATAAAATAATAAATAAATAAATAAATAAGTAAATAAATAAATCCACCAATGAAAACCCCACGGAGTACAATAATCTATTTCACTCTGTATGGTCCTCATGGATGGGGACCAACTCAATGAAATTAAGACTTTTCAAGGAAAAAGTTCAGGAAGTATGTCCAGGGTCACCAGTCATTAAACATAGTTCTGCTGCTACTTAGAGCAGGGGTGGGGAATGTCTGGCCCACAAATCATTTGGCCTGGCCCAGCTAAGGCAACCACAATTCCAGACATCATATTAGGGGTGAGTTAATTAAATGACTGACCAAATATAGCAGGCTAATTTTTAAGTTGATAATTTTGTATGGTCCGTGAAGGATGCTATAAATTTTAGCAGAAAAAAGGTTCTGCACCCGACTTACACCAACAAGTTTTATCCAAAGTTAAAGAATGAATCAGCATGAATCTCCAGGCCATCAAGAAAAGATGGAAAAACATACATTTTTTCCCCAAAATTTACATCATATGTAGTTTTTTAAGAATGTACATGTCAATGTTATAAAATGCTAAATTTCAGATATTTGAGCATGTGTCTGAGAAAAACCCCATTTTGAAAAGAATACTAAATATTCCACATGCTGGGTATTTTCACATATTCTGAAAGAAATGAAAAGTTCCATAGTTAAATAAACCATATTATGGGTTTTCTTTTAGAAAACAAACTAAAACTTAGGAAAACCTAGCAATGTATGTTGCTACTATTGTTGTTAGGTGCCATTAAGTCAGTTCCAAGTAATAGTAGCCCTATGCACAACATAACTAAACAATGCTCTGTCCTGTGCCAGTCTCAGAATCATTGTTACCAATGAACCCACTGTTGCTGCCACTGTGCCAATCCATCTTGTTGGGGGTCTTCCTCTTTTTGGCTGACCCTCAACTTTAACAAGCATGCTGTCTTTTCTCTAGGTACTGGTCCCTCCTTGACAATACATCCGAAGTATGAGAGACAAAGTCTCGCCATCCTGGCTTCTAAGGAGCATTCTGGCTGTACTGCTTCCAAAACAGATTGATTTGTTCTTCTGGCTGTCCATGGTGCTTTTAATTCTTCTCTAATATCACCATAACTTAAATGTATCAATTTTTCTACGGTCTCCCTTATTCATTATCCACTTTCACAGGCATACAAGGCTATTGAAAATACCATGGCTTTGGTCAACAGCACCTTCGTTCTCAAACTCACATCTTTGCTCTTGAACACTTTAAAGAGGTCTTATGCAGAAGATAAGCATAACGCAATATGTCATTTGATTTTTTGACTGCTACTTCCATGAATGTTGATAGTGGATTCAAGAAAAATGTAGTCTTTGACAACTTCAATCTTTTTTCCACTTATCCTAATTAATGTTCAGTAGTGTGAACTTTTTTTTCTTTACATTAAGATAAAACCCACACTGAAAGCTGTGGTCTTTGATTTTCATCAGTAAGTTTTTTACAACCTCTTCGCTGAATCACCTGCATATAGCAGGTTATTAATGAGTCTTCCTCCAATATTACTGTCATATTCTTCTTCATATGATCTAGCTTCTCAGGTTATTTTCTCAGCATGCAAAATGAATAAGTAAGATCAAACGATATAACCTTGAGGAACACCTTTCCTGATTTTAAACTATTCAGCATCCCCTTCTTCTGTTCAAATGACTGCCTCTTGGTCTATGTACAAGTTCCTCATTAGCACAATTAAGTGTTCTGTAATACACATTCTTCACAATGTTATCCATAGCTTGACATGATCCACATAGTCAAAATTCTTTGCATAGTCAATAAAGTACAGATAAACATCTTTCTGGTAGTCTCTGCTTTCAGTCAAGATCCATTTGACATCAGCAATGATACACCCCATTCCACATCCTCATCTGAATCTGGCTTGAACTTCTGGCAGTCCCTACTAATGGACTGTCAATTACTGGCATGTGATATTAATTATATTGTTATATGATTGTCGCATTCCATTAGGTCACCTCTCTTTGGAATGGGCACAATTATGGATCTCTTCCAAACTGCTGAATCAAGTAAGTTGTCTTCTAAATTTCTTAACTTTAATAAGTCATGTTTCCAGTGCTTCCTCAGTTTGTTGAAATATTTCAATTTGTATTCCATCAATTTCTGGAACCTCGGTCTTTGCCAATGCCTTCAATGCATTGTACCTTCTTCCTTTAGTATCTTTTGTTCTTGATCACATGCTACCTCCTGAAACAGTTGAACATCGACTCTTTAAGTGGTACAGTGACTCTGTGTAATCCTTCCACCTTTTGATGCTTTCTACATCATTCAATATTTTGTCCTTTATTGTTATTGTTGTTAAGTGTCATGAAGTCAGTTCCAATTCATAGAGATCCTGTACAAGTTTTCTGAGGAACGACTGGTGGGTTTGACCTGCTGACTTTGAAGTTCAAATTGATCTTTTGGTCTAATGCTTATCCTTCAGTACCACACCAGGACTCCCCTAGAATCCTTCAATATTTCAAGTTGAGGCTTAGATGGTTTTCTTTAGTTCATTTGGCTTGAGAAATGCTGAGTGTATTCTTCCCCTTTGGCTTTCTAACTCCAGGTCTTTGCACATTTAATTATAATATTTGACTCTCTGTCTTCTCCAGCTGCCCTTTAAATTTTACTGTTCAGATCTTTGACATCATTTTTTCCATTTGCTTTAGCATCTCTATGCTGGATAGCAAGTTTCAGAATCTCTTCAGACATCCATTTTGGTCTTTTCCTTTTTCCTTGTCTTCTTAATGATCTTGTGTTCTTCTTGTATAATGTTCTTGATGTCATCCCACCACTCTTCTGGTTCCCAGTCGTTCGTGTCTAATGCATCAAATCTGTTCTTCAGATGATCTCTAAATTCAGGTGGAATACGTTCAGTGTCAAAGTCCCTCTCAGGGACTTGCTGTTTCTATCACCATGGTTATATTTTCCAACTACTGATCCAACCTTTGTATTCCAGTTGCCAGTTACGATAAATACATTTTGATTGCTTATTTGATCAATTTCAGACTTAAGTTACTAAAATTCTTCAATTTCATCATCACTGGTTTTAGTAGTTGGTAACATAAATTTGAATAATAGTGGCATTCTTCATTGCAGGCGCATGAATACTATCCTCTCACAGACAGCATTATACTTCAAGATAGATCTTGAAATATTCTTTCTGATGATGAATGCAACACCGTTCAGCTTCTACTGTTCATTCTCAGCATATTAAACCCTACGATTATCAGATTCAAAATGGTCAATACTAGTCTGTTTCAGCTCACCAATGCCTCTCCAAAGAAACTTATTATACTGAGAATATTCAGAAAACTCCTTTTATTTTATCTACAATGTAGCTCTACATCAAGGACCCAGAAAAACAAATTACACTGAGCTTCATATAAGGATAAGAAGAGGAATATGTCTTCTATAAAGGAACATATCTGTGTGCGTTTTTATCAAAGGAACCATTTCTTCATGCCGACTAGCATAAGGAGACTTCAAAAGATCTGGAAAAACTCCATTACCTTTTAATTCTATTTTCCCATGAACTTTCTGAAGCCCCTTATCATATTTATTTGTAACTTAAAATTTTAAGCCATATTTTAATACAAATAACACATTTTACATTATTTTATCAAACAGTACAACCCCTTACATGTGTTAAGTTTTCTATAGGCACTATGTGCATTATTCATGTGTGCACGTTATCTATATCTACATATGAAAATACGGTGCTGTTTATCTCCTTTCTGTATTTTATTTTTTCAAAAGCAAAATTATAGATATTTCATCATCTAAATTATACATATCATAACATAGTTTTATTACTTTAGAAAAATTATGCAACATAATTGAGATAGTATTCATCTGAAAAGGGAATAAAATGAACACCTTACCTATCTACAGCAACAACAACACTTTGAGAACTGGTTTCTCCAATGGATTCCTGAATACTTGCTATCTGCTTCCAGTCCACATTTCCTCCAACTACCACACACAAAAGAGAAACATTTTAGTTCGAAAATATACTAATGTGGAAGAATATACTAATAGCTCTATAACATATTTTAAAAATTATTTTCCTATTTAAAAAAAAAGGCTTTGAGTAAACAGGTTTGGTATCTACTAAAGCCAAATATGCTTAATGAACTGTACTAAGTGTATCAGGCATGGTTACAAAAGCACTATGTTTGTAAAGATCACACATTTAGGAGGTCTGAGAATTCAGATCACAATATTAATAACATTAAGCATAACGTTTAAGAAATACAGCACTAACCCCAATTCCAAAAATCACTTCTGAGGATAATTCCCTCAATTCCATATATCTAGACCTCCCTGGTCATTTAATCTCTAGTCTGAATTACAACTGCAGTTTGATAATTTTTATCTGTATGTTCTAACATCCTCTAATTTCCAATTCTTTAAACTTGGAATCACCTTTTGATTTCTTTCCTTTCCTCCACTCTCAACATTCAGTTAGTCACTAAACCTGAGGGACTTTTCTTCTGACCAGTATTTCATATCATCTATTCCATTTTCCCTCCTATTTAGTTTTGTTGTTAAGTGTCATCGAGTTAGTTCTCATTCAGAGACCCTATATAGGCAACCCTATAGGATGAGTTTGCACTGCCAATCTTGAGGTTAGCTGTCCAGTATCTATCTTACAGTGCCACACCAGGACTCCCCTACTTAATTTACACTCTCATAATTTCATACCTTGATTACTGAAATACTCAGTTTGAGTTCTCAATGAACAATTCCTCTCTATTGTTAACATCTTCCTCAGAACTAACCAAAACTAAAAACCCAGTTGTCGAGTTGATCCTTTAAGGCAGAGCAGAACTGCTTTAGTAGGGTTTCCAAGGCTGTGATCTTCACATCTTTCTCCACAGAGTAGTCAGTTTAAACTGCCGATATTGTAGTTCACAGCTAAGAAATTCAAGCATTCCACCAGTAGGACTCCTTTCCTCTGAACTAAGTATTACTCAAATCAGACTTTCTTCCATATTGCAGTTGTTGTGAGGTGACACTGAGTCAGTTTCTACTCACAGCAATCCTATGCACAACAGAACAAAATGCTGCCTGGTCTTGTTATCATCTTCACAACAGTCATTAAGTTTGAGCCCACAGTTGATAGAAGCACTGTGTAACTCCGTCTCGTTGGGGGTAGGGTTTTTTTCCTCTTTTTCACTGACCCTTCACATTGCCAAGCTTGATGTTCTTCTTCATGGACCGATAACTTCTTATAATATGTCCAAAGAACAAGAGACGAAATCTCACTCTTACTTTTAAAGTACATTCTGGCTGAACTTTTTTCAAGACAGATTTGTTTGTTCTTCTGGCAGTCCATCATACTTTCAATATTTTTGCCAACACCATAATTCAAATGCCACAGATTCTTCTACAGTTTTCTTTATTCACTGTCCAACTTTCAAATACATATGAAGCGATCAAAAACACCATGGCCTAGGTTGGGCTTATCTTAGTCCTCATGTTGTTGTTAAGTGCCACTGAGGTGGTTTTGACTCATAGTGACCCTGTATATGTTTAGAAGGAGTAGATAGTGGATTTGAACTGATGACCTTTAGGTTAGCAGTACAGTGCTTATCTTACAGAGCCACACCAGAACTTTTAATCCTCATATTGTTTTTGCTGTTAAGTGCTGTCATGTTGATTTTGACCCATAGCGACCCTGTATAGGGTTTCCGAGGAGCAGCTGGTGAGCTTGAACCACCAATCTTGTGGTTCAAACTGATCTTGCAGTCAAGTGCTTATATTATAGTGCCATACCAGGACTCCTTATACAGGCTCCATATAAATTGTTTTAGGTGTGTTTGTACTGCTGTCTGAACCACAAAGAAAGCTAAAGATATGATTCAAACCATAGACTTTTTTTTGTACCTTCCTATCTCACTCAATGGACATCATGCGTGGTAAAGTAGAGGGTCAGTGAAAAAGATGAAGACCCCTAAAATGAGATGGACTGGCACAGTGGCTGCAACAAAGGGCTTAAATTTAACAACTGTGAGGCTGAAGCAGCACCAGGCATAGCGATGCTATGCACAACAACCACTGTGTTGTGCATAGGCGGTCACTATGAATTGGAGCTGACTCAAGGGTGCTGGATATCATCTTACTCAATACTGAGTAAAAAGCAAGTGCTCACCAAACGCATGTTGAATAACTGAGCATATACTCGTTAAGTGCCTTTCTGATCACAAACATGTCAGATTATGGCACTTAAACTAGGTGGGCTCTAATTCTACTCCAGGAACTGAACAATGTGAACAGGATATAATCATGTGTTTCTTCTTTGCCTAATTAATAATTTATCAGGAGACACAGACATGTTCACAACTAACTATAATCCACTGCAATGACTACTTCATGGTTTAAATGAACTTATTCTCTTAAATACAAGTCTGCTAAACAGAATTTTAATGGGGGGAGAAGACAAGGGGAGGTTGTGTACTGCCTTGTAGGCAGGTATCACACAGAACGAAATAATTTCTTTAAGTGGGACCTAGAAAGATGATCATGTGAAAAAGGAAGTATATAGAAAATTATTTCAGGCAGAGGGAGCAGCATATATAAAGTAAAGAAAACATGTACTTTAACATACTTTGGTGTGTCCATGATGGAAGATTTAGTGAAGGACAGGGAAGAAGAGAACAGTAGTAGGAAATGAAGTTGGAAAGGCAGACTAGAAAGAGAATGTGAAGAGCCTTGAATGCCATATAAAACATGCTGTTGTTAAGTGTCACCGAGTCGGTTCCGACTCATTAATGACCCTGCATAGGGTTTCAGAGGAGCAGCTAGTGAGTTTGAACTGGACCTTGCGGTCCATCCTACAGCACCACCACACCAGGACTCCATGTTAAATAAGCTTCCTTTGGAAAACAGAAAACCATTCGTTTCTAGAAAACTGACATGTTGCAACGTATCTTCAGAAAAATAACTCTGGTAGAGTATGGAGAGTATATTAAAACAGGAATAGATAAGAGAGTCAGGGAAACAAACTGAGCGTCTTCTTCTGTAATAAAAGTGAGAAAGAATGAAAGCCTAAAATAACAACAGTGAATTGGTGTGGTACTGCAAATAGCATCAAGCTACTTTTTGATGTACAGCATGTTATAGGAATTTAATGAAGACAAAGCCAGGAAAAAAATACCAATCACATAAGTTCTTTTATGTACCAACTAAATGTTCTATACTGGCAGAGCTTTCTATATACAATTTATATTCAAATAATCTGTAATTGTTAATAATAAACATACTTAATGGAATCAAAGAATATATAAAATGTCTAGGAATCCAAAGAACCTATTTCAAACATGCAAAGTCTTTCAGAGATTTGTCTGACTGTAAGACATGTTAGTTGTTATTGTCAAATTACTGAAAAGCACAAATATTTATGGTTAAACAATATACACAGATATGTTGCAATTATTCATTTATATGATGAAGCCACTATGTATATAATTAAAATCTAGTATTTATGAACACTATGTTCTTATTAATTAAAAATTCCCTTTTTCCCAAAAAAGTACAAAGATAGTTTTTTAACAGATCATCCATAAAGTTAGATAAATATATCCAAACTGTCAACTTGGTTTCAAGAAAAATCTGGTCCATGGATGCTAGCATTTGAGGACATTAGTTTAAAACAGCAAAGATATTTATATACATTAAATTCACTTGATTGTATTTCATCCTCTTCTAGCTTAAACTTTGCCTCCCATGTCTAGCTCACAAAAATAGCTGTTGTCTGAGTAGCGGGGCACGGATGGATCGGGGTGGGCATCTATGACACGGGCTAGCTGGTTGATGAGGTGGCCTGAAAGGAGGGCTCTGCTCAACAGAGGACAATTCAGTAGACCAGCTCCATTTATGATATGCACTTGAAAACGAGAGACCTGAGCAATCAGGATTGAGTTGAAAATGGAGCAGACTCAAAAAGAGAAGTAAACTATATCAGAGAGCTTAAATAGAACATGAAAGAGAGATGGAGGAATGTGGCAGGTCTCCGAAATGATTTGGAAGTCAGAACTACTTCATTTACAGATCTAAAACGGATGTATGTTTCTGTAAACTCCCTTTCCCTGAAAGAAGGTCATCTCATACAAGTGCAAGTCAAAAAGTATTGCTACAAAATAATATAATCCTTTATTAAATAAAAACATAAAAATGTGAAGTTATTATTTCTCAACATAAACTCCATTTATGTCTGTACACTTTGGAAGGCAGTGTGTCCATCTCTCTAAGCCATCCCCCAAGAATTCTGTGCTTTTCCATGTATATCATGTCAAAATGGCAGTTTTAGCATCCTAGAGGGACTCAAATTGTGTTCCTTTTCAATGTTTTTTATGTTTTGGGAACAAATGAAGTCTGAAGGGGCAAGATCAAGGCTATAAGGTGGATGGAGTATGGTTTCCCAATAAAATTCTCAGACAGCCCTTGCTACACTTGAAGAATGAGCAGATCCTAGTGGGAAAAAAATTATTCAGTGTAACTTTCCTGGATATTTTTCTCACCAATGCAGATTTGTATTTTCTTAAAACTTCTTCCTAATAAGCTCCCATGATCATCCTGTGTCCTTTCAGAAAATCCCATAAAACAGTCATCATAACCTTCTGAGCTGACCTCTCTGCTTTGACTTTAATTGGCCCAGCACATTACATTTCCTCAGATGCCCCTGTTTTGACTGGACCTTGCTCTCTGAATGGCGTTAATAAATCCAAAACTTGTCTCCTTCAGTAAAACTGTCTTCATTAGCTTCAATCTTGATTAAAAGACAGATGGAAAGGCCTTTTCTTTGAGCTAGCTGATCTTCATGCAACACTTTTATACCCAACAAACCAAAAGTTTACTGAGACTAGAAGTTCCCTTAAAATTGAAAACTGAACCACGTGAGATCCCAACTTTATTAGCTATCCTATCAGTGGTAATTCTATGGTCTTCTACCAGTTTCTGAACTTCATCCACAGTTTTTTCACTTGTCCAGGTTGAATATCGTCTCTCTTGAGTCATTTTTTTTTTTTTTTAAACTTTTTACTGTGAACTGAGTGAAGGTTTACAGAGTAGATCATCAGTTTTACATTCAACAAATCATATGCTCTGTTTCATCTCAATGATTGCAATCTCCTCCAAGCAGGCAGTTATCCCAATTCCTCCCTATGGTTCCTGTTTCCGATTCCACCCACCTTCCTGTCCCCTTCTCAAATTTGTCTTTAAGTAAATGTTGCCCTTTTGATCTTGAATTGTTAACCATTTTAGGGTAAGCATACCTTACTAGTGTTTTTATTCCCTCAATATACCTGTCTACTACCTGGCTGAAAATTGGGTCATGAGGGTGAGTTGCTTTCCAGACCTGAAGGGTGGTATAGAAGGTCCTAGCCTCAGGTTAACTCCAGTCTCTTTCTGACCACTAAACCTGGTCTTTTGTTTTTTTTCCCCGAATAATCTTGAGTTTTGTTCCACTCTACCTGAGACCTTCTAATATAATCCCTTTCGGATCAGTTGGTAGTGGTAGCCTGGTACCATCTAGTTCCTCTGTTCTCAGAGTCATGGTGACTGATGTTCATCTGCTGGACGAGTTGGTTCCAAGCACCTTCAAGTTTCAACACTTCTTCATTCTTCCATACACAGACAGACCAGTAGTTGCATCTTAGATGGCTGTTCACGAGCTTTTAAGATCCTAGTCATGATACAACAAAGTAGGACATAGAACACTGTGTCTTTGGAGACTACACTATTTGGCTCATTTGTGAGGTCTTCCTTAAAATGCTGATCCATTTAAAAACGGTTGCTATATGTGGGGCAGCATTCCTGTAAACTTGGTGCATAGCTTCAATGATTTGAGAAGATGCCATTTGAGTTTTATTAGAAATTTGGTATTAGCCCTAATCTCAAAATCATTTTTTTCCATACCATAAAAAATATCCATTTTTTGAAGGCACCCTAATAAGATTACATATGCTGTTGTTGTTAAGTGCCCCAAGTCATAGTGAACCTGCATAGGGTTTCTGAGGCTTTAAATCTTCATGTGAGAAGGAAGTCTCATCTTTCTCCAACACAGTAAATGACAGGATTGAATCTTGCACCTTGGGGTCACAGTCCAGTGTTTATCTTAATGAAGCCACCATGCTCCCAAGACAAGTTTATTACTCAGATAATTCGTTTGTAACCACCCACTAATCATAAAGCCATGTTTAAAAACATTTTTTTTTTTTGGAATAAACTTGTGCATGTATGAACTGGAACCCTAGTAGCAATACTTTTTGACTTATGCTATTATCTTTGCAACCTAAGTGGCACAATACCACAGTTATCAAATTAATTCTAATTTGCTTTCAAGGTATACCAGCAAACAATATAAACAAGTATTATTATGTATTGTTATAAATCTAATCTCAGAATATTAAATAGTCCACTGTTTATCAGTATAATCTACTTGTGTAGTTTTACCTGCTAAAATTGAGCCCCAGAAATTTGCAACTTTTCTTGATTTTAGTGTGCCCACATTCACTAGGCTTTTTCAAAGCTTCTGATTCAATCAATGTACATTCATTTCACTTGCCTGTAAATATTTTTCATCTGTACTTCCTGCTAACTCCTGGAGTAATTATAGTTCTAATGTTCCGAGTTAGACTTCCACGTTACAAAAGTCACCATGCAGGTGCTCAGGCAGTTCTAAGTCCTGCTGCTGGATCGCCAAGTTATTAGGTCTATACCTGCACTGGTAGAACTCCCAGACCTCGCAGTACCACAGCATCTATGGTATAACTGCTGGCTGTTATAGTTGGATTACCACTGGGAACTAATTTTCCCCGTCCAACCTGAAGCCACAACATGGTCCAGGGTCTTTACTTCTTTCCCTATGGATCCTCTTTCAGGCTTGAAATTCTTTTGGATTTCCTAAGAATTTTTACTGCTAGCAACAACAGAGAAATCACTAAAAGATAAAAAGATAGAAAATGTCCAGAAATGCAAAGTTACAGTACAAAGCATTAATAGTAAATATTCCTGGAGCTCAGGCATATTCCTTTCTGCCCACTATGCCCTAAGTTATGTCACTAGATTCCTTGGTTGGAGATGAGGTGGGAAGGGTGAACAAAGAATAATTGTTGTTGCTGTTTAGTGCTGTCAAGTTGGTTCCAACTCTAGCGAACCTGTATAGGGTTTCCAAGGAGCAGCTAATAAATTTGAAATTTGAACTGCTGACCTTTGTTTAGCAGTTCAGTGCTTATCCTACAGCACCATACCAGGACTACAGACCTCTAATATTCCTGCCATTGTGCTAAATCCAGTCATATATATTCTTACTTAATCCTAACAACCTTCTGAGAAGACATTATCTTCAATTTTCAAAAGAGGAAACTGAAGCTCTGAGCGTTAAAGTAACTTGCACATAGCAAGGAAGCAATACGAAAGAATCCAAACCATTAACCCGGTATCATCCAGCTGATTTTGGCTCATAGCGACCCAATAAAACAGAGTAGAACTGTCCTCTAAGGCTTTCCAAGGCTATAATCTTTACAGAAGCCGAATACCACATCATTCTTCCATGAAGTAGCTGGTGGTCTGAATCACCAACTTTTTGGTTAGCAGCTGAGTGCCTAACCACTGCACCAAAACCCCAAACCAAACCCACTGTTGTCAAGTAGATAAACTTATACACTAGAACTCTTTAATTTAAGTCCTTACTTAATTTATGTGCCTAATAAAAAGCATGGAATTTTAAACTGTACTCTTTCCATTTCCCAATAAGAAGATTGAGACAATGGGCCACTTAATGCTGAACACAGGCAAGAAACTTAAATTCCCCACTTAACCTTGTTTTTTAGTCACGAGGTTAGCCAAAGGGCATTTTGTCATATGGTAATACATTGCTACAATGAAGTTATTGATAATGAGCAAATACTAATGTTTTATAACAATAATTTTCACAATTCTTACCTAGTCCCAGACCTACAAATTCATCAGGAGCTTGATCTTTTGTTCCAGTAAGAGATCCTTCTCTGCCTCGCACTGTTCCAGAAATGTACCGGGGTTTCACTCCAGTTCCTATCAGTTGTGCCAGCTCCAACTGACTGATGCACTTCAGAATCTTAATTACCAAAAATAAATTCAAATAAAAACCATGTAAAAGTGCCATGAAAAATATTTACATGTATGCTGCGAGGATCTAACACTAGGGCAGTTATGTCAATATAAAAAGGTAAATGCACTTATCCTAAATGCAAATCATGAATATAAAACAGTAAATTCGTTACTTCTCCAAACACAAGAAAGTCACTGATAAACTAGAAATTAAGAAAACTGCTTATACCTCATGCCATGAATTTCCTAAATAATTTCCATCTGTATGAGCCACTGTGATAAGTGTTTTTATCGTGTCGATGTTCTTCTGTTTCATTTCAGTAATACCAGAACTCACTGTAAGCAAGGTAAATCTTGCTAGTGCCTGGACATATGCATCTCTTTCCAGCTACAGAAAGGAAAAGAAGTATACTTTGATGGTCGTTAAATACAGCAAAGCAATCTATAGTTCTCTATTGTCAAGCTCTGTTTATATGTTTAGTAAAATTTTAACTAACATTTTATGAATTTCACACAATACCCCAAATAACTGCAGCTGTGATTTTTTTTTGTTGTTGTTGTTTAAGAAGATGAATGACAAGGAAAAGGCAGAGATGTCTAAAATGCAAAGATAATGTTAGGTGCCAAATCAAGAAGAGATTATAAGGATACTACATGAATTCAGAAGGAGCTCTGGTAGCGTAGTGGTTACGAATCAGGCTGCGAACCTCAAGGTCAGCAGTTCGAAACTACCAGCTGTTCCATGGGAGAAAGATGAGGCTTTCTGCTTCCATAAAGATTTACTTGAGACTTAAGTGTGCAATGAGTGTTTTTTGCTTTTTTTGGAAACACTGTACAGGGTCGCTATGAGTCAGAACCGACTCCACGGCACATAATTACCAGATATTAAAAAAACAAAAAAAAGCAAAAAAACACTTATTGCACACTTAAGTCTCAAGTAGTATATACACCAGTAGAAGGCCAATTTGCAAATTTGCTATTTTTTTTCTTTATAGCTAGACTGGGTTTTACATCCTACCATTTAATTAAATGTGAAACTGATTTGCAAAAAAAGAAAAAAAAAAAAAAAAAACTTTTCCCAAAACTAATTATCAGACAAAGCAAACAAATGACTACAATTTCATGAAGGACAGCTTTCATGAAAATTGCATATTGGATACCTGGTACCTTCAAGGATTAAATGTGATGATTAAAAAAAAAAAAACCCTGAAGATATCTTGTTTTTAGATTCCAGTAAAGTTATAAAGTAATTTTAAAAAGGTACATGTAAACAGTTCAATAGGTTTGAACATAATAACAAGATACTCAAGTTATTATATAGGAATTTAAACTCTCATAAACATCTTAATAAATATCCTAAAGAGAACAAAATTGCAAAGTTGTTATGGTGAATTCTAGCTAGATCAACAAATAACTACTCCTTACATCATAGTTTGTCAAACACTTAAATGTTAAGCTGCATTTAAATTCCACCATAAATTCAAAATTAATTTTTAATACATCAGATAGAAAAAAGTTACTGCACTCTAAATGATGAAAGCATAAATAATCTGTATTTTCAGACTAGCCACAAAGGCAAAATTTTTTGTTACCTGAATGGTGAAAATGCATGCAATTCTGATCGCACATCTTATACCTTCCAGGCAAAGAGAAGCTACTTCAGTATCATCACAGTCTTGCAGACCCACACTGAATGCAGCCAGAAAAGGTGTCCAAGCCAACTAAAAAAGTAAAGATTTAAAATATATAATAGGCATCAAACAATAATTAAATCTATGGTAACACCGTAAGAGCTTCAGAACCTTTTGAAGCTCCCTCATACGACTATTTTCTCACAGGTTTTATACAAGATAAGATTTGAGAAAGTTTTTTAAAAAGAAGGAAATCAAGTTCTTGGTCTAGTTACTTGGAGAGCTTCTTTAAATAAGGGATAAACTATGTGAAGGCTGCCTGGACTTAAATATGTAGGAGAGAAAGCAAGATTACAATAAAAAAATAGAAATAGTCCAAATTCATAAATAATATTAGTTTTACCCAACTTCTGAATTTTTTCTCTTTGCAAACCCTTGTCCCTTAGAATATTTCACTTGTTCTTTATTTCAAATAAAATCCTTTTATTCATCTTCCTACTTGTAATAATTACATTAGTCTCTTTTTTAAACTTTTTTGCTTAAAGAAAATTATGTAATCTTTTTTTAATAGTTAATTTTTTTACATTGAGACATCAGTAAAATCTTTGGTTCCTAGTTAGACAACAGAATGAACATCAAGAACATGAGCTCTGTATAAGTTCGGTTCCTGTGGCATGTATTGTGACTGGGATTGCTGGTTGGTTCCAAGCAAGGTGGGGACCTGACCATGGGACCTGAATCCTGATCCCAAAGTCCTCCAGAATATCAGTGGCCTTCATACTGGCCTGGCTTCAGGGTAAGACAGAAGTGAATCAAGAGACTATCCAGCATCTCCTAGAGGAAAAAGAACAGCTGATTTTCTGTATTGTGAGTATTAGAACAAGGGCTGGGCAAACAAGTGCATCTAGTACCAATCAGCATGTGCTGCACAGAAACTTCATTTATTTGGCTACTATTGCAGATGCCAAGGAGCTCTAGTAGCGAAGTGGTTATGAGGTGGGCTAATAACCACATGGTCAGCAGTTTGAAACAACAGCCGTCCGCAGGAGAGAAAGATGACGTATTCTGCTCCCATAAAGATTTATAGCCTCATAAATCTTATACAGGGTCGCTATGAGTTGGAACTGAATCAGTGGCACACAATCGCCACCACTATTGCAGATGCCAGCCAAACCGTTACTGCACAATTAATGGAATAATCTTCTAGTCGACTATTGTGAAAAGTAATTGGATATAACCCACCTCCTACAAAATAGAGACAGGATTACTGACAACTCAGATGCTTCCAACATGAATGAAAGCTCTGGGGCTCTTTTAAAATGTGAAGAAAACTACTATACAGGGTCGCTAAGAGTCAGAATTGACTCAATGGCAGTTAACAACATAGCCCCACACACTCATCCACTATGACAAATACCCATATCACAGACCTTGAAGTAGGAGGATAAACAACTGTACAATTTTAAACTAGGAAGAACAACAGAAGTCTTGTAACCATCTTTTACTGCCAATACACACATGCAGTTGTGTGAGAAGAAGAACTTGAATTATTATCTTCAGTCTCCATGGACTATTTCACCATGTTGCCCTCACAAACTGGAATGGATTTTATCTGCTTTCCCTTTCCAAACCTGTTTAGACACTCCTCAATACTACTCCTTCTGGATTTTGAAGGAGAAAAAAAGAATAGGAGAATGAAGAAGGAATAGAAATTAAAACCTTTAAAGAACCAGAAAGCTTCATTCTTCTTATCTACCTATAAAAACCATTCATGTTTTCACTCCTTACTTTACTTTCTGGGCTCCAAGTGTAGTAACGACCTCAGATAATCCTGAATCAGAAACATTAAGAGTAAACAAGAGGCTCAGGATTGCTTTGAAAAGCTAGTTAACTCCAAAGGTTTAATTACAACTCATTTACAGAAAATCAAGGCAACGATTAATGATCACTCTCCTAAACCTAAATCTATTTAAAAAAAAAACAACTTTTTATTGTGAATTGAGTGAAGGTTAACAGACAGAATCATTAGCTTTAATTGACCAAATAATACACTTTTTTTCATCTCAATGATTATAATCCCCTCCTTCCAACAACAGTTATCCTACTTCCTCCCTGTGGTTTCTCTTTTGTATCTTATATATCAAAATGAAAAAAGCAAAAATATTTGATGTACAGATACAAGACAAAAAATATATTCATTTAAATGTCCCAAGGGTATATTCTGTGAGCCAGCTTCCTGCCCACAGGCACACAGCCTTACTTAGTCCATTGGGCCTAGAGCCCACAACTGCTCTCTTTAATTCCTGAGACACCTATTCATTCCGAATAATGCATACTCTTTCTCATTCTACTTAAAGAGGGAAAAATTAATATTTAGAGCCCTAATGTGGCACTGCAGGAGCACTGAACTGCTAACCACAAAGTAAGAGGTTCAAACCCACCAGCTGCTCCTTGGAAGCCCTATATAGGGTTGCTATGAGTAGGAACCAACTTGATGGCACATAACAGCACACTCTTATAAAATGGTCTCCTGGTGGCACAATGGTTAAATTATTTAACTGCTATCCAAAAGGTTGGTGGTTCAATATTATGAGATGTTCTGAAAGAAAAAGATATGGCAGTTTGCTTTTGTAAAGAGTTACAGTTTGGAAATCCTATGGGGCAGTTCTACTCTATCCTATAAGGTTGCTAAGAGTCAGAATTGATTTGAAGGAAATGGGTTTTACATTTTGGTTTTAATATCATAAATGATATAGCTTTTGCTTCTACTAGTACATTATACTACTGGGGGAAAAACAACAAACCAACCCTACTGCCAGCAAGTCAATTCCAACTCACAGCAACCCTACATAGAGTTTCCAAGGCTGTAAATCTTTATAGATGCAGAAAGCCTCATCTTTCTCCCTGGGAGTGGCTGGTGGATTTCAATTGCTGATCTTGTGGTTAGCAGTTCAGTGGCTGTCCTACACCACTACCAGGACATCAAACTCCAAGCCACACTCACTGCCATCAAACGTATTCCAACTCAGAGCGAGCCTGTATAGAATTTCTGACACTGTAAGTATTTACAGGAGCAGAAAGTGTCATCTTTCTCCTGCACATTAGCTGGTGGGTTTGAACTGCTGATTTAGCAGTTAGCAGTCAAATGCTTATCCTACAGCACCACCAGAGCCCTTAAAAATACTTAGAATAAATGTATTTGTAAATGTATACTGCAACCAAAAGTTATTAGTAACTCTTACCTTAAACATGGGTCTCACATGCTCCAAATGTGTGGCACTTGTAAACGGTGCCTGAACGTGGCTCACAGCCTCCATGAGCGCTTTAGCGGTCTTGGCCATTTGCTCCATTTCTAAGTTATACAGAAGTCTTCTCTGTTTTTCACTGGCTACATCTAGAAGCAAAACACATTATTACTATTTAAAATATCAAGCCCTTTAAAATGTTATTTTTATCTTTTACCTATGAAAACTAGTTTTAAAATAAAATACGAATCAGACATTAAAGGCCACCCATTGCATGATTCTATATATACAACAACATATATACACAAGAGTCCTGATGTGGTGCTGAAGGATAAGCACTGGACTGCAAATTTGGTTTTAACTACAAGGTCAGCAGCTGAAACTTAACAGCTGCTCCTAGGAAACCCTACATAGGGTTGTTATAAGTCATAATGGACTCAATGGCACTTAACAACATTTATGTATAACATCCAGACAATGTATATCCACAGTCAGAAAGCAGACTGGTGGTTGTCAGGTATCAGGGACAAAGGGAAATGAGAAGTAACTGCTTATTCCTTTTGAGGGGGATAAAAATATTTTAAATAAAGCTAAAGGTTGTGGTTGCATATAACATTGTAAATGCACTAAAAACCCATTGAATTACTCACTATAAAGCATTACTTTTATGTTAAGTGAATTTTACTTCAAATAATAACAAAAAAAATCCTGGAGTAGTAGTCAGAGATATGGTTCTAATACATGTTTATACAGTTACATTATTAGAATTCAAGTGAAAAAATTTTAAACACATATTTCCTCCACAGCTGAACAGTCGAGAGTCAAGTGATTAGGATACTTACTTTGTTTACTTGATTTGGTAGGAATTGTAAGTTCTTTTGTTTCTTTCATTGATATCTTTTTCCCAGCTATTTCATTATAAATAGCTGACAGATACTCTTCAGGAAGGTCTTTACTGTCATTGATACCTCTGTTCATTTTAATGTACTGTTCCTTTGTCATTTTATTTTTAACCTAGATAAGAAAAAAATTATAATTCCTAAAAATTAACATATAAAAATTGTACTTGAATTTAAGAATTCAAATAATCATCATAAAAGAGAGTTTATAAATATTTGGAGGACAGGAAGTAAAAAATATCTGATAAAACATATATAAAATGTAAAAGGAAAGTCACAGAAAATGAAAGCAATGTATAAAGACCCACATTGGCATATACTAATCCAATTCATTCTGAAGACATATAAAACATTACAAAATGAAATGATCTGTTATTTGTCCAAGGTCAAAGAACTTTAAAAAAAGGTCAGACAAATATTGGTAACATAAATGTATCAAAAAGATTCAGATCTTAGTTCAAAAGAACATGTATGTGCCATTACTGATTTATAGACGGATTTTATATAATAGTGGGTACAAGAGCAACAATAGTTGACATTTGTCATGGATTGAATTATGTTCTCCCCAAATCCTTGTCAGGTTGGTTGGGCCATGATTCTCAGAGGTTTGGCAGTTATGTAATGATGCGATGTGGTTATTATGTGATGAGCCCCCATGATGTTCTCTGATGTGATACATCAATAAAAATGATAATTTGGGCTAAGAGAGCAGAGACCAGACTGGCATCTTCTAGAGATTCAGAGAGCAGAAGTTGAAAAGACAAGGAGCATGGAAAGCAGAGCTGCTTCATTATCCTAACACAGGTCTATGACTTCTCTCTTCTGAAAGGGAGGATCCATGACCTCCTCTTAGGTTACTAAGAGGGGAGCCACTGTTTGCTAGATTTCAATGACTGATCTTCATCAGCTTGTTCCAGAATGTGGCACTGCCATTAAGATGGGATCACCAAAAAAGATGAGGAAGCTCAGAGTATTATTTTTAGGCTGTTAGGTTTTTAACTTGCTTGGTGACCGGTATCTCAACTTTCCCTCCAATTGCTCCAATCTGTAATGGAAATGTCTACCATGTACCTGTTCCACCACTGTACTTTGGAAGACTTTTGGAATGATATGGCAAGCACATGAATTTTGGGGAGCCACAGGGTAGAATGTCTCTCCAAAATATGTACAACTCGACTAGATTATGATTCTAAGTAGTTTAGCAGCTATGCAATGATATAACGTAGCAGCTATGTGATGATTCCCCAAGATGTGATCTGATGTTATCAATCCATAGGAGAATTAAGAGTGAGATGCAATACCCTGAATCCCATCACAGCCCTGTAAAGGAGTTTCCCAGGGATGAGGACAGCACCATCTTTCATCTTGCAAACATCAATGTAGAGAGAAGTGAGGTGAGAGAGAAGGACCTACTACCACAAAGAAAGAAGAGCAGGGAGTAGAGTACATCCTTTGGACATGAGCTCCCTGCATCGTGAAGCGCCTATATTAACAGACAGATTGATGTCAAAACATACGAGGAACTACATGCAAGGTTGGGCCTACAGATTCTTAAAAGGAGACAAGGACATCTCTCCAAAACCAGTGCTCTAAATTCTGATGTCTAACTGTGAGAGACTGTATCTCTGCCTGCTATACCCATCCATTTGTGGTATTTCTGCTATAGCAACACTAGATAGCCAAAACAAAGTTTATTTAAAACAAAAACATTTCACTGAGGCAACTCCATGATTATATGTAAGTTTGAATGCTTCATCCTGTGTAGGTACCCTGGACTTAAACCTACATACCTTGATAAAGTTGTAGAATGCAAGTTTGAAGTCTTAAGATGGTAGCCCTTCTACCAAACATGGGGATGAATATAGAAATAAGTTTATACTTTATATCTGTAGAAATCCAAATGGACAAAAACACAGGAGTCTTTATATTCTCTGGAGACATATTCGCTTAATTAAATACATGTCCACTGTTTGGGTTAATGCACTAGACTGCAAAGTCAGTTTGAACTGCAAGGTTGGTGGTTCAAGCTCACCAGTCACTCCTTGGAAACCCTCTAGAGGGTCGCTACAGGTCGGAACTGACTGGATGGCATTTAACAACAACAACAACTGCTTTCCACAACCACTTGACTGTCAATGTGTGGTAATGGGGTGGCTTGCATGTTACTGTAATGTTGGAAGCAATGCCACCGGTATTTTTAACTACCAGCAGGGTCACCCATTGTGGACAGGTTTCAGTACAGTTTCCAGACTAAGACAGACTAGGAAGAAGGAGAGGCAGACTACCTTTGAATGTTCAGTCACTTAAAACTTTATAACCAGCAGCTGAACATTGGCAGATATAGTGCTAGAAGATAGAAATATTATGAATTAACAGCAGATAATTGTCAGATATAATGCCAGAAGATGAGCCACTCAGGTTGGAAAGCACTCAAAAAATGACTGGGGAAGAGGTTCTTCCTCCTCCTCAAAGAAGTTTTGACCACAATAATGTGAAAGGAGCAAAGCTTTTGGGACCTTCATTTGTTGATGGGGCACAATTCAAAATGAGGAGAAATACCTACAAACAGCCATTAATAATATGAACATGAAATGTATGATGTAAGAATCTAGGGAAATTGAAAGCTGTCAAAAATGAAATGGGATGCATAAAGATTGATATCTTAGGCATTAATGAACTGAAATGGACTCGTATTGGCCATTTTGAATCTGACAAGTTTATGATTTATTATAAAGGAAATGACATCCCAAAGGGATCAAAAAGAACATTGCATGATCTATGCTGATCTTCAGCAAATGGTGAAAGCATAAATTAAAAGCCATTTTCAGAAAAATGAAACAAGATGCATATCTCATACCATAAGCAAAAACAAACCCAATATAGTTTAAAAAATAGGGACAAACATAGGGCTTGAATACATGATATAAATACACTGTAAAACATAATAACAAACAATAGATGACAAAGCAGATGACTTGGACCTCATCAAAATAAAACACATATATGCATAAAAAGATTTCATCAAAACAGTAAAAAGAGAGTGCAAAGGCTGGAAAAGATGTTTGCAACAACGTATCAGACAATGGACTCATCTTTAAAATTTATAAAAACCTACAACACCTCTACAAGGAGCTCTGGTAGCATAGTTGTTATGAATCGGGCTGCAAATCTCAGCAGTTCGAAACTACCAGCTGTTCTGCGGGAGAAAGATGAGGCTTTCTGCTCCTGTAAAGATTTGCAGCCTCGGAAACCCTGTACAGGGTCGCTATGAGTTGGAACCGACTCCACAGCACATAACAACTACAACAACAAAAACACCTCTACAAGAAAAAAACAAACCACCAAATAAAAAATGGGCACAGGACATGAAAATACACTTCACCAAGGAAAACATTCCAGCAGCCAACAAACATGAAGAAAAGTTCAGGATCATTAGCCATTAAACAGATGCAAATCAACACAACAATGAGATATCATCTCACAAAAGCTTTAACAGTGCAAGTTCAAAATACAGAACAAAACAGGTAACAGCTAATGCTGGTAAAGGTATGGAGAGACTGGGACCCTCCTGCATTGCTGGTTGTTATTAAATGCTGTAGAGTTGGTTCTGACTCATAGCGACCCTGTATAGGATTTCCGAAGAGCAGCTGATGGGTTTAAACCACCACTTTGTGGTTCAAATTGCCCTTGAGATCCAGTGTTTATCCTAGAGCACCACACAAGGACTCTGGTGCATTGCTCATGGGACTGTAAAATGGTTCAACCACTGTGGAAAATAGTATGGCACTTCTTCAGAAAATTGGAAATACCGTATGACCCAGCAATCCCTCTAGTTGGCATATAGCCACAAAAAATAAGTGCCAGGACATGAGTAAATGTGTGCACACTGATGTTCACTGCAGCATTATTCACAATAGCAAAAATGTGGAGACAGCCTACATCAATGGAAAAATGGATAAACAAACTTTGATACATACACAAAATGGAATACTATGGAACAGTGAAGAATAACAATGAATCTGCCAAGCCCCTCATAACATGGATGAGCCTGGAGGACATTATGCTGGTGAAATTAGTCAATTATACAAGGACAAATATTTTGTGTGAGTCCACTAATAATTTTCTTGAGTGAAATCTCAAGAAAAGGTTTTCATGCTAAAAGAAACATTCTTTGATAGTATCAGAGATAGAAAGGAAGGGAGAGGAATTCACTGGCTAGAGGGTTGTTATTGTTTTGTTGTTGTTGTTAAATTCCATCAAGTCATTTCTCACTCATAGCAATCCTGTAAAGGGTTTTCAAGGAGTGACTGGTAGGTGTGAACCACAGACCTTGTGGTTAGCAGTCCAGGGCTGATGATCCTACAGTGCCGCAAAGAACTCAAACCAGAGGGTAGATACATGTTAACTAGGCTAATGGGAAAGGCAACATATAAGAAGGGGGAAGGCAATATATAAGAGGGAAGTTGGCAGAAGAATGATGAAGATAGATATGCAAGGACTAAAAGTTAATAGTGATATACACACAACCTTAGAACAACAATATTCTGTGAGTAGACACATGGACAGAGACACAGGCTAAATGGGTATGGGAGGTACAGTGGAATATATATATGTATTTATATATTCCACAAATATACAACGACTTAAAAGATATTTGTGCATGGCTATTTTCCTTTGCTGCAAACACCTATGAATGTTGTAGAGCAAAGAGTGGGAATTATTATGAAAAGTTCTTAGCTATTAACAAATATCTTAAGGCAACCAGTTGCTGGGCTGGGGACCATAATCTCAGCGGACATCGTGGTCAATTAGCAAAGCAAAGTTCACAAAGACAATGTTCTACATCCTACTTTACTAAGTAAGGTCTAGGATCTTAAAAGCTCATCAGCGGCTGGCCATCTAAGACACAACTAACTACTGGTCGCTCCATAAATGGATTGGAGGAACCCTCACTAATGATCTGTGATATGCAGATGATACAACCTTTCTTTCTAGAAGCAAAGATAACATAAAATATTCACTGATGAAAATCAGACTACAGCCTTCAGTATGGGTTATACAACAACGTAAAGGAAACAAAAATCTTCACAACTGAACTCATTAATCATAAATGGAGAAATGACTGAAGTTTAAAAAAACTTCATTTTTCTTGGATCCAAAATCAAGACTCATGGAAGCAGCAGTCAAATAATCAAACAATGTATTACATTAAGCAAATCTACTGCACAAGACCTCTTTAAGTATTCAAGAACGATGTCAGTATTCAGTAACAACCCAAGCCATGGCATTTCCAAAACTTCCTCATATGCATGTAAAAGTTGGACAATGAATAAGGAAAACCACAGAAGTATCGATGCATTTGAATTATAGTGTTGGAAAGAAAAATAAAAAGTATCAAGGACTTCCAGAAGAACAAACAAACCTGTGTGGGAAGAAGTACAACCAGAATGCTCCTTACAAGTGATGATGGCGAGACTTCATGTCTCATACTCTGAACATGTTATCAGAAGGGTCACCAAAAAGGAGGAATACTACCAATGTGAAAGGAGCTCTGGTAGCGCAGTCATTACAAATTGAGATGCTAACCTCAAGGTCACAGTTCAAAACTACCAGCTTTTCCGTGTGAGAAAGATGAGGCTTTCTGCTCCTGTAAAGATTTATAGCTTTGGAAACCCTGTACAGGGTTGTTATGAGTTGGAACCAACTCCACGGCACACCACCACCACCATCACAATCACCGAGGTGGATTGACACAGTAGCAACAGCAATGGGCTCAAATGTAACAAACTTTGTGAGAATAGTACAGGCCGTGGCAGTGTTTCATTCTGTAGTGCACAGGGTGTCCTTAAGTCAGAACAACTTGATAGCACCTAATAAAGGCAGTAACAACTGCTTTCCAAAAATAATTTAAGGAAACTCCAAAGATAAAGTTCATCTTAATGATATGAAATGACAGTCAAGCAAATCATTATAAGCATACTAAAATAACTAGAGAATATAATTATGTTTAGAGGATACAATCATAATACATAAGCTTACTTAGTTCAGATGACTTTACTTGGTAGAGTCCTGGTGTGGCCTTGAAGGATAATGCACTAGACTACAAGGTCAATTGGTTCAAACTCACCAGATGTTTCTCAGAAATCCTACACTACGACTGGGAATCAACTCGACAACACTTAGCAACAACAACAACAACTTTACTTTATAAAGAGAACTTTCTGGTGTGTCAGAAAGATTAGGAATAGTGCTTTTCCTACAGAAAGTGAAAACTAGTACCATAAAAATCTTCAAATATAATTAATTATTACTGTCTTATCATAACTTTTAAATCTTACCTGGAGTCAGACGACTTAAAAAAAAAAAAAAATCCAAAAAAACCACAAACATTTTACTCAGAGCTCTAATGATTTAAAAACAACAACAAATAACACACACACACACACAAAACAACCTGCTCCAGGAAGATCAAAATATAAGACCACAAAATGACTGTCAATAAGTGGCTAAAAAAGATTACGGTCACATGGACTGAAAAGCTAAAGCAGCTTTAAAAAAGTTTAGGTTTTAAAATATGGATTAGGAGGTTGAGGTGGAGGTCCCAAGAAGATTGGTGAATACATTCTCACAAGTTCTCAAAATGAAGTCACATTGCTCAAACCAGCACCCTCTGCCACAGTGGGATTCTGGATGCAGTATAAAACATAAATCTGTTTTTATTCTTCTGACATCTCCACTTTTATACATAAATGTAGACTAAAAAATTAAACACGCTCTGTCTCAAATTTTAAAAAATTCACTGACTCATATACAAGAAGTAGCTTAACTATAAATTGTTTTTGTTGTTAAGTGCCATAGAGTCGGCACTTGTGACCCACAGCGACACTGTGTAGGGATTCTGAGGAGCAGCTGGTGAGCTTGAACCACCGACCTTGCAGTTCAAATGGCTCTACAGTCTGGCGCATTAATCCACAGCGCCACACCAGGACTCCTGACTATAAATAGTGTAGGAAAAAGAGGAACATATGAATTGCATGTTAAAATTCAACTATATTTTAGTAAAAAACAACTAAGAGTGACAATCTGTTTTAAGGAATTCTTTTTAAAATACCTGCGTTCTTTCAAAAAAGGTGTAATTTAACTTGCTATTGTTAATACGGTCCTTATAAATCAACCGAAGCCAAGATTATGGTTTCATTTCCTAAACAGGCACTGGAGGATAAGCACTGGACTGCTAAGCATAAGGTTGGCAGTTCAAATCCATCAGCCGCTCCTCTGAAACCCTATACAGGGTCGCTATGGGTCAGAATGGACTGCACAGAACTTAACAAGTTAGCTTCACAGAAATTCACAAGTTGTTCTACAGCAGAGGATCACAGCCAGAAGTTTGCCAGGAAAGAGTATTACAACCATTCCCACTACAGGAATAGTGCTAACAGCACATGCTCAACGAACAAGTCTAGTGACATGATAAGACACTGTTCTCAAGATACTAACTGGTAGGTAGGTGTTCAGAAATTTATAACTTATTAAAAGTTGGGTGCATATAAAAGGACATAAAAGAAATTTTAATAATTTTTTCCCCTCAAAATAACCCAAGTATATACCTCTGTAGTAGATGACACAAATGCAATATTAACACTGGCTAAAGGTGTGTGACAAGGCTGTATTTTTTCACCATACTTATTCAATCTGTATGCTGAACAATAATCCAAGAAGCTGCGTTATATGAAGAAAAACGTGGCATCAGAATTGGAGGAAGACTCATTAACAACCTGCGTTATGCAGATGATACAACCTTACTTGCTGAAAGTGAAGAGGACTTAAAATATTTACTGATGAAGATCAAAGACCACAGCCTTTGGTATGGATTGCATCTCAATGCAAAGAAAACAAAAATCCTCACCAGTGGGCCAATAAACAACATTTTTATCAATGTACAAAAGACTGAAGTGTTCAAGACTTCATTCTTTTTGGATCGACTATCAACACTCATGTAAGCAGCAGTCAAGTAATCAAACGACATACTGCATTAGGCAAATCTGCTGCACAAGACCTTTTTAAAGTGTTGAGGGGCAAAGATGTCAGCTTGAGGACTAAGGTGCGCCTAACCCAAGCCATGGTGTTTTCAATAACCTCATATGTATGTGAAAGCTGGACAGTGAATAAGGAAGACCGTAGAAGAATTGATGCTTCTGAGTTATGGTGTTGGAGGAGAATATTGAAAGTGCCATGGGCTGCCACAAGAACCAATAGATCTGTTTTGGAAGAAGTGCAGCCAGAGTGCTCCTTAGAGGCCAAGATGGCCAAACTTCGTCTCTCATACTTTGGACATATTGTCAGGAGGGACCAGTCCCTGGAGGTACCAGTCGCTGGAGAAGGATATCATGTTAGATAAAGTGGAGGGTCAGAGAAAAAGAGAAAGACCCCCAATGATATGGATTGACCAAGTGGTAGCATCAATGAACTCAAGCGTGGCAAAAGTAGTGAGACTGGCCCAGGATTGGGCAGCATTTCGTTCTGCTGTGCATAAGGTCACTATGGGTCAGTACTGACTCAATGGCACCCAACAGCAACAACAGCAATTTATTTATACAACCAAAAGGTTATAAAATATCGTTATTGTGTTGTTAAATGCCTTCTTTTAAAAGAAAAAAAGATACATGAAGCCAAGATAATAAATACTTTGAATTACATAGAATCACCAGACTAAAAACGATGATACGTGTATATCTAGTTAAGGAGCTCTGGTAGCGTAGTGGTTACGAATCAGACTGTGAACCGCAAGGTCAGCAGTTCGAAATTACCAGCTGTTCCGCGGGAGAAAGATAAAGCTTTCTGCTCCCGTAAAGATTTACAGCCTTGGAAACCCTGTACAGGGTCGCTATGAGTCAGAACCGACTCCATGGCACATCATAACAACAACAGTTAAAGTATTATCCATGGACTACTTTCTAAAACCATGGAAAAAGTAATTACACTGCATAATGAAAATCCTGAAGGGGAATTGTCAATAATGTGCCCAAATCAAATCTGAAATATTAAAAAAAAAAAAAAAAAAAAAAGGCTTAATAGCCAAATAAATCTTTAGTGGATGCAATTGTTGAATCTTGGCATTTAACAGTAGAATTCCATATACAACCCCCCCCATCAGATATTTGAAATGTATTTCCATATTAACCCTCTCTTATACATTTCAAGGAATCCTGGTGTGGACTGTAGGATAAGAGGTCGTTTAAACCACAAGGTCAGCAGTTCAAACTCACCATCTGTTCTTCAAAAACCCTATACAGGGTAGCTATAAGTCAGAACCAACTCAATGACACTTAACCACAATAACACATTTCAAAGCACAAAACAAAAATCCCTATATAATAAAAAGTTTAAGCCTAAACTTTAACTCTTTCAAGGCCAACTTATTTTCTGCTTTGAATTTTTTTGTTGTAGTAATGGAAGGCATATAAATGAAATGAAAACATTTTTTTTCAGGTATTATGAATTTTGATATAAGTGGGATACATTATGTCCCAAGGGGTCTCTGGTACTAAAGGTTTGCTTCTTCAGATTTACAGTTATACAAAATCCCACCAGATGGCAACACATACTAAAGTTGAGTTTCCCAGTGGTGCTGTAGGATAAGCACTGGACCCCTAAAGGTCAGTTGGTTTGAACTGCTAGATCGGCAGTTCAAAACCATCATATACTCCTCGGAAACCCTATACAGGGTCGCTATGAGTCAAAACCAAACTGGACAGCACTTAACAACAATAACAGTAATCCCCAGAAGTTGAAAATGTAGTAGGCACTAAGTCATGAAAGGGTTAAATAAGTTGATTTTTCCTATACATCTCAGAATAATGTTGTTAAGTGCCCTTGAGTTGGTTCTGAGTCAGAAACCCTGTATAGGGCTTCTGCGTAAAGGCTGGTGAGTTTAAACCTCCAACCTTGCGGTTAGCAGTCCAGAGCTTATATGTAGTTGTTAAATGCTATCGAGTCGGTTCCAACTCACAGCAATCCTATATGGGATTTATAAGAAGCAGTTGGTGGATTTGAAATGCCAACTTTGCAATACTTTGCCTACAGTTCCACATGTTGTAAGTATATAAGACATTTCACACAGTAAGAAACATACACATTGTTAAGATGCCTACTGCAACACCCAATGGCCATCAACTCAATTCTGACTCATAATAACCCTTTAAGATATTAGAGCTGCTCCTTAGGGTTTCTGGTACTGTGAATCTTTATAGGAGAAAATGTTGAAGTGCTATCAAGTAGCTTCTGGCATATACATATCAAAACACTGCCTGGTCATGTACAAGTCTCACAATTGTTGTTTCAGTGAACTGCTGCTGCCAGTGTGTCAATCCATCTTGTTAGTGATCTTCCTCCTTTTTTTACTAATTCTTTACCAAGCACGATGTTCTTCTCCAGGGATCAGGTCCCCTCTTGATAACCCGGTCAAAGTATGAGACACCCTGATTTCTAAGAAGTATTCTGGTTGTATTTCTTCCAACACAGATTTGCTTGTTTTTCTTCCAATAATCTTTTCCAGCACCGTAACTAAAATGCATCAATTCTTCTATGGTGTTCCTTATTTACTGTCCAACTATGACATGCATATGAGGCTACTGAGAAACCACAGCTTGGGTCAGGCACACCTTAGCCCTCTGATATATTTGCTGTTGAACACGTTAAAGAGGTATTGTGCAGTAGATTTGAGTGATGCAGTACATCTTTTAATTACTTGACTGCTGCTTCCATGAGTGTTAATTTTGAGTCCAAGCAAAATGAAGTCTTTGACAACTTCAATCTATTCTCCATTTATCATGATGTAATTTATTGGTCCACTACTGAGGCTTTTTGTTTTCTTTACACTGAAGTGCAATTCATACTGAAGTCTTTGATTTCCATCCACGAATATTTTATGTGCTCTTTGCTTATAGAAAGAAAGTTGTATCATCTGTCTTCCTTCAATCCTGATGCCACGTTCTTCATATAAACTAGTTTCTTAGATTATATGCTCAGCATACAGACTGAAGAATTATGGTTAAAGAAAACAACCCGGAACATACCTTTCCTGATTTTAAACCATTCAGTATCCCCTTGTTCTGTTCTAACGACTGCTTCTTGGTCTACGTACAGGTTCCTGTTCTGGAATATCCATTCTTTGCAGTGTTGTCCATAGCTTGTCATGATACACACAGTCAAATGCATTGCATAGTCAATAAAGCACAAGTAGACACCTTTCTGGTATTCTCTGCGTTCAGTCAAGATCCATCTGATGTCAGTAATGGTATCCCTCATTCCACGACCTCCTCTGAATCTGGCTTGAATTTCTGGCACTTACCTGTTCATGTACTGTTGCTGCCGTTCTTGAATTATCTTCAGCAAAATTTTACTTACATATGCTATTATTGATATTGTTTAATAATTTCCATATTCCGATGCTTCACCTTTTTTTGGAATGAGCACAAATATAACCCTTTTCCATTCAGTTGCGTTAGTAACTATCTTCCAATTTTCTTGGCACAGATGAGTGACCCACACCACCTCCAGTAATTTATCAGTTCACTGAAAGATTTTAATATGTATTCTGACAATTCCTAGGACCTTGTTTTTCACCAATGACTTCAGTACAGCTTCTACTTCTTTCTTCAGTACCACTGGTTCTTGATTATATGCTACCTCTTGAAACAGATGAACATCAAGCATTCCTTTTTGGTACAGTGATTGTGTATTCCTTCCATTTTCTTTTGATGCATCCTGCATCATTCACTATTTTGCCCACAGAGTCCTACAATATTACAAGTCTAGACTTGAATTTTTTTCTTCAATTATTTCAGGTTAGAAATGCTGAGCATGTTCTTCCCTCTTGGTTTCCTAACTCCAAGTCTGCACATTTTGTTAAAATAGTTTGTCTTCTGAAGCTGTCCTTTGAAATTTTCTGTTCAGATCTTAACTGCCTAATTTCTTCCATTAGTTTTAGCTTCTGAATGCTCAAGAGCAAGTTTCATTTTAATCTTTCCTTTCTTTTCTGTCTTTCAAATGACCTTTACTTTCCTTCTGATTTCTTGACTTAATCATACAACTCTTCTTATCTTTGGTCACTGGTATCTAATGCATTGAATCTATTGAGATGGTCTCTAAATTCAGGTGGGATATATTCAATGTCCTATCTTGGCTCTCATGGAACTGTTTTCATTTCCTTCAGCTTCAGTATGAACTTGCATATGAGCAATTGATGGTCTAATCCACAGTCTATCCCTGGCCTTGTTTAGGTTGATACTGAACTTCACCATCTCTTCACATTGATGCAGTCAATATGATTCCTGCACATTCTATCTAATGTGGTCCAAACATATAGTTGGCTTTTATATTGTTTATAAAAAAGTATTTTGCAATGAAGAAGTCATTGGTTTTGCAAAATTCTATCATGTGATCTCTAGCATCATTTCTATCACCACAAGGCCAAATTTTCCAACTAGTGATCCTTCCTCAGTTTCCAACCTTTGCATTCCAATTGTCAATAATTATCAATATATCTTGACTGAATATTTTATCAATTTCAGACTGAAGAAGTTGGTAGAATTCTTCATTCTCATCATTACTGGCTTTACTGGTTGATGCATACATTTGAATAATAGTGGTATTAACTGGTTTTCCTATCATATACAGATTTTTAAATGTTCTTTTTGATAATGAATGTGATGCCAATCCTCTTCAATTTGACATTTTGACATAGGAAGTCATGATTACCAGATTCAAAATGGCCAATACCTGTCCATGTCAGCTCACTATTGCCTAGGATATTGATCTTTATGCATTCCATTTCATTTTTGACAACTTAAAATTTTCATAGATTTATACTTCATACCTTCCATAAACTGATTATTAATGGATGTTTGCAGCTGTTTTTCCTCATTTTGAGTTGCACCCCATCAGATAATGAAGGTCCCAAAAGCTTCACTCCATTCAAATCATCATGGTCAACTATACTTTGAAGAGGGGCAGCTCTTCCCCAGTCATATTTTGAGTGCCTTTCAATTTGAGGAGCTCATCTTCTGGCACTCAGATCTGACAATATTACTGCTATGCCAGACATTCACAAGTAGTCTGCCTTTCTTCTTTCTAGTCCTTCTTATTCTGGAAGCTCTGCTGACATCTGTCCATCAGGGTGGCCCTGCTGATATTTAAAACACTGGTGGCATAGCTTCCTGTATTATAGCAAGACACAAGGTACCACAGTATGGCAAACTGACATAGAAGTGATGAACAGGGGCAGACAGCCTCATTTTTCTGCCACAGAGTGGTTGGTGGGTGTGATCCAATGGCCTTGTTGGTTAGCAGCCCAACACTAGCCTAGTGCTAAAAAATTCTCATAAACAGATTAACTGATATGGTGGCTATGCTTAACTGGATACAGATCTTTCTCTTTTAAATGTAAAGCACTGAAATGAGTAAATCATTTCACATATGAAATATTATGACAATTGGAATCTACTTCAAAATTATCTAGGAGATGAAGGGAATGGATGGACTAAGACTGGATATCAGTTGATAAGAAGCTGCGTGATGGGTTCATCATATTAATCTCTTTGCTGCTGTTTAAGTTTGAGGCCATAACAAACAAAAAAAACCAAAGCGTACAATATCAGGCTTACTGGTCAGACAGATGGGTGGAAACCCTGAGACTATGGCCTTTAGTCACCATCAGACCTAGAAATGAACTCACCTTGTTGTTAAGTACCGTGGAGTCAGTTCTGACTCATAGTGACCCTGCACAGGGTTTCCGAGGCTGTAATTCTTTATGGGAGCAGACAGCCTCATCTTTCTCCCATGAACAGCTGGTAGTTTTGAACTGCCGACCTTGAGGTTAGCAGCCTGATTTGTAACCACTACGCTACCAGAGCTCCTTGAACTCACCTTAATGGTTCAATTTTCAACCAAATAAAAAAAACATATAAAAAGTGAATAATAACACTAAAGAGTTATGCACTCCTTAGAATAACCAACTATTTGAGATCAAAAGGGCAGCATTTACCAGAGGACAAAATCTTGAAGGCAGGAAAGCTGAGAAGGTTAGGAAAGGAGGAGGGCTAGAAACAGGGAGCAAGTTGGATAAGTGAAGTCACATTGTGTGGATTGCAATCAATGACATGAAACAAAATACAAATGAATCATTGAATGGAAAAATGATCTGCTTCACTAAGTTTATGATAAAAAGTTAAAAGAAAAAAGGTTTAGATATATGCTTTCCCAAGTTATGGTAAACAGAGACAGAAAACATACATATCTTCTTAGTTTATCTTATACAATATATCTAATTGTCAATCATGAAACTGACAAATACAATTTTATAGGAAGTTACATTTGTAGAATGTATACCACCCCAAATTAAACACTCTAATTGGGTGAGTGCTTTAAACTATGTATATCATATTAAAATGTCAACTATTATTTACTTACTGAATTGAAAATATTTAAATTTAGACTATTAATTATAAAGCTTTTTTGGAAGAATACATACCTGTGGACTGTGAAGATCTGTGGTCAACATGATAATTGAATAAGCCAAAACATAAGCAGTGTCTGCACTAGCAAAAAGGGTTTGTCTGGAAAAATAAATGTTATTATCATGTCACAAACTTAATATTTTATTTTTATTTGAGTCAGTCTTCTCAACTCCCATAGTACTCTTAATTTTCTCTCACAAGATTTATGCTTTACCTTATACATCTTTATAGCTTTACCCTATTATTTCCAAATCACAGATAATCTAACTCCCATGATGGCAGGGATTCATGTCCTATTATTTTTGAATCCCTACACGCTTCCTAGCACAGTGTCTTAGACACAGTTTATAGTCATTACTTGAATTTGAATCTTACTTACCCTTGGTTGCATTCTAGGTATCTTGCAGCAAATTTTTCCATTAGTCGATCAATTTTCTGAGCTTCTCCTGGAAGACGGAATCCTTCCAGAAACATGCGAAGGGCTGAAACAAAGTCCTTTCCTGAAAAGTCATGTTGGTCCACATATGCATACATGACTTCTTTGTTAAACTTATCATTGTCGCCGAGGAATTCACCCACCTGAGTCTAACGTAAGAATAAAAGACAAACATTTTTATCCTAAAGGCATGTTACTTACACTTGTCACACAGCCATTTAAAAAACAGAAAGTACAAAAGAACCATAGTTTCTTTGAATACAGCGTTAACTACTGTAAACATGAAGCTAAAAGTTAAACATACTGGATGTGTTTATCAAAAACTTCAAGATATTTTAGTTAAAAGCAGAATTAATAACACTTAGGCTAGTCTTCAAGTTTCATGATGGGGTAAGTCAAAAAGTATTGCTGCAATATTACAGAAACCTTCATTAAACAAAAATCAAAACATGAATCTATCATTTCTTGATGTATTTTCCATCTAGGTCTATACACTTCAGAAGGTGGTGTTTCCATCACTCTAACCCTTCCCCCAAGATTTCTGAGCTCTTCAATCTATTCTACATCAAAATGGGTTTTGGCATCCCAAAATGTGTTCCTTTTAAATGTTCTGTGAGTTCTGGGAACAAAAAGAAGTCTGAGGGGCAAGATCAGGGATGGAGAGTGGATGAGATAATGTTTCCCAAGGAATTCTCATAGGACCATTTTGTCCAACTTTCCTCACCAATTTAACAGAAGAATAATGTTTTCTTAAAACTCCTTCCTGATAAGCCCGTGATTGTCCCATATCATTTGAGAAAAATCTACCAAGACTACCACTTTTAAATTCCCCCAAAACAGTCACCATAGCTTTTTGAACTGATCTCTCTGCTCTGACCTTACACTGGTTCAGTAGATCCCCTCAGAAGTGCATGGGTGAACTACTGATCTGTGACAACACCAGTTTCTGGACTTCAGCCTCAGTTTCTTCATTTGTTGAAGTTGATGGTTTTCCCTTTTTTTGGCTCACCTCAGAGGTCTTCCCAACTTTCCTTCAAATGGTTGACCCCTCTATTTGGGGAAGTACTTCTGTAAACTTGTTGCAAAGTTCCAGTGATTTGGGAAGATGCCCATTTGAGTTTTATAAAAATGTAGTATCAGGTCTGACCTTTTTCCATGACACAATTTATTATTTTTTTAATGAAAGCACTCTAACAAGATGAAGAAAATGTTATTACCTGAGAGAACTGGTCTGCAGTCATCCACTGACCACAGAGATATGATGGTTTTGTTGGTATAACAAATGAATGGGAATCCTAGTAGCAATACTTTTTGACTTACGTTGCATACTGAGAGTATGTTAAAGCGATCACCATCTGCATTATGAACTTGCAAAGCAATTTTATATAAAAGATTACGATGAAATAAAACAGTATTCTTACAGAGTCTAATCTTTCCTCTTGATGTAAGAACTGGGCAATATCTTCAGGTGTAGTACCAAGCATCCCTTGTTCTTGGAGGTACTGAATTCCTCTCTTTGGTTTCTTAGTAAATCTAGATGATGTTAAAGTTATAGGAGCATTAAAAATATTGCCTGAGGTGATCTTAAAACTAGAATAAATTAATCATCTACTAATGCACTGGACAACAAGGTCAGATTGAACCACAAGGTCAGTGATTAAAACTCGCCAGCCACTCTTCAGAAACCCTACACAGGGTCACTATGAGTCAGAACTGATTCAATGGCACTTAACAACATAACAACAAGAAGTACTTAGAAAAACAGGAGGTTATTTTTTATTTTTAGAAAAGAGTCTTGAATAAAAGGCCATCTTTAACACGGTTATCTTTGTTATCATATGACATTCTTTTTGATGGTATCAACTGTGGTAACCTACACTACTAGAGATAATGTCATGTTGTAGACTAATTTGAATAAGGACGTGGACATCAACTAATCGTCAAGTATTCTAAACTCATTTTACAAACATCATTTGATTAATGCCAGGGTTTCTGCTTTTAAAGTACATATCTTGTATTTGGGGAAGTTTTTATCACAGTCTGATAACATTATTTTCTTTTTAAGAATGTTTTTAGAATACAGTCCAAATTGAATGCAATGGACAAATAAAACAGATCCAATTTAATTTCTCTTGACTGTTCCCATCATCCAACTTACATTGTTACTGTTGTTGCTGCTAAGTCAAATTCAACTCATGGTGAGCCTATATGACAGAAGACTGACAGAGTTTCTTTGTTGTTGCTGTTATAAGTGCTATAGAGTCGGTTCCGACCCATAGCGACCCTGTATTGGGTTTCCGAGGAGTGACTGGTAAGCTTGAACCACGATCTTGCAGTTCAAATGGATTTGCAGTCTGGCGCATTAACCCACAGCGCCACACTAGGACTCCGACAGAGTTTCTTAGGCTACCATTTTTACACGACCAGAGTGCCATGTCTTTTCTTCCACAGAGTCTCTAGGTGGGATTTAACCACTGATCTTTTGGTTAGCAAACAAATAGTTAACCACTGTGCCACTAGAGCCCCATTCAATAAACAGAATACATCTGCCTGCTCTCTTGGCTCCTCTATGCACCTGGGGACTCTTCCTCATGCTTAAATATAGAATTCAAATGTCACTTCTCTGTTTACAAATAATTTACTTCCTACTTTTAATGCATCTTTAATTACTTCAGTCTGTTATCACCTACCACAAGGCTATCCTCAAATGGTTCCCGATCTTTCGTTGTATCCATCTGCCAGTCCATCCTTCATGCTGCTGGTAAAGTCATCTTTCCAAAATAGAAATTTAAGCTCCTCTATTTAAACTCCTTCAGCAGCAAGTCATTACCAATAGGAACCAGAAAACAAAACTCATCTATATGAAGAACAAAACTTTCCCTAATCTGGAGCCAGGAGTCCTGGTATGGCACTGTGGGTTAATGCACTGGACTGTAAAGTCAGTATGAACCACAATGTTGGTGGTTCAAACTCACCAGTTACTCCTTGGAAACCCTACACTAAGTTGCCATGTGAGGGAACTGACTCCATGGCACTTAACAACAATCTGGAACCAACTCAATGATCTTGTCTGACCTCCTGCTCCTTACTTCTCCATACTACTGCCGTACCAAAATCAAGTCTGCCATCAAGTCGATTTTGACTTGAAGCAACCTTACATCACAGAATGTAAGTTTAAGAATGTAAACCTTTACAGGAGCAGAAAGCCTCATCTTTCTACCAGAGTGAGGCTGCTGGGTTGCAATTAGCAACTGAACTCTTAACCCATTGCGCCATCAGGGCTCCTTTGCTCACCAACGGTCATCAAATACCATATGTTCTCTACTGTACCCCTGTGCTGATACAAAAGCCATTTTCTTTGCCTGGAATACTGTTTTCTGTACTGTGCCAATGATTCCACCCTCAAGGTAAAATTTAACCATACATTAATAAAAATCAAACATTTTTCACCAAGATACATACAATCCTTACTCTCTAGGACCTTTCTTTATAGTGAAATATCACTATGAAATGAGATTTCACTAGAATGAAAGGTCATGGAGCATTAAAAACAACACAAGTTAAAAAATTAAAATACAACAAACTGATGTATTTTTAAAGTAAGACGGTGGCATAGCAGTTGTTGATGGTGGTAATTATGTGTCGTGGAGTCGATTCTGACACACAATGACGCTATATGGGGCTTCCAAGGCTATATATCTTTACAGGAGAAGAAAGCTTCATCTTTCTTCCATGGAATGGCTGGTAGTTTCAAACTGCTGACTTAAGAGGTTAGCAGCCCAACCTGAAACCACTACGTTACCAGAGCTAACACAGTCAGAATGTATTCCCTGGGGGAAATGACTCTTGAACTGAGCTTTGAAAACTGCTTAGCCCTTTCTTAAACAATAAAAAAAAATTCCCAGAGAGGAAAAGATCACACTAAACATACAAAAGTATAAGACAGCAAGTAACTGTGTACTGAAGAGTGAAGTGAGATAGTAAAGTGACAGGTAATGAAATAGAATCCAGCAGGTCCAAATCATGAAGAGGATTATATGCTATTACAAGACACTCTGGCTTTATCTCTAAGAACAAGAGAGGAGAAATATAAGCAAAATTTGATTCAAGAAAGATTGCTCTGATACATAAAACTATAGGTAGAAACCGGAACCACATCCAGATCTCCAGAGATGAGAAATCTCCACTTGAAAGGATGAGCAGACCAGCCTGGAGCGGCTAGAAGAATAAAGGATACCTCTTGAAAGAAAGACCTGCAGGAAAAATGGAGGCAGATGGGCTGTTACTACAAAAACAAAAAATCGCTTCCCTAGAAAACATCAAGGCAAGTGGCCAGGTCCTCTCAACGCAGACCCCCCTCCGAGACTAAGACTCAATGGAAATGCACGCTCTGGTTGGTGACCACACACATCACCGATGGGGGGGAAGTGGGGTAAAAGCAGCAATGAAGCGGCAAGCTAAGCCCTAGAATGCTCAGTGGACTTCTGTGGACCCAGTTGGGGACCTGGTTGGCAAGCAGTGTGAAGAGACCTGGGGACTTTTGGGCCCAGAGTCAGTGGCGTGGCCACGGAGGACTCGAGAGGCGAGTGGAGCTACCGGCTAACGGGAAGAGAGGACATATGCACAGGAGCGCCCACACTTGCAAATGATACCCATGTGACCTGGACCGGATGACTGGACGATCGGAGCTCAACCAGGAGAGGAAAGAAGAGGGAAGAAAAAAAACCAAGAGTGAGTTAATACAGTCTGATGAACTTGACCTATACCTATGGAGTAGCAACTCAAAAGAGGGAACAAATCCTCACAGCAACAAACATTCACACACACACACCCCACACACACAGAGTGGACAGAAAAGGGCAGCTTGGACATTGGATACTCAAATTGGGAGGGGGTGACTACAAAGGCAATAAGTGAACTGGCTTACAAGTTTTCAAGAGGTAACCTAGTGCTAGGGAGCATGGCGGAAGGTAGAATCTCCAGTAGGTACTATTCAATCTGTCTGGGTGGAGCTGATGAAAGGAGAGACAGATGGGTAACTCGTAATACTGTAGTGAATAATGCTTATCAGGACGGACTATGAAGGTTGGAAATGCAAAGGTAGAAGTGTTGTAACAAGGAAGGGAGTGATTAAATTTCCAGGATAGGAGTGGAGACCTCTGGGACCATCAACGGAGAAGAGCCGAGAGTGGGACCCTACCCAGAGAAACAGAGATGCCTGAGATGGAGGCAGAGATGATGACGCGGAGTGATGAAGCGACTGGGGACTTTGGACCCAGAGAGGGAAAGGGACTGTGGGCCGAAAACTAGGGGGAGGAGGGGGAAGTGTAGGGGGCGGGTTTCTGGGATGTACCCTTTGGGTGGTGGATGATGCATGGAGGGGATTGGAACCATGGCAATGAGATGATATACGATGGAATGAATGTAAAACTAAAGTTCCCCCATGTAAACTATCATGTAATTCACAATAAAACATTAAAAAAAGAAAGACTGCTCTAGTAAAGTATGAGAAGAGTGGAGAATGAACAGTACCAGAGAAAGATAAGCCAATTAAAAGATTATACTAGTCAAGGCAAGAAAGGGGAAGGGTCTGACGTGAGAAAAAAGCTGTGGGAGAAGAAAATATATTGCAGAGATACTTAGGAAGTAGAAAAATTTAAGATTTACTAACAGATTGCATCCAAGGGTAAGAGGAAAATCTAAATTAATTCCCATAATTCTAGTTACAAATAGAAGGAAATCTAGACATAATAAGATTTTCTGTTTGTCTTTTGCTTTAGATACAAGTATTTGGGGGCTGTGAGGGTCTTCAGAAAGCCTAGGGACTCACTGATTTAGAGAATTACGGACATGCTGAGCAAGAAGAGCCTGTGTGATATTTAGTGGAGATGTGCACCAGTCAGCTACAGATATAAGTCTGGACTTCAGTAGAAGTTTTTTAATTAAAAATAACATTTTGGAGTTCTGAAATGTTTGCACATAGATGACAGCTGAAACAATTTAAAAAAACACAATTATCTAAAAGAAGACAGAAAGTAAGAAAAGGGCTAAGAGGCAGGACCCTGGAAATGCTGAGAACAAGCAGAGGAAAACAGCCTTTAACAAAAGCTAAGAGGATGTGGTCAGACAGGTAGGAAAGACAGAGTGATGTTGTGGAAGAACTGGAAACATAGCAACAGGAAAGGATTTTCATGAATGGCTCTGTGAAATAGAAAGCATATTCAGCAGCTGAAAGACTGAAGGATAGGGAGACTTCCACTTTGAAGTCCTGTGACTTCCTCCTCCACTCCTCAAGTATTTCAAATAGTTAGTATACCTTGGCACAAGTTTATACAAAACTCAATCATGAACTTTACACAATAACTATTTTTTAACAAAACATTTTGCCCATATTTAAACTATGATCTTAAATGCAAGGAGTGGTGGTGGTGGTTATGTGGCATGGAGTCGGTTTCAACCTATAGAGACCCTGTATAAGGCTTCTGAGGCTGTAAATCTTTATAGGAGCAGAAAGCCTCATCTTTCTCCTGTGGAGAGGCTGGTAGCTCAGCAAGTAATCTATTACACTACTAGAGAAATGCAAGGAGTAGTGTCTGTATAATGCCTGGCTCATACTACCAATACTAAGTATATGTTTGATAAGTGACCAGCAGAATTCCAAGCTAAATATCTGTTTTCACATACAAGACTGTGGGGTCTTCAGAAGCAAGGGCTGTTTCATTCACCTGTTCTTCCCCAGACCATTAATACTATCTGGGACAAATGGAACTTTTATAGTAAGTATTGAGTGAACAATTAAAATCAGAGTTGATTAGTTTTAGGATACGTTTAAAATTTTATCAAAGTTGTGCTTTTTGACATGTTAACAATGAAAAAAGGGTATATTGATACTGACCAAAATACAGTGCTGAAGTGCCTGAAATGTATAATCCAAATAAGCATGATAGATATTTACAAAAGATACATGGAGAAAGCCCAGTCATTTAATTTTTTTCTTATTGTTATCTCTTTGAAAGGAGAGACACAATCAATAAGGTGGTAAGGACATACATGGTAGTTTTCAGATAGGAAATAGTCCAAATGAAGGCTTATGTCACAAAACTTAGTGTAAAAACTTAATTTTGTAGGATGAGAATCTGGTATATAGTCTAACAGTACAAGTACGCAATTACCTCATCAATGTGTAAAAATTAAAGCTCCAATAATGACTGAATAACAAGACCAGAAAATTTCTAGTTAGTTAGGAAGAAAAAATCTATAACCTATAAAGAAATAGTGCTAGACAGAAGAATCAAAATTTAAATATTTCTGGCTCAGCAATATTTTGTAACTACACTAACTGAAGACTATGAAATTGTATAGATGAAGTTCTCCAATCAACTAATATACGAGGGGGATTAAAAAAGTCTGAAGCAAATTCCATTCTTTTAATTACATTTTTAAAACAAACTCTATGAAGCCACCTCATATGTTACAAAATTAATTCATATGACAACACTGGATGTGCACTAGAAAAGTCACTTTAGGGAGCACACAATGAACATGGGGAAATGAGTAAGGAACGATTAAAACTCTAAATATGACCTTGAGTATATCACTTGAATTTAGATACCACTTCATGGACAGATTTATGTATTAGAAACTAGTAAATGAAGACTAGATGAGTTGTGGGATGAATCAAGAACATCACACATGAAAAAAGTAAAAGGTCATTGCAGACAGGAAAGAAAAAAAGACTAAAATGGATGCCAAGAAATGCCCTGAAACTTGCTCTAGAATGCAGAGAAGCTAAAGCAACAGGTAGAAATGAAGCAAAAGAGTGCAACAGAAAATTTCAAAAGGGCAGCTTAGGAAGACAAAATAAAGTATTATAATGAAATGCACAAAGTCCTGGAGTTAGAAAACCAAAAGGGAAAAACACATTCAGCATTTCTCAGATTGAAAGAACTGAAATAAAAATTCAAGACTTAGGGTACAACACTGAAAGATTCTATGGGTAAAATCTTTGGATGACATAGGAAGCATCAAAAGGAAGGAATACACAGAATAACTGTAACAAAAAAGAACTGGTTGATGTTCAATCATTTCAAGAGGCAACATAAAATGAAGAACCAATGATATTGAAGGAAGAAGTCCAAGCTGCAGTGAAGGCACTGGCCAAAAACAAGGCTCCAGGAATTGATGGAATGCAAACTGAAAAGTTTAAATAAAAGTGATACAGCACTGAAGGCCATCACTCAACAATGCTAAGAAAGTCTGAAGGCAACTACCTGCAAACTGATTGGAAAAGATCCATTATTTCTTACCATTACAAAGAAAGGTGATCCAATGAGATTCGGAAATCCTACAATATTAACATCAGATGCAAGCAAAATTTTGCTGATGATATCTATCTAAAGCATGGTTGCAGTAGTACACTGACAGGAAGTTGCCAGAAATTCAAGCTGATTTAGAAGAGGACATGGAACAAGGGCTACCACTACTGATATTAGCAAGATGTTTACTTGTGCTTTATTAACTATGTTATGCAAAGGCATTTGACTACGTGGATCATAACAAACTATAGATAGCATTGCAAAAATGGGTATATGGCAACACTTAATTGTACTCATGAGGAACCTATACACAGATCAAGCGGCAGTCTTTTGAACAGAACAAGGATACCAAATGGCTTAAATTCAGGAAAGATGTATGGCAGGGCGGCATCCTTCCACCATCATTGTTGTTGTTAAGTATTGTTGAGTCTTTTCTTACTCATAGGGTTTCAGAGGAGCAGCCGGCCAGTGGGTTAAAACTGACCTTGCGCATCAAACTGCCCTTGCAGTCCAGCACATTATCCTGCAGCACCAGGACTCCTGCAAAACTTCTTCAATATGTACGTTGAGCAAATAATCTGAGAAACTCAATTATATGAAGAAGAATGTGGCATCAGAATTGGAATACAGCTCATCAACCACCTTCAAAACGCAGATGATACAAACTTGTCTTCTGGAAGTGAAGAAAATCTGAAATACGTACCAGCCGCTCCTCAGAAACCCTATGAGTTAAACCAACGCGACGGCACTTTGATTTGTTGATCAGTATGTACCTCAGTGTAAAGAAAAGAAAAATCTTTTCAACTGGACCACAGAATATCATGATAAATGGAGAAAAGACTGAAGTTGTTGAAAAGTTCATTACGCTAGGACTCACAATCAACACTCAAGGAAGCAGTAATCAAGAAATCAAAGGAAGCATTTTGCATTAGGCAAATCTTGCAGCAAAAGGCCTCTTTAAAAGAACAAGATGCCAGTTTGAGGACTAAGGTGTGTCTGACCAAAGCCATGGTATTCTCAATCACCTCATATCCACGTGAAAGACAATGTATAAAAAGGTCACAGAAGAATCAATGCATTCTAATTATGTTGTAGGTAATGAATACTGAAAGTACCATGGACTGCCAGAAGAACAAGCAAATGAGTCTTGGGAAGAAATACAGACAGAATATTCTTTAAAAGTCAGGATGACAAGACTTCAGCTCTTGCTTGTACTTTGGGATATGCTGTTAGGAGAGACCAGTCCCTGAAGAAGGACATTATGCTTCAGCAAAGTGGAGAGACAGTAAAAAGAGGACCCCGCCCCCCACCCCCCAACTAGATGGAGTGATACAGTCGCAGCAACAATGGGCTCAAACATAAGGACAATTGCAAGGATTGTGCAGGATCTGGCAGTGTTTTGTTACATTGTGCATAGGGTCCCTGTGAGTTAGAACCAACTCAATGGCACCTAAAAACAAAAATCTAAGAATCAGGAGAACTACTGAGGTGGACTGCAAGGTTGGTTTGAACTGCAAGGTCAGCAACTCAAGCTTACCAGTTGCTTCTTGGAAACTCTATACAGGGTCGCTGTGAGTCAAAACCAATTTGACAGCACTTAACAATAAAAACAACACCCATTTTGGAGTCCTGTGTGGTACTGTAGAATAAGCAATGGACTGCTAATCACAAGGCTGACAGTTGGAACTGACAGTTCCAACCCATCAGTGCCTCCTCGGAAACTTTATAACTAGTCGCTGTGTGTCAGAACTGACTTAACTAGCATTTAACAACAAGAAATACCCATTTTACTCATTGAAAGGTGGTGATAGCAAAGGAATAAAAAACAGAATTAAAAGTAGTATAGAAAACTAGGGCACAGGTGGTATAGTTCTAGCACAGGCTTAGTCAATAACATTTCTCCTTAAAATCTGAAACTTACAAATCTATTCCTTGTTCTATTATTTCTTTTTGTTGCTTTAAGACCTCAAATTGTTCTGGATTATCATTGCCAGACATCTGTGTACTGTAACTGCCTATCCCTGATGATGATGTGGACTCCAAAGAATTTAAACTTCCGTATCTGTTTATTGTCTCTGGATGTTTGATTTCACTTGTCTCTTGCTCAGAGGGTTTTTCCTGACCTGTAAGAAGAAAAACTGATAAATTACTCTGTGAAAAAAGGGAAAAAAAGAAACCTGGGAATGGTAAAACAAATATTTGAGTAAGTAAAGCTATCTGTATTTTGCTTAGATATCTACATAATACAAATAAAATACCAGGTACCAAAACAGACAATACTAAAACACAATGCACAACATGCACCATTAGAAGGAACTCCTTCTGATAGCTGTAGAGCTGAGTATCCATGGTCTTCAATGATCAGCTCCTGACTCATGAGGACTAGTTTCATTTCTAGTACTCGACTAAGGTAAGACTAGTATAAATTTTTTCTAAGTCAGGTAAACAACAAACGAAGATGAACAATCCAGCCATAAATCATTTTATGCTTTTTATGCGTTTCTTCTATGATTATCCTAGAGTAAGTTGCACAAATATGCTCCTCTTTAATGTAGTATTTGAAGTCATGGTGTGGAGCTGCAGCATAAACACTGTACTGCTACCAGCAAGGTCTATGGTCCAAACCCAACAATGCTCCTTAGAACCCTTATAAAGGGTTGCTATGAGTGGAAACCAAGTTGATCCCACTTAACAAAAGCAATGTGATATTCAAAATATCACTGATAGGAAAAATGTTAAAAATAGCTTTGATAAGTTGGAAAGTATGTACAATTTAGTTATCAAAACTATATTTAAAAACTTTTAAATTTTAGTTTTGATGCCTAGGTTGGTGATAACAATTCTAAAGCTAGTTATTTAACTCACAGGAAATACCTCTTCATGAAGTAAAATGAATACAATACATCAAAAAATACTTTAATGACAAGTGCAACCATCCTCAAAAGTATCATTTACTTAAAACAAAGAAAGAATTACAACTCAAAATATCCCCTTACCAAGAGTTGTCTGAGAGTTGGGATTCACATACTGATCCTTACTCCATTCAACCATACACTTCAAAATTGACACTAAGCATTCTAAGCCTTTTTTCCTCAGGCTCAATTCCTACAAAATAATTCATAAATTGAATTAAAAAGCTAAAATATATATTTAAAACAAACATGTTAATCTTCCCTGGCAAAAGTTTTAAATTTGAAAAAGATTTTAAATTCTTACCTGAACATTACTCATACCAAGTTCTTGACTTCCCCGTCCTTGAGCAATTTTGGATAGATCATTTACTAATCTTTCAAATATATTTGCTGCATTTAAGTCACAGTCATAGTTTACATAAATATCCACTACACTTTGAGCATCTGTAACAATATGTAAATTTTAATAAAATCAGCTAGTATATGAGTAACATTTGGCATTAAAATATTTCAGTATTAGATAGAAATAATGATGAAGGATAATTTGAAATACCTGCACAGATCCTTGTCAGGGTCTGAATAACCATCCATTTGTGGTCAAATGAGCTGGTAGACGTTTCCAATATGTATAAGAAAATCTCTTTAAAGAACACCTGGGATTAAGGAAAAACTTCTGTTTAAAATAGTTTATTTATCCATATGTACAGTCAAATATTTAATATTCCAAGGCTGTAGAGCAGGGATTTGAAGCTAGGGTCCTCTGGACTTGAACTTCTTTTCAGTTTTATCTCTGAAACCAGAACTAAAATAAACTAGGTAGGTGATTTTTAGTAGTTCTTGCAGTACTGATTTTAAGTAGTTCTTGCAGTATCTGTACTACAATTTAAATTGCTATGTTTTGCATACTCACTAAAAAATAAATGTCATGATTTGGAGTTCCTCAAAATAGAAAATATTTTTAAGTGGTCATTTCTTGGACAGATTTACAAAGCTAACATTGTCAAGTTTCATTTTCTACCCCCTGAATACAGCATAACTTTTGTTCACCAGTTTACAATTTTTATACACTATAGTTGTTGTTGTTGCTGAGTGCTGCCAAGCTGGTTACAACCCACAGTGACCCTGAATAGGATTTCCGAGGAACAGCTGGTGAGACTGAACTGCCGACCTTGTAGTTCAAATGGACCTTGTAGTCCAGTGCATTAACCCACAATGTCACACCAGGACTCTACATTATAATTGTGGATGAGTCTAATTGTTCTTAGATTTAAAAATAACTATTACTCTAATCCATACAACAAAAATTATCTAATTCACATAACCTCATATGCATGCAAAAGCTGGACAGTGAATAAGGAAGACTGGAGAAGAATTGATGCATCTGAGTTATGGTGTTGGAGGAGAATATTCAAAGTGCCATGGGCAGCCAAAAGAACAAATAGATCTATGTCGGAAGAAGTGCAGCCAGAGTGCTCCTTGGAGGCCAGGATGGCCAAACTTCATCTCTCATACTTTGGACATATTGTCAGGAGGGACCAGTCACTGGAGAAGGGTATCATGTTTGGTAAGGTGGAGGGTCAGAGAAAAAGAAGAAGAACCACCCCCCCCCCCCCCACCCCCAGTGAAGTGGTACCATCAATGGGATGAAGCATTGCAATAACTGTGAAGTTGGCCCAGGACCGGGCAGTGTTCTGTTCTGCTGTATATAGGGTCGCTATGAGTCGGTACTGACTCGATGGCATCTAACAACAAGGATATATATAACACTTACAAAACTGAAAATCTCTGTTCTCTGAAAAATACAAGTGATTTCTCAATACATTTTTACACTAAATATCAAACACAAAGGAATTAATTGACTAATGGCATACATTTCGGTTTAATAGCTAAGATGTTTTATATTTAAAATTTTTTCAATGAACTGTCTGTGATTTATTAAGTGGACAATTAAAAAGCAACAAATAGCTATGTAAGGAACATTACATATTATGAATCCAAATGTAAATCACTCATAATATAAGATTACTTTATATCTTCTCCCCGAAAATTGGCTTAGGCACCCTTTACTATGCTTGTCTTTCCTAATAATCATATGTTGAGATTTTTCAAGATGGAACACCACTCACATTACATTTGAATGTTTATTAAATAGCATACCTATTTATGCTTATTTTATACTCAAAGTTTTTCTTAAAGGACAACAGAATAAAAACAAACAATATAAAAACATGATCTCTTAAAAACTAAGCATTACAATAATTTTGTACCAAGTATTTATCATCTATAAACAAGATCATTTCTTAGGACATTTCCTTTTAAATTCATGCTTACAAAAATTTTATCAAAGTTATCCTATAAAAACAATAATTCTAAGTGAAATGAGTTTGTGAAATCTGGTTACAAAAAGATAAACATTTCCCACAGTCCCTATATAAAAGGGATTACAAATTGTCCAAAACTGAGGAAATAATTGAACAAAGTCTTTCATAATTCTCCAATGTCAAGTTAAATGCATAATAATCAAATAAAAGACATGCAGTTTGTTAAAAAAAAAAAGTGTATATAAAAAAAACTTTTATTTGTAGTTTCTGAATACAATGGGTAACATTATCTAAAAATAGCAACTGTTCCTAGCTAAATGTCTTGTATTCTTTTAATAGACATATGGTAAACTTCTGATGTGGTGCTGTAAGATCATAAGCAATGGACTGCTAAGCAAAAGGTCAGCAGTTCAAACCCACCAGCTGCTCCTTAGAAATCCACACAAGGTCACTATGAGTTAAAACCAACTCCATAGCTCTTTAACAACATAGTAAACTTCTAAAACGTAACATACAGCTACCGGAAATTGTTTCTATGAAGTTGTTTCCTGTCCCTCACTCCAAGAAAAGGTCCAAAGAAGATGGTTAACTTAAAACACCTAAGTCTTAATCTATACTATTTTCATAATGTCTAAATAAATTTTAACAGAAAATACAGAATAATAAAACGGTATCATATGAAAATTTTGGCCATCTCAAATTTCTGAGAAAACTACAGTATATCCTTTTAAGTGAGCTAATGAATTATTAGCCTTATCTTGAGTTATACATGATTAAGTACATATAAGACTAACAGAAAAAACACACAATCTGCTTTTCATATCAAATAATATAGAGGTAAAAAAAAAATTAACAACAAAAAACGAGTATTTCTATAACACATAATATTCCAATTCAAACAATATTTTCACAGATGACAAGTTGGAAGAAGTATCCATTAAGTCAGTAAATCACAAAATACTACCTTAAAATAATGATTTGACAGAGACTGTGAAAAATAGCCAAAGCCAATATATTTCAAGTCATCTTGGTATAGGGTACTGGAAAGCTTCAGTTAGCAATAACCATACCTTGAATAAACCAAATTACCTACAATACAGCCACTACGCAACCATGGACCTTTCTTGAAACAGAACCTAATTCCCTATTAAAAAACACAAACCACTGCCATTGCGTCAATTCTTTCTCAAGATGACCCTATACGACAAAGTAGAATTGCTCTTTAAGATTTCCTAAGCTGCAAACCTTTACTGGAACAGACAGCCTCATCTTTCTCCCAAATCTACTATGACACACCACATAAACAATGACTGACCTAATGTGAGGACTAAGTGAATTCATAACACTTAGAGACAATCATTCAACTAGTGGAAATTCTTCAGAGGCAGGGCCTGTGTCTTACTTGTTTTGTATTCTTAGTGTTTCATAAACTTAGCACCTAGCACTTTATAGGCTTATGTTAGCTGAATGAAAATACAAATTTTTTTTAAAAAGTATAACATATAAATAGGATTCCAGTTTGTAGAACTTTGCAGTGTATTACAAAATCTGATTTAACATGAACCAAATGAAATAGTCAACAGCAATCTTAACTGTAAAACATACCTCAATTTGCATCTTCAGATGTGTCTTGAAGTTTGACAACAAAGTAAGAAATATTGAAAGAGAAAGCTCAAAAACCTCTGGAACAGATGACACTCCATTTTTAGAAAGTGCAACACACAGATACTGTTTAATAGCATTAATAAACATCTCGTTAGTCCTAAAAACAGGTCCTGCATTTTGGAGAATGGATAGAAGTAACTGCAACGAAAGAATCTTGGATCGTAGCTCATGAGACCTAAAATGTTAAAAGAAAAAGCACTTGATTTACTATAGTGTCTGTCATTCTTTCATGTTCCAAGAGCACAGAGCAGTAGAGCAAAACTTGTATTTTAGCTACTAGAGAGCCCATTGAAATATCATTGATAGAATTCATTTTAGGAAGAATAAAATAAAATAAAATCACTTTATAACAAAACAAAAAAGAGAGAGAGAGACAAAGCACCATATATAAACAAGCTCAGCACTATGGTAATAAAAGGATGTTCCAAAAATATCTTCTTGTATCATATAATTTACAATATTTTTTAATAGAGAGGAAATGAAAACTGAAACATAAAAAGGAAGTAGAGTATGTAAAAAAGTTTAGCCATAAATAATGTATAACCACATTATGTTCCTTTGTACCACATAATTTTACAAACTTTTTTAAAAAATCATTCACACATTAGTGTTTACCAGGGATTCAGGGCAGGGGTGTGGTGAGGAATGGGAGTTATTACTAAACAGGTACCAACCAAGTTTCGGTTTATGGTAATGTAATGATTTTAGACTGAATAGTAGTGATGGTAGCACAACATGTAATTAATCTCACTGAATAGCATACATAAAAATGGTTAATATGGCAAGTTTTGTTATAAATGTTATTTTACCTCCAAAAGTTTTAAAGAACCAAGCATACCACAGAAAAGCATTTAAATGAAAAGAAAAAAAACAAATGCAATAAATATGCTTGCTAAAAAAAAAAAATTGGGATCCTGGTGTGGAGCTGTAGGGTCAAGCACTGGATTGCTAACAGCAAGGTCAGCAGTTCAAACCCACCAGCTGCTCCTTAGAAACCTTATATAGGGTCACTAAGAGTCAGAATCAACCTGATGGCACATAACAAAAGATGAAAAAAATGATTCACAAATATTTAAGGTCAACCTATTTGTTTATAGCACAACAAGAAAAATTGAAGCAGTATGCCTTGTTGCTTTCTTTCACATCCTTATTTGTTTAAATATCATTGTGAACTTGAATAAGACTTTTAAGCTCAACCGAAGACTGATCCCAGGCAACATTCTAAATGCAGGACATACAAGGAGGCTTCAAAAATTTCCTGGAAAAATTAATTACAGTATCTTTTAATGCTATTGTTCCACAAACTCTTCAAAGCAACTCATGTACGTTAAGTGCTCTAGCAGCTAGCTCTTTTCTTTCTCTGGATTAATTCCTAAACGCTGTATTTAGTCACATTTACACAGTACAGTAAACTTAATTGCTATTAATTTCTGCTTTAAATTTTCATGGTTCCACGGTCAAGTGGTCCTGGTGTGGTGCTCTAGGATCAGCAGTGAGCTGCTAACCAAAAAGTCAGTGGTGCTAGCACTTAACAACAATGACAAGGGCCAAGTAACTGAAGGGCCAAAATAATTCTAACAAGTAATATTCAGTTTCATAGAATTGGGTATGTAACACACACACACAAATAATACCTTCTTTGAAATAAAATCGGAGAATAACTTGGCTTACAACATATAAGGAGGCTTCAAAAATTCACAGAAAAATGGATGAAAAAAATAATGGAATTCTACCAAAAACTTTTTGAAGCTTCCAAGGTTCCAAAATGGTTGTTTTTCACTTCAAGACTATGGGCAGCAAATATATTACAACAAAATGCTTGGATAAATCAAGTCAGAATTGGCAAAAGGTAAGAGTCTAAACAGCCCTAGGAAAAACTGGTGAGCCAACTGAACTACCGAGGGTCTCTCCTTCATGTTCTATTCTTCCAAGGCTTCCATACAACTTCTACTTACTACTGTAAGTCATATCTATCACCCTTTTGTCCAATTTCTGTCATTAAATACTATAATTTATCATTCTCTAACATATTAATTGTTGCTATATTTTCTTTTTATTTGTATCCCTACCATTCAAAATAAGAACATAAGTAAAAAAAATATTGCTATGAGGGCTCCAGTTCTTCTATGCATGGATTTATTTTACACAAAACACACTTAAACATGTCTCTGCCATCAGTAGACGGTTGCAGATATGAGCTCTCAGTAATAAACATCTTCATTTTGTTAGGGCCCCTTCAATAAGAAAGGCTCAAGCAAAATTACGGCTTCTGAAGATTTAGCAGGTACGTTGTCAGGATGGGAAACAATTTCTCAGCACAACTTTCCTACCCTTTTTCTCACCAGTGCAATTTTCAATTTTCTTAAAACATATTTCAAATAAGTCCTCATGCTTGTCCTGTGTCCTTAAAGGAAATGTGTCAAGATCACCCCTCTGGAGTCCCCAAAATAGTCTCAATACAGTAGCCATCTCAGGCTTTCCCTTCTTAATTGGCACTTGGGAATGGAAACGCTCTAGAGTTGTTTTGGTTTTTTTTAAAACAACTGAAATACTGTTGCTTATACTTACTCTTATTTTAGTATCTCTTTCTTATAATCAAACAGGCCTTCCCCAAATTTCTCTCTATATAAAGGTTCCAAATTGTCACACTGTTAACAAACACATGCTGCCACATTCAAGGCCGGTCACTCTAATAACCTCAAACTTTAGTCTCACAGAGTAATTAAGAGTTGAGCCATACAAACAAACTTGACCATCTAGGACTTAAACCATGGTGCCTTATTAGGGTTTAAATCAGTACTTTTGATGGGAATCAGCTAACATGACTCTTACCTCAAAGTACTCCCCCCTAGGGCATTTTGTCAGGCTTTAATGAATACATATTATGGCTTTTAGGATTTTTTTTAGGTTTTTTTTTTTTAAGCAGCTTTTAGGAATCTAGTCTGAGGCTATGAAGCAGAACTACTTAAGCTCCAAAGATACTTACAACAGAAGGAACTTTAAAAAGATCATGGAAAAATTTCATTATCTTTTGATTCTATTTTCCATGACCTTTTTGAACCCCCTCACACTTCCGCGGGAGAAAGACGAGGCTTTCTGCTGTAGTAAAGATTTACAGCCTCGGAAACCCTGTACAGGGTCGCTATGAGTCGGAAAGGACTCCACGGCACATAACAACAGCAGCTTTAAAACTTGATTGTTTCTTTTTACATTTTCTTTTTCAATTAAAGAATAAATAGCCCTATATTTTTTATTTGGGTCCCATAGAAGGAGAACAAAAGAAAACCCAAAGATTATCTTAATAGATTTCAACCTTAAAAAAAACAAACTTATATTTATCAAACTCAACAACTACTGACTTACTTTGGATCTGGTGGTCCATCTGACAGTGGTTTCATTGACAGTTTACACAATGACCTGAATACTAGAAAGGCATCCTTTTGTAAAATGTGGGAAAACTTAGCACCAGGTGAAGGTCCTGAAGAATTTCCAGATTCCTAAACAAGGTAGCACAACAGGTAAATAAAGATATTTGTCAGTATTAAATAATTTTAGCATTTTAATGCATTTTCCATCCTCCAGGAATAGATTAGGGCTTATCTCACTTATCAGAAGGGGAACCAGATGAGAAATTTGCCATACTATCTTTCTTTAATCTGACAAACTACCCCAATTCTTGACTAGAAATGAATACCTGAAAAAAAAATCTGCATTCTTCTTAGATATTTCCTCTTTGTCACCAAATAAACTCTTAAAATTCACCCAGTTCACAGGATTATCAACAATACTATAGCTCATCATGTCCTGACAAGACATATCATCCAAAGTCCTAAATTATGCTTCCTTCTACCTGTCATGTGTTTTTTTATTTTTCCTCTTTTGCTTTTTATCTACTCTTGAGGAAACACATGACAATGGAGATTTCCAGGGTAATATTTAAAAGTTGGTATTTGCTGTTGGTCAGCAAAGCTAGGAAAACATGCCACTATATATACAGCAATAAAAGCCCTAGTGGTGTTATGGGTTAGGCATTGGACAGCTATAAGGTTGGCAGTTCAACTCCACCAGACACTACATGGGAAAAAGATAGAGGCTGCCTGTTTTTGTAAAGATTTACAGTCTCAGAAACCCTATATATAGGTACACATAGGCAGTCCAAGTTCACCAGTCGCTCCTTGGAAACCCTCTACAGGGTCGCCATGGGTCAGAACTGACTCAATGGCACTTAACAACAACAAGTCAGAATTGACTCAAAGACAATAAGTTTGGGTTTTTTGGTTTGGCATAATGGAAACACTAATTTTGGAAGTTGCTGCTGTTGTTCAATGCCTATCCTATGGCATCACATGAGGATTCCTCATCCTCTTGAGAATGTTCTTTTTCAATGTAATTTCAATTGGGCAGTGGAGAAGAGAAGATGGGAATCCAGGTGCTACACACCTGAGAGTTGGAAATTCACCAATCAACACTGGAAGAGAGTGAACTGGCCTGATTTATATAAATGAGAGGAAAAAAACAATTTTTAAATTTTTTATTCTTAAATGTTTTATTGTGAATTATGTGAAAAATTTTTATTTTTTATATTTGAATATTTTATATTTAAAATTTATATTTTCCCAAGCTAAATCTATCAGCATCATAATTGGAGATATTCTCTACAAGGTGCTGGCAATTCATATATATGTAAGATTAGGAAGAGTTTTCCTCCATTAATACCTGAGTATCATTGGAAGAGACAGATAATCTGTCATCAGGTAAGGATGGTGTATATGCAACAGAAATTGGTGTTCCAGGAATTCCATTTGCATGAATATTTTCACTGTCACTCCCATCCTCTAAAGTTCCAACATGGCCATCTGCATTTGCATTCATAGTAGTGCCATCACCCATATCTAAAATGACAAGAATAAAAACTCAAAATGTATCTGAATTAATGAAAATGTGTTTAAAAAGCATACCATATTAAAATTAAACAGTGGCAGAAAAGTAATGAGTAATGTTTATAGACAATGTTATTTAAAGGTTATCAGAGTTACTAGTAGGCAAATTTGCATTTGAAATACATCCAAATAAAATCTTTAAATTGCTCTGGCACTAAAACACATTCAACTGATGAAACGCTAACCTGTTTATGTCAAAACAGAATTTAATTTTAGCCTATGTCAGTGTTTACTAACTGGGTTTTGATGAATACTAATGCCATGAGATGTTAACAGAAGTTCCTTAAAACAAACCCATTATCAAATAAGTTTAGGGAAACAGATTTGCTAGTAGCTCTTCAAAGGTGAAATGCAGCATACAGTGTTCCCAAAATTTATTTTACCAGTAACTCCCCCATCTTTATTTTAGACTATTAAAATCTTTTTAAAAGATATGTTCGTTAGAACACAATTTAGAAATGATGGCTTACACTACTACATATATTTCATTGTGCTATAAGGAGCTCTGGTAGCGTAGTGGTTACGAATCGGGCTGCGAACCTTAGGGTCAGCGGTTCGAAACTACCAGCCGCTCCGCGGGAGAAAGACGAGGCTTTCTACTCCCGTAAAGATTTACACCCTCGGAAACCCTGTACAGGGTCGCTATGGGTCGGACCCGACACGATGGCACTTAAAAACAACAACAACAATGAGGATTAATCATATGGATAATTGATATAAACAAAAATAAGTAACTTTCAATAGAACAAACTATTAATACTGACTTCAAGAACTAATCTAGCTGTAACTACGTGAAAAAAAGAGCACATACATACATGTCTGTAGCCATAACTGTCAGAAAATTGGGCCATTCTTGCTAAAACGGAAAGAAAACTATAATATGGCATTTTCTTTCATATTCCAAAGTGTCAGATTTTGGAATATGAAAGACTTTTGTTTCAATCATATCTCTATGATTTCCTTGGAAAGTTATTTTCACCATTCTCCACTTCAGTTTCATCAGCAGCAAAATGGAAAACAAGAATGTCTATGAGTTTTCACCAAAACACACACACACACAAATACATCTATAACATAATTGATGGTCAGTGCTTTTTGTTCTCTAAGATCAAATACACTGGGATTGATTTAAGAGGAATTATTCCAAAGTACGTTTCACATTTACCAAGTGTTATATGATACACATATTTGTGATAAAACACACTTGTGAAACTCTAGGTTACAAGGAACAGTTGCTTTCCAAGCAGACCTTTTGCAGCTTTAATATGCTGATGTGCAATATGATAAATAACTTTTATGATTAAATGTGCACACACACAGATATATATGGAAAGGGGATTAAACTAATTCTGTATATAGGTGTTGCTGTTGTTAAATGCTGTCAAGTAGGTTCTGATCCACAGTGACCCTGTATAGGGTTTCTGAGAAGCAACTGGTAAGCTTGAACCACCAATCTTGTGGTCAAAGTGACTTTGCAGTATAGCGCAATAACCTACAGCACCACACCAAGACTCTATATACAGGTAGTTCCCATTTTAGGATGAACAGAATGACGATACATTCATATACTTTTTGTTTTATTCTGCATATCTATTGCTAGCAATATGGACTTCATACAGCATAATTTTCTGATGCTATTATTCTCATGCTAATTCACCCCTAGAGACAATAAACACTGGATTTAAAAAGAAACTAATAGTGAGAAAAAAGACAATAGTGAGAACTTTGGAAAAACAAAACAAAACAGAGGGGTCTTTTACAAAACAATTAAGAAATCTAGTATGAGCTCTCAGTTGCTCCCTTTCCCCCCACCACAACCCCCACCACCAAAATTAAAATCTTTTTCTTTCTTCTCATTTTAGAGGAAAATATTATTCTGTATTTCCAAGGTAAGCAATTTATTTACCCTCAAATCAGTTTCTTCTTGTTTTTGTAGTACCTGTTTTTTGTTTATCTTTTGTACATCTTATAATTAATGTTGTTGTTGTTATGTGCTGTGGAGTCAGTTCCGACTCATAGCGACCCTGTAGAGTATGTTAGTAATGTGAGTATTTTATTTTAACACTGACTTTTCAATTTTGTGCACATCACTACTTGCTGTTCTTAGGTGCCGTCCAGTCTACACTGACCCATAGCGACCCTAGGAAATAAGGCTCGGTTCTGGGCCAACCTCACAATCCTTGCTACACCTGAGCCTACTGATGCTGCCCCTTTGCCAATCTATCGCACTGGGGGTCTTTCTCTTTTTCTCTGACCCTCCACCTTACTAAACATGATATCCATCTCCAGTGACTGGTCCCTCCTGACAATATGTCCGAAGCATGACAGACAAAATCTGGCCATCTTGGCTTCCAAGGAGCACTCTGAATATACTTCTTCCAACACAGATCTATTCATTCTGTTGGCAGCTCGTGGTACTTTCATTATTCTCTTCCAACATCATAACTCAAAAACATCAATTCTTCTACTGTCGTCCTTTATCACTATCCAACTTTCGCATGCATTAGAGGTTATTGAAAATACCATAGCTTCAGTCAGGTGCACCTTAATCCTCAAGCTGACATCTTTGCTCTTCAACACTTTAAAAAGGTCTGTGCAGCAGATTTGCCTAACGCAATACGTCCTTTGATTTCTTGACTGCAGCTTCCATGAGTGTTGATGGTTGATCCAAGAAGAATGAAGTCTTTGGAAACTTCAATCTTTTCTCCATTGATAAAAATGTTGTTTATGGTCCAATGATGAGGATTTTTTTTTTTTTTTTTTTTTACATTGAGATGCAATCCATACTGAAGGCTGTAGTTTTTGATCATCATCAAATAAGTATTTTAAGTCTTATCCACTTTCAGCAAGCAAGGTTATATCATTTGCATATCACAGGTTGTTAATGAGTCTTCCTCTAATCCTGATGCCTAGTTTTTCTTGATATAAGCCAGTTTCTTGGTTTATTTGCTCAGCATACAGACAGAATAACTATGGTGAAAGAATACAACCTTGTCGCACACCTTTCTTAATTTTAAACCATTAGTGTTTCCATGTTATGTTCGAACATGTACAGGTTCCTCATGATCACAATTAAGTGTTCCAGAATATTCATCTTCACAATACCTTCTGGTCTTCTCTGCTTTCGGCCAAGATCTATTAGACATCAGCAATAATATCCCTTGTTCAGCATCCTCTTCTGAATCCAGCTTGAACCTCTGGAAGTTCTCTGTCATTGTAGGCTTACAGCTGTTTCTGTATTACCTTTATTAGAACTTTACTCACATGGGATAGCAAAGGTATTGTCCGATGATTTCCACATTCTGCTGGGTCACCTCTCTTTGGAATGGGCACAAATATGAATCTCTTCCAATCAGTTGGCCAGACAGTTGTCTTTCAAATTTCTTGGCATAGATGAGTGAGTGCCTCTAGTGCCAACTCACTTTCTTGAAAGATTTCATTTGTATTCCATCAATAATCTGGTACCTTGTTCTTTGCGAATGCATTCAATGCACCTTGGACTTCTTCCTTCATGATCATTGGTTATTGATTATATGCTACCTCTTGAAATGGTTGAACAATGACCATTTCCTTTTGATACAGTGACTCTGTGTATTCCTTCCATCTTTTTTTGCTGCTTTCTGCATCATTCAATAATTCACCCAGAGAATCCTTCAGTAACACAAGTTGAGGCTTGAATCTTTTCTTCAGTTCCCCCAGCTTGAGAAATACTGAGTGAGTTCTTCCCTTTTTGTTTTAAATAACTCCAGGTCTTTGCACATTTCATTTTAATATTTGACTTTGTCTTCTCAAGCTGACCTTTGAAATTTTCTATTCAGTTCTAGTACCTCTTCATTTCTTACATTTTCTTTCACATCTCTACACTGGAGAGCAAGTTTTGGAGTGTCTTCTGACATCCATTTTGGCCTTTTCCTTCTTTCTTGTCTTCTCAATGATGTTTTGCTTTCTTCATGTATGATGTTCTTGATGTCATCCCAAAACTCTTCTGGTCTTCGGTCTTTAGTGTCTAATATATCAAATCTGTTCTTCAGATGATCTCTAAATTCAGGTGGAATATATTCAAGGTCATATTTTGGCTCTCATGGGCTTATTTTCATTTTCTCCAGCTTCAGTCTGAATTTGCATATGAGCAACTGATGGTCTGTTCCACAATCTGCTCCTGGCCTTGTTTTGGCTGATGATATGGAGCTTTTCCACTGTCTTTTTCCAGATGTAGTCAATTTGATTTCTATGTATTCATCTGGTGAGGTCCATGTGTATAGTCATCTTTTATGTTGTTTTAAAAACAGTATTTGAAATGAACAAATCATTGGTCTTGCAGAATTCTATCATGTGATCTTCAGCATCATTTCTGTCACCAAGGCTGTATTTTCAAACTAACGATCCTTCCTCTTAAATTTCCAACTTTTGCATTCCAATTGCCAGTGATTATCAATATATCTTGATTGCATGTTTTATCAATTTCAGATTGAAGAACTTGGTAGAATTCTTCAATTTCATCCTCACTAGCTTTAGTGGTTGGTGTATAAATTTGAATAACAGTGGTATTAATGGTCTTCCCTGTAGCACATGTATATCATCCTATCACAGATAGCATTGTACCTCATGACAGATCCTGATATTTTCTTTTTTATGATGAATGCAATGCCATTTCTCTTCAATTTGTCATTCCAAGCATAGTAAAAGCAGCTCTGGTAGCATAGTGGTTACGAATCAAGCTGTTAATCTCAAGGTCAGCAGTTCTAAACTACCAGCTGTTTCACGGGAGAAAGATGAGGCTTTCTATTCCTGCAAAGACTTCCAGCCTCAGAAACCCTGTAAAGGGTCTCTATAAGTCGAAACTGACTCCACGGCATACAACCACCACCGCCACCACTGATATAGTAACCTATATGACTGTTAAATTCAAAATGGCCAGTATCAGTCTATTTCAGCTCACTAATGCCTTGGATATCCATGTTTATGTGTTCCATTTCATTTTTGACAATTTCCAATTTTCCTAGATTCATACTTCATACATTCCATGTTCCGATTCTTAAGGGATGTTTACAGCTGTTTCTTTTCAGTTTGAGTTGTGCCCCATCAGAAAATGAAGGTTCCAAGGGCTTTATTTCAATCGTGTCATCACGGTCAACTCTACTTTGAGGAGGCAGCTCTTCCCCAGTCACATTCTGAGTGACTTTCAACCTGAGGGGCTCATTTTCTGGCACTATATCTGACAGTGTTTTACTGCTAGTCATAAGGTTTTCAGTGACTAAATATTCGGAAGCAGTTCATCTCTCCTTCTCCCTAGTCTGTCTTTGTCTGGAAGCTCATCTGAAAGCTGTCCACCATGGGTGACCTCGATGAAATTTAAAATACCCATGGCATGGCTTCCAGAGTCACAGCAACTCACAAGCCACCACAGTACGACAAACTAACAGACGAGTGGTTGTGCACACCACTAGTTCCTTCCTTTTACCCAATAAAAAACACTTAAATCTCTTGATTCTAAGAACACACAAAACAAAATGAAACCCTTCCTTCAACTATGCCACATATTTACTACTTATTTTTCTTTTTTATCAAATTTCTCACGGGAATAACCAATATTCATTTTTATTGTTTTCCTGTCCTTTCTTAATAAATTTCTCAAAATAATTAAAAAACATTTTCTGATAAGTTTTCAGACCTTGACACAAGACAGCCTTGGGTTGGAATCTTGATTTTATCATTTCCTAGCAAGTTAACCCAATCTCTATTTGTCAATCTCACCAACTTTCTTATATA
>NW_006408554.1:11607212-11622883 GCF_000296735.1 Chrysochloris asiatica | reverse complement strand
TATAAAATCATAACAATAGTATTTAAATCTTCAGTAGTTTTCCAGAGAACTAAATGAATAAATTTAAAAAAGGAATACATGAAATAATTCCTGGTACACATCAAGCAGTTAATAAAGTTAGGTATTATTTGCTATGTTTCTCCTCTATTCTGTAAACAAATGCTGACTTCTGGTTTCAAGGTGGTGACCTCAGTCTACCAATTTGCTTTCTTCTCCACTGACAAATCCTACTGACATTACTAGAAAAATATAAACATGAGACAAAGTCTGTAACACCATAGAGAAATTGAAGAGGATATTACCAACGGACCAAAAACCTTATAAAGAATTTCTAGAACATATAAAGTAGACAGGTTTGGCTCAAGGGAAAAGTCAAATAATACTGATATGTTTATGACTGAAGTATACCTTACTAATGTTGTTGTCCCCCAAATACTTATCTACTGTTGTTGCTTTTAAGGGCAGTCAAGTCAGTCTGACTCAGCCTGTATAGGGTTTCTGAGAAGTGCCTGGTGAGCTTGAACCGCTAGCCTTGTAGTTCAAACTGACCTTGTGGTCCAGTGCATTAACCCACCGCGTCACACCAGGACTGCTACTTGGCTGAATATTGGGCCACAAGGGCAAGTTCCACTCCAAACCTGAAAGGTGGTCAAGGACCATAGTCTCGGGTTCCTCCAGACCCTTTCTTACTAGTAAACACAGTCCTTTTTATAATTTTGAGTTTTCTTCTACTTTGTCTTTCACTCTATCTGGGGCATACTAATGTGATCCCTTTTCAGAGCAGTTGGTAGTGGTAGCTGGGAAACATTTAGTTCTTCTGGTAAGAGTCATGGAGACTGATGTTTCATTGGTCCACTGGACTAGTTGGTTCCAAGCATTTTCAGTTTTCATCACTCTATTTTCTTCTGTACCTTAGATGGCCAATCTTCTGCACCATAGATGGCCAGTCATGAGCTTTTAAGATCCCAGTTGCTAGTCACCAAAGTGGGATGTAGAACACTGTCTTTGTGAACAATGTTATACCAACTGACCGTGGTATCCCCTGAGAATGTGGTCCTGAGCTCCCAGGCCCATTGTCTCAAGGTTGACATACCATCTATGATAAAATTTCCTTAACTCAGATAGTTAATCAATTCTAAATTTTTAATGAACTGGCATCCAGTATCTCATTTCTCACCTACTTTTTCCTTTCCATTACTATTGCTACTATCATGTTCAAGTGTAGATTACTGCACTAGTCTCTTACTGGACTTACTATTTCCCAATTAGCTTCTTAATGCAATAATTAATTATACTGTTGATTATATTTCTTAGCTCTAAAATCTTCAATGGTAATCCATTCTGTTCTAAAGTCCAAACTCCTACACCTGAAACTAATGGCCCTCCATTTACTGGCTCCAAACTACTTCTTCAGTCTTTTTTCTATGAGGACATCACATACTAAAAATCACCTGACAATTCCCAAATGTGCCTAATTAACTAGACCTGTGCTAATACAGTTTCTAATACGTGAAGCATTACTCTTGTGTGACTGTGTATGTCCTGGTATGATGCGGTAGGATAAGCCCTGGCCTACTAATTGCAAGGTTGGAGGTTCAAAGACACCAGTCACTCCTCTGAAACCCTAAAAGGGATGCTTGGGACACTGTAAGTCAGAACCAACTTAACAACACAATAACAATGTCTGTGTAAATCTATACTGTCTGGTGTGGCGCAGGAGGATAATGTACTGGACCGAAAGGTCAGTTTGAACTGCAAATTTCAGGATTCAAATTCACCAGCTGCTTCTTGGAAACCCTATACAGGGTCGCTATGAGTTGGAACCACCTTGATGGCACTTAACAACAACAACACATGAAGCCCCCATAACTAGTACTGGAAGTAATTGCTGTTTTAATGAATCCTAATATGATTACAGATATTTCTTTCTACGGAAACATCACTTTCTACTTTGTATTGGTGGTGCTGGGTTTCTGAGACTGTAAACCTTTACGGAAGCAGAAAATCTTATCTTTTATCTGTGGAGTGACTGGTAGTTTCAAACTGCTGACCTTGAAGTTAGAAGCCCGATTCACATCCCACTACACTACCAGAGCTCCTTTCTTTGTATTAGTAAATAAAATCCATAACTCTTTTCTTTAAATGCACGGTCTAGCTTGAATCAATTTGTGCCATCTAAAGTGTCTTGCAACTGTTTACACTCCATAGTATTTGCTGAATGAAGAGATCAATGAACAAAACCAAAGAATGAGAAAAAAGTAGGTCATATGAATGTCTGTTTCTATTTTCTTGCTAGAGAAGAAATATATTCTTAGACCAATATAATAAACAGGAGTTAGAGATACCTGAAATAGTACTGTTCTTTTTCAAGATCCACACTGTTCATCATACTTCTAAAAGTGTAAGTACAAGATACTATGCTCAGCCCTGTGCAAAATACGATGGATTAAATAAATGCCAATGGATTAGCCTAAAATCTAATAGTATGCATAATACTTTTTATGAAAAATGTGAAAATTTCTAACAAACTTTAAAACATTTTCAATAATCTAATTCATAAGACAGAAATTAGCTCTACAGCAACTATAATTTGCTCTACTATACGAATCGGGCTGCAAACCACAAGGTCAGCAGTTCTGCGGTAAAAAGATAAGGCTTTCTATTCCTGTAAAGATTTATAGCCTTGGAAACCCTGTACAGGGTCACTATGAGTCGAAACTGACTCCACAGCTTATAACAACAACAACATAATAAAAGTGTAAGAAATTATTTCCCAAGAAAGATATATAACACTCAAATCCAAATCAATTTAATTTATAAAATTTAACATTTAGGACAATGGAAAATACCATCCTTTATATAATGAACAAAAGCAAAAAATAAATAAAAAGTCATCAACTTTTTTTCTTCATGAGTGGGAACTAAAAGGATTTAAATAAAAGATTTCAACTGAAGCATGGAAAAAGGGGCATTCTTTTAAAATCAAAGTTACTTAAATATTTTTCTTCAGAAAAAAAAAATTACCAAGGAAATCAAATTTGAAAACAGTAATAATTTTGCCATTTTTGTTTGACATATTACATTCATCATTGACAAATGAAATTATGTAAAACAGAATAAACTAATTTAAGGTGAGTACAATACCTCCAACAACTATGTTCACCATTTCTTCTACAATGCTCTGTACAATGTCTTGTGGCTTTTCTTCCTGGTCGTGATTTTCTCCATCATATAAGATATCACTTTTAGATAAGGCTTTGAAATAGAAAAATTCAGGAAAACACTATTTTAATTTTTATAAATCTTTTCTAAACATTTAAAAAACTTTCATTAAAAAATGTAGAATAAAAGAACAAAACCTCAAACAGATCTAAACACCAGAAGTATATATGTTGAGGGTGGACCTTCAAAAATTATAGCCAAATAGGTCAAGTATAAATATATTCTCCAAATTCAATTAAAGTTCAATAACAATATATTTGACAATCTATTAAATGGCTATTCATTTTAAATTTTATAAATTAATTCCTTTAAAGTATTTTGAATTAAGACATTTTCTAACATGTCCCAAAGACTTCTCTCCCTTATCAAACAGTAAAGCAGCTGCAATTAAAGCTTGCTTTCATTATTTGTTGTTGTTGTTAAGTGCTATCGAGTTGTTCCAACTCATAGTGACTGGTGAACTTGAACTGCCAACCTTGCAGTTCAAACTGCTTTACAGTCTGGCACATTAATCCAAACTGCCACACCAGGACTCTTTGATTACTCAGGCTCTTTTAATTATTTAAGCTCATTAATAATAAAAAAAAATTAACAATGTGCTCTAACACACTGAGGTTCTTGATGAAGCAGAGAGAGGTCTGTCTTCTACCAGTTTTCTAGAGACTACTTACTATTTTTTCCTCAATGAAAATCCACATTTCCCTTGTAAAACTAAATATAGTAGTTGTTAAGTGCTATTGAGTTGGTTCTGACTCATAATAACCCTGTATAAGGTTTCCAAAAAATGACTGTTGGGATTAAACTAACACCTTGCTGTTCAAGCAAACCTTGCGGTCTAGCGCTTAGTAATAAAGAATGCATTCCTCAATTTAATGTTAACTAAAAACATTAGCTGACAATTAAACCTTTCAACATCTTAAGAGAAATTGATGTTACTATGCAGAATTGATAATTTCCAGTTGTTGTTGTGTTATTAAGCGCTGTCGAGTCGGTTCTGACCCATAGCGACCCTGAACAGGGTTTCCGAGGCTGTAAATCTTTACAGGAGCAGAAAGCCTCATCTTTCTCCCACGGAGCAGCTGGTAGTTTTGAACTGCTGACCTTGTGGTACGCAACCCGATTCGTAACCATTACGCTACCAGAACTACTTGGCATTCTGGTTACCATATAAATCAAAAAACAAAAAAAACAAACCTACTGCTATCAAGTAGGTTCTGTCTCATAGTGACCCTGTAAAGGGTTTCTAAGGCAGTATACCTTTACAAGAGCAGAAAGATTTATCTGTCTCCCGAGTAGCAGCTCATGAGTTTTAACAGCTGATGGGTTTGAACAGCCCTCCTTGCAGTTAGTTAGAAGCCCAGTGCTTATCTCATAGTTCCAAGAGGGATTCTTGCAAATAGGTCAAAGAAGCCTCAGTTAGCACTTTCTGATGCTTTGGCATACAAAATTAGTACCGCCCTATACCAAAATGACATAATTGTGCTTACTGGCTACTAGCACACTTACAATCTTCGTATCTCTTTCAAAAAGCCATTTTATATACTTTTCGTACGTACCATGCGGGAATTCACTTTCAGAAAAAGGAATTTAACTCCTAAATTGAAATCAGTAGACTTCTTAGCAAGAAGGCAATGTATCCTGAATGTTGTGTAGGTCAGGAAACTGTAAACAATGTCTTTGATTTGACTTATATGAAACCTGTCACTTTTAAAGATACAATCTCCTAGAATTTGGTTTTTAAGTAACATGTTGACAAACATGTTGACAAAGGAGTCAACAAGGAAAGTTATTTCACATATAGAGAAGAAACCAAACCTTGTAACACACAGATGTAACCATTCCTTACATTGAAACCATTTAGAATACTGTATATTGTTGCTACCTTTGCAAAATAGGAACTACCAACCTGTTAAGACAGTTTTGTTTCCAAATCATATAAAATGGATTCTTGACAAGATACGAAGATTCTAAGTGTTTGAAACATGGCATGCTCAAGAAACGGAAGACAAGCTTTCAAACAACTGGAAAAGGTCCTTTGGAAACAAAAACTGTCTAACACTTTGTATTTCCTATTTTGCAAAGGTAGCAACAATATACAGTATTCTAGATCATGACAACTTAAGGAAAGGTTCTCATCTGTGTGCTACTAAGTGTGTTTTTTTCTCTCTGCGTAATATTGATTTCCCTGCTGATTCATTAGTCACCTGCATATTGCTTAATAGTCTTTATTTAAACTGCAAACTCTAGGACACTGTATTTTTAAAACTGACATCATATAATCAAACCAAAGACGGTGTTTACAGTGTCCTGACCTACATAACACTCGAGATTCATCCCCTTCTTTCTAAGAAGTCTACTGATCTCAAGGTAGGGGTTAGATTCTTTTTCTGAATGTGAAATCCCGCATGGTATGAAAAGAGTATAAAATGGCTTTTTGAAAGAGATACTAAGATTGTAAGTGTTTGAAACATGGTATGCTCAAGAAATGGGAAGAAGACGAGCTTTCAAACAATTAAAAAAGTCCTCTATCCACCTTCCTTGTCCGCAAGTCTCTCTAACACACTCTCATCATAAAGAACAAAAAAATATCCACTGCCATTAAGTTAATCCCGACTCATAGTGGCCCAAAATGGGGTTGCTAACAATATAAATCTTTACAGAACCAGACAGCCTCATTTATCTCCCTCAGAATGGCTGGTGGGTTTGAACTGCTGACCTGTGGTTAGAAGTCCAACACCTAACCACAAATCACAATGTTGGCTTCAAAAGCCTGTCTTCCCTTGAGGCAGGGAGAAACGAATAGCCAGACTCATCACAACAAAAAGCCTGTAAGTCCGTCTTCAGCCTAAAACTGACTGGAATACCTTAAAGGGGGCTAGAAGTTGCCCAGTGAAAGAGGCTTCCTATGGAGCCTTTACACTGCACAAGACAATAGGTGGAATCCAGAACCAACTGAGGTAGGAAATTTCCACTGGAAAGGACAAGTAGACCAGCCTGGAGTGGCTAGAAGAGCAGAAGATACTTCATGAAAGAAAGACCAGCAGGAAAAATCTGTAACAATAATGGCAGTCTGATTGATTATTACAGAACAAGTATGCTATTCACCTGGGAGCCCTCAGAACAAACCCCCTTCTAAGACTGAGACTCAAGGGGAATACACGAGCAGGCATGTGGTCTGGCTGGTGACCACGGAAGAGAGGGAAAAAACAGCAATGAAGTTGCGAGCTAGGCCCGACCACATTCAATAAACCCTTGTGAACCCGGGTGGAGACCTGGATGGCCAGCAGTATGGCAAAACCTGGGGATTCCTGTGCCTAGAGGCAGTGACATGACCACAGAGGACTAGAGTGGAGAGTGAAGCATCCAGCTGATATGAAGTGAGGGGAGATGCACAAGAACACCCATACTTGCAGATAGTACCCACTTGACCTGGCTTCGGTGGCTGGATGATCAGAACTCAACTAGAAGAAAGAAGAAGGGGGGTAAAAAAAGAGTAACTTGTTACAATTTGATTAACTTTACCTACAGTTATGGATGTAGTAGCTCAAAAAAGAGAATAAATCTTTATAGCAAGGATCACTCCCACCCTCTCGGTACACAGGGTAGACAGGGATGGGCAACTTAGACATTGGCTACCCAAAATGTGTTTGGGGGTGGGGTGGGGAAGAAGCTACAAAGGCAAGAAGTGACTGGCTTTCCAGATGGGTCGTGGGAAGGTATAATCACCATTGAATGATTTCCAATATGTTGGAACCCAGCTGGTGAAAGGAAATGGAGATAAGACTCTTGTGGTGTTATCACAATAGTGAATAATTGCCATCAGGACTGACTGTGAGGGTAGGAAATATAGAGGTAGAGGTTTTGTGACAAAAGGAGGAGAGTGATTGATTTTGTAGCTTAGGAGCGTAGGTTCCTGGGACCATCAAATGAGAAGACAGGAGAGATGGACCCTACCCAGAGAAACAGCAATGCCAGAGACGGAGGGAGAGGCGATGATGTGGAGAGATGGAGCACCTGGGAACACTGGACTCAGGGAGGGAGAAGGGCTGTGTGCTGGCGGCCGGGGAGCGGGCCTGTGTGATGTACCCTTTGGTTATTTGATGATGCATGGAGGGGATTGTAATCATTGCAATGAAATGAAATAAATGATAGGATGAGTGTAAAGCTGATGTTCTCCCATGTAAACCTCACAATAAAAACTTTTTTTAAAAAAAGCCTGTCCTGAGATAAAGAATGATGTATGTACAACCTTAGAACTACAGGGCTCTGGTATATAGAGATTGAGTCATGGTTGGAATGGGGAAAAGGGGGGAATAATATTAAGATGCTTGGCTGTCTTTTGAATCTTGGTCTTCCTTGCATTATAATATAAAATAGACACTGGAGGGGGAGAGAAAGGAATAGTCAGAAACATCACCATAGAAAGCTTGTAAGTCCGTCTTCTGCCTATAACTGTTTGGAATACCTAAAATGGGGCTACAACGTGCCCAGTGAAGGAGGCTTCCTGTGGAGCCTTTGCAACACATAAGACTAAAGGTAGAAGCCTGAATCACATCCAGATCTCCAGATATGGGAAATTCCCACTTGAAAGGATGAGCAGACCAGCCTGGAGCGGCTCGAAGAACAAAAGAAACTTCTTGAAAGAAAGACTTACAGGAAAAATGCAAAACAACAGAGGCAGATGGCCTGTTACTACAAGAACAAACAAGTTGCTTGCCCAGGAAACATCAAGGCAAGTGGTTGGGTCCCCTCAGTGCAAAACCCTTCCAAGACTAAGACTCAATGGAAATACACGCTCTGATTGGTGACCACACTCATCACCAATAGGGGAAGAGAGGTAAAAGCAGCAATGAAACGGAAAGCTAAGCCCTACAATGTTCGGTGGGCTTCTGTGGACCCGGGTGGAGACCTAGTTGGCCAGCAGTATGGGAAGACCTGGAGACTCTTGGGCCCAGAGTCAGTGGCATGGCCACAGAGGACTAGAGTACAGAGTGAAGCTACCAGCCGATAGGAAGAGAGGGCATACGCACAAGAACACCCACACTTGCAGATGGTACCCACTTGACCTGGCTTAGATGACTGGATGATCAGAGCTCAACCAGGAGAAGAAAGAAGAGGAAAAAAAGAGCAATCTGATACAATTCGATGAACCTGACCTACACCTATGGATGTAGTAACCCAAAAGAGGGAAAAAATCCTAACAGCAAGAATCATTCCCACCCCCTCCACACACAGAGTAGACAGAGATGGGAAACTTGGACATCGGATACCCAAAATGAGGGGGGGGGCTACAAAGGCAAGAAGTGACTGGCTTACAAGCTTTCAAGAGGGGGCCTAAAGCCAGGGGGCATGGAGGAAGGCAGAATCTCCAGTGAGTACTATCCAATCTGTCTAGGTGGAGCTGATGAAATGAAACACAGATGGGTCACTTGTGATACAATAGTGAATGACTGTTATCAGGACTGATTGTGAGGGTTGGAAATGTAAAGGTAGACATTTTATAGCAAGGAAGGGAGTGATTAACTCTCCAGTCTAGGAGCGGAGGTCTCTAGGACCATCAATGGAAAAGAGCCAGAGCAGGACCCTACCCAGAGAAGCAGTGAGGCCTGAGATAGAGGCAGAGACATGGAGTGATGAAGTGGCTGGGGACTTTGGATCCAGAGAGGGAGAGGGACTGTTTGCTGAAGACTGGGGGTAGGGTGGGGGTGGGAGGTTGATGATGCATGGAGGGGATTGGAACCATGGCAATGAAACGATATACAATAGAATGAATGTAAAACTAAAGTTCTTTCACGTAAACTATCATATAATTCACAATAAAACATTAAAAAAAAAAAAGCCTGCCCTCCCTGTATTTCAATGCTGTTAATCTACTGTCTCCTGCATTTTAGAAAATATTGAATGCTAAAAGAGAAAACCTATAAACATGTCAAATCAGTAACCTTATTTTATTTTAAAAATTCAAATAGCATTTAGTCTCCTGCAGAGTAAAACATAAGAAAAAAACCTTAACAGATCATTTCTCCACCATTCTTAAGACTTTTGTGTATGTGTGTTCTAGTTGGCTAAAATTATCTAGAGTCTGAAAATAAGAGTATCAATGTAACTAAATATATTGAGTCACTACCTAAAAGTTTGCAAAATATGAATAGCAAGTCAAAATTCAATTCTCACATACATTATCTATTATCAAACAGAAATAGACGAAAAGTAACATTTGACTAATATTTACTGAATATAGCAAATGCTTTAAAAAGGTAACTATTATACCCAAAGTCACATAGCTAGCAAGTGACAGAGATGTGACTTAAAACATGTCATTAAACTCCAAAGGATGTACTCTTAACCAACAGGTCGCAGACAGAATGTTTCTTTGTGTCATCTGTTGGGAACAAAAAGTAAGATATTTTAATGCCAAAATCATCACAACTACACCCCAGAGAATGATATCATAATTCTAATTCTGCATCCTATAAGGCACGTAAGAGTGGTGCGCCTCATGTACAATAGATGTCCCCATTCCTTGTGATCTGAGCCCATATTGTTTCCTCTGCTGGAAAATTTCCCGAGATTTTCTGGCTAGCCAATTCCTATCCTATCAATTAAGATTCAGTTAAATTACCACCGCCTCCTCTGGTAGCGTAGTGGTTACGAGTCAGGCTGCTAATCACAAGGCCAGCAGTTCGAAACTACCAGCTGCTCCGTGGGAGAAAGATGAGGCTTTCTGCTCCCATTGACAGCCTTGGAAACCCTATACAGGGTTGCTATGAATTGGAACCGACTCCACGGCACATAATCACCACCACCTCTGGGAAGATACTTAACTTCCCTCAAAAGAATCAGAATCACCCTGGCATGCCACTTATCACAGTCTACTTCATTAGGCCCATCTGAGCCTAAAGGCAAACTATTACACACTAAAAGAATAGGCTGCATTTCCAAGTTATAGCATAGTGGCTAAGGCACAGACTGCCCAACAAAATGTGCTGAATACAGGGATGAACTAATTAAGGAAGGACTGAAGTCTCAACTTTACTGAAAGATTAGTCCTTTGAATCAGTCCCTTTAGAAGTACAAAGTGGAGAGTAAGGAATACTTTGGAAAGGGCAGGCTAGGAAAATGTAGATCATCTAAGCTGTATGGATCCATTATAAGTCTGAATAGTGTGAATACTCATCATATTCTTTTAAAACACAGTAATATAAAATATTGTAAGTACTATGAAAAAGACCAGGACAGTCTCTTTCTATTCATGCCAGTGGTGTTCTTCATGACACTATGAAGTTGCTTCAAAAAGTTTGTGGAAAAATTCCACTGTCTTTTAATTCCATTTTCTTCATGAACTTTTTGAAGTCCCTTTATATTGTTATTGCTGTTAGGTGCTATCAATTTGCTTCCAACTCATAGCAACCCTATTATGCATAACTGGCCCATCCTATGCTATCCTCATAATTGTTATATTCCAGCTAATTGTTGCTACCACGGTGGTAATCCATCTTATTGGGGTCTCCCTTTTTTTTTGAGCCTCCACTTTACCAAGCACGATATCCTTTTTCAGGGACTGGAACCTCAGGAAAACATGCCCCAAATAGGAGAGATGAAGTCTCATCATCCTTACTTCTAAGACCATTCTGGCTATACTTCTACCAAACACATCAATTGATTTCGACTGCTGCTTCCATGAGTGTTGACTGTAGAACCAAGCAAAATACAGTATCTGACAACTTCAATCGTTCTCTGTTTATCATGATGTTACTTACTGGTCCAGTTGTGAGGATTTTTGTTTTCTTTATATTCAAGATTTAATCCACACTGCAAGCTGCAGTCTTTGATCTTCAACAGTAAATATTTCAAGTCTTTTCAGCTTCCAGAAAGCAAGGTGGTATAATCTGCATATCACAGGTTAATGAGTCTTCCCACAATCCTGATGCCTACATTCTTCTTCACACAATCCAGCTTATCAGATTATTTGCTCAGTATATAGACTGAATAAGTATGATGAAAGGATATAACCCTGACACACCCTTTTCCTGATTTTAAACCATTCAGTTTCCTCTTATTCTGTCTTATAGACTATTTCTTGGTCTATGTACAGGTGCCTCATAAGCACAATGAAGAGTTCTGGAATACCCATTCTTTGCAATGCTATGCAGAGCTCATCATGATCCACACAGTCAGTTAATTGTCAATAAAACACAAATAAACATCTTTCTGATATTCTCTGCTTTCAGCCAAGATCCACCTGACATCAACAAAGATACTCCTAGTTCTACCTCCTATTCTGAATCTGTCTTGAATTACAGGCAGCTCTTTGTCAATGTACAAAGCTATAACCATTTTTAAATTATCTTCAGTAAAATTTTACTTTATTATGGGACTAATAATGTTTTCCAATGATTTCTGCATTTGGTTGAGCCACATTTTTTTGGAATGGGTATAAACATGATCTTTTCCAATAAGCTGGCCATGTAATTGACTTCCAAATTTCTTAGCATAAATGAGCAAGCACCTCCAATGCTGCATCAATTAGTTGCAACATTTCAATTTATATTCCATCAATTCCTGGAGACTTGTTTTCCACCAATGCCTTCAGTGCAGCTTGGAGCTCTTCCTTCAATATTATCAGTTCTTGATCACATGGTACCTCTTGAAATGGTTAAACATTGGTCAATTCTTTTTGTTAAAGCAACTCTATGTATTCCTTCCATCTTCGTTTGATGTTTCCTCTCAGCATTCAATATTTTGCCCATTGGATGACTGGCTGTGTGCCGTGGAGTTGGTTCCAACTCATAGTGACCCTATACAGGGTTTCCCAGGCTGTAAATCTTTATGGGAGCAGAACGCCTTATCTTTCTCCCGCAGAACAGCTGGCAGTTTCTAACTGCTGACCTTGAGGTTCGCAGCCTGATTTGTAACCACTATGCTTCCAAGTTTTTGCCCACAGAATCCTCCAATACTGCAATCTCAGTTTTAGAATTTGTAAAGGCCCCTTATATTAATTGTTGTTGTTAGGTGCCATTGTCGGTACTGACTCATAGCGACCTTATGCACAACAGATCAATCTTATACACAACAAAGAGACCTTATGCACAACAGCATGAAACACTGCCCAGTCCTGGGTCAACCTCACAATTGTTGCCATGCTTGAGTCCATCGATGCCGCCACTTTGCCAATCCATCTAGCTGGGAGTCTTCTTCTTTTTCTCTAATCCTTCACCTTACCAAACATGGTATCATTCTCCAGTGACTGGTCCCTCCTGACAATATGTCCAAAGTATGAGAGATGAAGCCTGGCCATCTTGGCCTCTAAGGAGCACTCTGACTGAAATTCTTCCGAAACATATCTGTTGGTTCTATGGGTAGCCCATGGCACTTTAATATTCTCCTCAAGTCAAAAGCATCAATTCTATGTTCTTTCTTATTTCACTGTCCAGCTTTCGGATGCAAATGAATTTACTGAAAATACCATGGCTTGGGTCAGGCACACCGTATTCCTCAAGCTGACATCTTTGCTCTTCAACACATTAAAAAGTCTTGTGCAGAAAATTTCCCTAATGCAATACATCATTTGATTTCTTGACTGCTGCTTCCAGAAGAGTTGATAGTTGCTCCAAGAAGAATGAAGCCCTTGACAACTTCAATCTTTTGTCCGTTGAAAGAATGTTGTTTATGAGTTCAGTGGTGAGGATTTTTGTTTTCTTTACATTGAGATGTAATCCATACCGAAGGCTGTGCTCTTTGATCTTCATCAAAGTATTTTAAGTCATCTTCACTTTCAGCAAGGAAGGTGGTATCATCTGCATATCGCCAAGTTGTTAATGAGTCTTCCTCTAATCCCGAAGCCACGTTTTTCTTCATATAACGCAGCTTCTCGGATTATCTTCTCAGCACACAGGTTGAATAAGTATGGTGAAAGAATACAACCTTGTTGCACACCTTTTCTAATTTTAAACCATTCAGTGTTCCCATGTTCTTTTTGAACAACTGCCTCTTGATACAGGTACAGATTCCTCGTGAGCACAATTAAGTGTTCCAGAATACTCATACCTCACAATGTTATCCATAGCTTGTCATGGTCCACACAACTGAAAGCCTCTGCATAGTCAATAAACCACAGGTAAACAACATTCTGATATTCTCTGCTTTTGGCCAAGATCAATCGGACATCAGTAATGATAGCCCTTGTTCCACGGCCTCTTCTGAATCCAGCTTGAACCTCTGGAAATTCTTTGTCAATGTATGCTTGCAGCTATTTCTGTATTACCTTTAGTAAAACTTACTCGCGTGAGATATCAATGAGATTGTCCAATGATTTCTGCATTCCATTGGGTCACCTCTTTTTGGAATGGGCACAAATATGGATCTCTTCCAATCAGTTGGCCAGACAGTTATCTTTCAAATTTCCTGGCATAGATGAGTGAGTGCTTCTAGTGCCGCCTCACTTTCTTGAAAGGCTTCAATTTTTATCCCTCAATTCATGGTGCCTCGTTCTTTGCCAATTCCTTCAATGCAACTTGGACTTCTTCTTTCTGTATCATTGGCTCTTGATCATATGCTACCTCTTGAAACATGTGAACATTAACCATTTCCTTTTGATATACTGACTCTGTGTATTCCATCTTCTTTTGATGCTATCTGCATCATTCAATAATTTGCCGACAGAGAGAACAAACAAGATGGCAGATGGGGTAGAAGTGCAGTGAGGAACTCCATCAGCAACAACACAGAATACAAAACAAGCAGTCTCAGGGGATGGTCCCAGAACTCTGAACCATATATAAAGGAATATTTAGAAAGTTGGAAGGCTTACAGCTAAGGGGGATTTGTAGCAGAAGCAAGAAATCCATTGCTTTCCAATTCAAGATGCTTAGCTGCTCCTGGAGCCACCATGTTGGATGAGACCAAGCAGGGGAATGATCAGAGCAGCCAGACCGCCTGAGAGAACTGTGGAGATAAAGGTGCAGATATTCTTTTTTGTTTGGGTTTCTGTTCATTGGTCTCTTGCTGTCTGTGCACCTCCATTCTGGTGACTAAAGGGGGTGCCTGAGTGAGTAGACACCCCATACCCACCCCTGGAGGATTCTACTATGCATGTGTAAAGATCTCCTCGAAATTTAAAGAGACAGTTCCTATTTAAAACCAAATGGCAGTGCAAAACGGCCACAGCCGGCCCAGAACTGTTTATCACTAGGAAAAAGGCCCGAATGGGAACTGTGGAGTGGGACAAGCAGACTAAAAAGGAAATAGGCCAAAAATTAAATCCAGAGTTACGTCAAAACTACCAACAGTGGCATCTTGAAATTTCTCAGGAAGAAAAGTGAAAATGGAAGCCCATCTTCTGATCACATATACCTGTAGTCAATCTGAAAGCATAAAAAATACCAAAACACACACTCATCTAAGTAATAAGGCCACAGATAACTCCTGAATATGCCCAAAAAACAGAAGTAGATAACCATATCAGCACATGTCCAGACATGAGACAAAGTGACCGAGGCATATGAGCTGGAAGTAGATCAACACTCCATACTGGAAGATGGACAGGCTTTGGAAATGCCTGAGAAGGAATTCACAAAAATTATTGCAAACTGTTATCAAAACACTATACAATGGAGTTGATAAGAATAAGGAAGAAGTCAGGAAAGCTATACAGGAACAATCAGATAAGATACATACAGCATTGGAAACAATTCAAAGCCTACAGAAAGAGGTCCAAATGATGAATAGAGTATCAGAAATGGACAATACACCGACAGGGCAAAGGAGTAGAATCGAAGAGTTAGAAGCCAGAACTAGTGAGCTGGAAAATGAATCACTCAACACTACTAAGATAGAAGAGCAAATACATAAAAGGATTAAAAAAAAAAAAATCTCATGAAGGCCTAAGATTCATGTTGGACAACATGAAGAGGAATAACTTAAGAATTATTGGCATTCCGGAACAGGAAGAATCACAGAAGTCCACAAAGTAGATACTTGAAGAGCTTTTGGAAGAAAATTTCCCTAACATCCTGAAAAGTGAAATGATAAGCATTCAAGAAGCTCAATGAACCCCAGCAAGGATAGATCCTAAAAGAAAATCACCAAGACATATAATAATCAAGCTCTCCAAAATCTAAGATAAGGACAGAATCCTGAAAGCAGATAGGGAAAAGAGAAGTGTAACATACAAAGGCAAGTAAATCTGAAAGTTCGAATTTCTCAACAGTAACCATGCAGGCAAAGCAACTGGGAGACATATATAAAACCCTGAAAGAAAAAACGTTCCAACCAAGAATCCTCTACCCAGCAAAGCTGTCAATCAAATATGATGGTGTAATCAAAACATTCCAGGATAAACAGAAGCTAAGGGATTTTGTCAAAGCCAAACCAGCTATGAAAAACATCATAAAGGGAGTTCTGTGGAATGAGAATCAACAAGAACAGACAGCAACCAGAGATTGACGTAT
>NW_006408554.1:11596282-11607112 GCF_000296735.1 Chrysochloris asiatica | reverse complement strand
AGGTCAGTCTGTGAACAAAACAATTACAATGTGAAAGAAGGTAAACACAGAGGAACAGAGATCCAGGTGGTGGGAAGGTCAGGTAGATTACAGGATAAAATAGACTGTCTTAAATGGAGGGAAGAGTTAATGGAATATAAGGTAACCACAACAGTGGGGTTAGGGTGAGGGTTTTAGTTTGGGTGTTGGGGGAGGGCAATACAAGAAGGGGGAGGAAGTGGAAGAACATGATAGATAGGGAAACACTGAGACAGGTTTGCATGACCTAAGTGGGACAGAGGTAAATAGTGACACATGCTCAACCTTGGAACAACAGGACTCTGTGATACAGGGAGCTAGGCATAGCTTGAAGAAGGGAAATAATACTAAAATAATTGACTGTCTTATAAATATTGGTTTCCCTTGCCTACTATTGTAAAATAGACACTTGAGTGGGATAGAAAGGAATGTTGGGAAACATGATTACAGAAAACTTGTAAGCCCATCTTCAGCCTAAAACTGACTGGAATACATAAAAGGGTTTCTAGAACTTGCCAAGTGTAATAGGCCTCTTGCAGAGCCTATGCAGAGTATAGGACCTTAGGTGGAATCCTGAGTTCCATCCAAAACCTTCTGAGGTGGGACATTCTCACTAGCAAAGCCAGCCTAGAACAGCTAGAGCAACAGAAGATATATCTTCAAAGAAAGATCATCAGGAAAAACCCAAAACAAAAATGTCAGCATGTCTGGCTACTACAAGAATAAGCAAGTTGTTCACCAGGAAGACATCAAGGCAAGCAATCAAGTTCTGTCAGGACAAACTCCCCTCCAAGACTGAAACTCAAAGGGAACACACAAACAGGCATGTAAGCTTGCTGGTGACCACATTGGTCTACTGATGAGTGGAAGAGGGGGAAAGGCAGCAATGAAGAAATGGGCTGAGTTCAACCACAGTCCATTGACTCCCAATGACCTGGAGATGAGAGAGAAGAGGAAGGGCTGGTTGGTCCAAAGTGTGGTGAAACCTGAGGACACTTGAGCCCATGGACAAGGACATAGCCACAGAGGGTTAGGAGCTGAGAGTGAAGTATCCAGCTGACATGAAGTGAGGAGAGATGCACAAGAACACCCAAACTTGTGTACAGTACACATTTGACCTAGCCTCGATGGCTTGATAATCAGAACTCAACTAGCGCAAGATTACAAAAACAAAACAAAAAAAAATTTTTTTTTTTTAAATAATGGAAACAAGGGTAAATTGTTACAATTTGATGAACCTGGCCTATATTCATAGAGGTAGTAACTCCAAATTCCAACAGAGAGGGAAGGAGTCTTCACATGAAGTATCATTGCTATTCCCTCTGTACACAGGGTAGATAGGGATGGGCAACTTAGACACTGGCTATGTAATATGAGGGGGCAAGAGAGGCACGAAGTGACTGGCCTACAAGGTTTCAAGAGGGAGTTTAGTTTAAGAATATGGGGGGGGAAAGAAAGAGTCCCCACTGGATAGTTTTCATCTTGTCTAGATGGGTTTGGTGAAAAGAGATGGGGATAAGAGTCGTAGGATTCAATAGCGAATAATTGTTATCATGACTAATTGTGACTGTCATAATTGTAAAGGTAGAAGTTTTGTAACAAAAACAGGGGAGTAGTTAATCTTACAGTCCAGAAACAGAGGACCCTAAGACCATCAAGGGAGAAGAGCACAAGCAGAATGCAGGACCTTATCTAGAGAAGGAGCAACGCCAGAGATGGAGGCAGAGATGGGGACATGCAGAGAGGGAGCAGCTGAGGACTCTAGATTCATGGGAAGAGAGGGACTAAGAGCTGGTGGCCAATAGGCAGACTTGCAGAATGTGTCCTTTGGAGGTGTAAATCATTATATATGCCTGAGTGTTTTATTTAAAAAAAAAAAAAAGCTAAAGTGGACAGAGAGAAATGCTGGTAACTGATGGTACATGGAGGGGATTATAATGATTGTAATGAAGCAAGGTGTATGTATGATTTGTTTAATTTAAAACTGATGATCCGCCCTGTAAACATTCACTTGGTCCACAATAAAAACCTTAAAAAAAAGGGGTTAGCTATAAAGAACGGAAATGCATTTTCTCACAGTTCAGAAGGCTAGAAGTCTGAATTCAGAATTTCTGCACTAGGAGAAGGTCCTGTTTTGCCTCTTTTAGCTTATAGTAGCTGCCAGTGATCCTTGGTGTTCCTTGGATTATAGCTGGATCTGTTTTCATTGTGATACAGCGTCTGTCTTTTTTTCCCTGTGTATTTCTGTATCTATTCTGTTTTTGTTTTTTTATTGTTGTAATAATATATTGAATAAACATTTGCAAATTCCACACTTTCATCTGTGCAACTCAGTGAGGTTGAGTACATCCATTCTACTGTGCAACCATCACTACTATCTGTTTCCAAATGATTCTATCGTAATTAGCAGAAACTCAGTGCTCCTGAAACGACGACTTCTTTCCTCCTCCTTCCTGGCCCTGGTAACCACTAATAAGTTTTGGTTTCTACAAAAAAAAAAAAAAGAAAATTTGCCCAGAGAATCCTTCAATAACAAAAATCATGAAAAGGGTATGGTTATGTGTTTGTGTGTGTGTGTGTATCTTTTCTCAAAGTGAAGTAAAATCATAGACATCAGATGAATTATAACTATATCCAACCATCCTAGTTCATGAAACCAGAATTTGGACACGCAACAGAATCTCTATGATTTTAGTCAAGCAACAAAATCTCTATGATTCTTAGACAGCAAACTCAAGAGAATGAAAAGACAACCTAAACTTCATGGAAGTTACACAGACCAGCTAAAGTTGAGAATAATGCTTGGAAAAGACTGACATTAAAGTAAGGAAAATACTAAATTTTTATAATCTTGTAATTTTTCTTAAAATTAATTTACTTATATAAAGTACTTTCAGAGAACATCTCAATTCTAGTGATTAATACATATCTGGATAGAAATAAATGAAATTTATTTTCTGTGTAGTTGGCTACTCAAATACTTTTGCTTAAATTTAATTTCGGTACTTCATTTTAGCATAATCACAATATTTTTCTAAACTGATAACAATAATTGCCTATAAATTTCAGTCATATTCTAGAAAATCTTCGTAAATTGGTCCGTTTGCTAAGAAATTAATCAAGAAAAAAACATAGTTCCTATATAACATGTAAGAGGCATTTGTGACTTTTTATATCTTCTCCAAAGTTGTAGGTCCATCCATCATACTGCTCATAAGATACTAATGAATGCATAGTACCATTAAAATTGCCTTATGGTTTGATGTCAAAGTAACTATGCCACCTAGAATGGGAAAAGTCCACAATCACTATAATGTGTCTAGTATCAATTAAGTCCTATTTCCCTCCCCACGTTTCTTCACCAAAAACTCTAATCCCTATGTGCTTCCCTTAAAACACACACACACTCATCCCATGCCCCTTTCAGGAAGATTACTTTCAGCTGCAGTTGCCTGATCAGCTTCAGTCTGTTCATTTTCGGCACTGGAAAGATCAGATCCATTTTCAGGCTCTGTGTCATCCTGAAGGCTTTTATCCACATCATTTCCATGGGGTTCAAGGTCCCCCTCATGTTCTTGGGACAAATGATCAACAGGCTGAGGTGGCAGATATCTGAGTTGAGGTGATTCCGGCTCATGATGGCTAACTGGAGATTGCAGCAGCAAATGATGCTGCCGATGCCTTTCTTTTTCCATTTGTTTGGCTTCCTGCAACTGAAAAGAAATAATTTCCAATATTAGTAAAACAAAGTGTTTAAAATATACAAGTGTATAATAATCTAATTATGATTCCTTTGAGTAACAGGGTGCTACCTTGTTTCTAGGCTTGGAAACTACAGTCAGTCTACCAGAAACAACATAAAAATAATTAAGAACACACAAAAAAATAGTAACAATGACAATTGTTAGTGGCACTGGTACACATAAACAGAGATCAAAAACATCCTTTTTGGTATCTAAAAGATGTAAATGTATTAAGAAAACAAAAAATAAAAATAAATTAAGGTAATTAAAAAAAATCCTTACAGTAATAATGGATTGTTACCAAAAGTGGATTTAGTGAACGTCAAACAAAAGTTCCACTAAGACTGAAATAAGAACAAAATAAATCACTATATAAAAGTAGACAGGGGAGTATACATTTACATATATATACTCATTTTTTTTATATATATACATATATATACTTATTTTTTATACTATATACATACCTCTTGAGTATGCTATATACTACATCTCCTGGGTAGAACTAATGGTTAAGTGCTCAACAACTGGCTAAGAGTCTGCAAGTTTCAATCCTCCAGAGGAATCTAGGATGATACATTTGGTAATCTGATTCATAAAGGTCAGTCTCTAAAACCCTATGGAGTTCTCAAGAAGTTGTCATGAGTCTGAACAGACTCAAAGGTTCAACTAACAGTAACATTTATGTGTGTGTATGTATCTCCATACACTTATACATGTATGTATACATATTCATTTTTGCTGATACAATACTAAAATCTAGAAAGATACACAAGAAACTAATGAGGGTTACCTATAAAAGAAGGAGAGGTTTGAAAATGACCAAATGTGAGACAAGAGTAAAACTTTTCATGTAGATCTTCTATAACATGCTCTTACATTATCCTGTCAACATCTTTTCATTACAAAATAACAGAGTTGCAATGTGGGCTTAAAAGTCTTTATCCAGTTAGTCATATAATCAGTATGAAAACAACTATATATACCAATGTTCCAATTTCATTTTAGAAGAATTATTACTATGTACAAAATTATTGTAAAGTTGACTCACTTATAAGACGCTCTGCGATCATTTGTCAGGATCAGAGACTTTTTATTTTTTGTACTTTATTACTTTTACATACTTCTCTTTGATCCTCATGATCTGATATGGATGATTCTTAACAGAACTAATTTTCAGAGAAAAATATTTTACAGCATCAAATATAAATATTTCATATTCCCCAGTAATATTCTACAATTTACAGAAGTACTAGACCTAATTAATTATATACATTTAATAAAATTTTAAAATAATTTAATTACTAAAAGGTAAAAAGAGTCTTACTATCTACATGGTCCAAATTCCTCATTTTATAGCTAAGAAAACTGATGGGCAAAATAAGCACAATTGTTTCAGAACATTTGTGAAAAACGCAATTTCAAAATTAACAGTAAGGAATCTAATTCCACCTCAGTCCAATTTCAACCAGTCAGCACCATGGGAAAGTGCATGCTCTGGAATCACAGATAAGGAGTAGAATTCTAGCTGTTCTATTTACAGAGTTGTAGAAATTCTAGCAATATCCTTGAAAAAAAGAAGACCTATTATTCCACGAAAACAAGCCTTCAAACATTTTCCATATAATTTTGTCCTTTTTAGAGCAGGGTTTCTCAGCTTTAGCACTACAGATATTTTGGAGTGTAATTCTTGGGGTAAACGGACAGCGATTATCTAGTACTCTGTAGAATGTTTAGTAATATCCCTAGCCTCTAGCTGCCACTATGTCAGTAACAGCTCCCCAATCATGACGATAAAAAATGTCTCAATGCACATCTAGTTGAGAACCACTGTTTTCGAGGAACAAATTAATTACTGAGGTTGAATTATTTTAGGATTGAACCTTCTATAATAAACTCTGGCTTTTTAGACTTGAAGGGGTGGGGAGTGGGGGAGTGAGGAATGGGGTTAAGGTTACAAGTAGCAGACTTTTTAGCCTGGAAAAGATTTTAGCAAATATATAAGTTAAATCAGTCTCTTTTTCCAACTGATACATAATTTACTCAAAACAGAAGTATTTATCATCCATGACATGAAATATGTTCATAATCTTTATCATAAAATTCAGCTATATATTTATTTGTATAATTTTTATACAAAATCCATACTCCACAGTTTGTAAGATGGTTAAAGGTCATGGCCAAGAATATTTTATTCATCTCTGTCTACCTGAGGCCTATTATGGTGCCAATAGCACATATAGAATGCAATACAAACTTGCTTAACAAATAAATAAAGCTTGTATTTCTATTATCAAAAATTTAAATAGTATTCAATCACTTCCTAAAAAAATCAGCAAAGTCACTGTTTTCGTTTGCAAAATATTAGAAATAACTTAATGCCAATACATAGGAGAGTAACTGAATGGTCACTATGGTACACTGTTGCTGGGGGTCAAGTGTTGTTAAGTGCCGTCGAGTCGAGTCGGTTCCGACTCATATCGACCCTGTATAGGGTTTCCGAGGAGCAGCTGGTGGGTTTGAACTGCTGACCTGGTGGTTCGCAGTCCAGTGCTGATCCTACAGCACCACACCAGGAGTCCACCATCTGCAAAAAAAAAAAAGGTTAAGGAAGATCTCTAAGAAGTAATATGGAATGCTTACCATGACAATGTGATGTGAAAAAGCATGAGTAAGCTTAAAAGCATATTTCTTCTAGTTCAACCAAGACTTTAAATGAATACATCCCAGCAGACAGCCTAACTAATGCTTCCTAAGAAATCCTGAGTCAGAACCACTCAGCTAACACGCTCTTAGATTCCAGATACTCTGGAACCGTGAGAGAAAATAAATGTTTGATGTTTTACACAATTAAATTTTGGAGGTAACTTGTTACTTGCAATAGATAAGTAATAAAGAAGATGCAACCCTTCATGTGAGAAAGACAATGATATATGAAACTATACATATATCTTCTTATTTGTGCAAAAGATATTCAAGAAGAATAAACCCAAAACTAAAGAGATTAACTATATCAAAGGGGTGGAAAGAAGGTAGAAATAGGATGGTAAAAATGAGTGGGGTATGGCAATATACCTTTGCATAGCTCACACTAATACATCATAGTAAAGTCCTGTGAACAACTGACTTACCAACAATTTGTACATGTGCCTTAATGTTATATATATCTGCCTTCACTTTAACACGACTGAACCAGTTCCAACTCCCAACAAATACTTCATCACAATCACCTTCACTTGCTGCACTATGTAGCTTTTAAATCAAGAAAAAGGCTTCAAACCTTTTCTTGTACTAAAGAATAATAAGAACCATATGTACCTGTTGCAACTTACCTACAAATTTTGACTTAAAGACACACATTCTTAACCCAGAAGATGGCTTTTCAAATCCAAAAATCTTTTTAAAGCAAATAAAGCCCTAATATGCTTTACTGTCTTATGAATATTAGTTTCCTTTGCCTACTATTGTAAAATAGACACTTGAGTGGGGTAGAAAAGTATGTCGGGAAACATGATTACAGAAAGCTTGTAAGCCTAAAACTGACTGGAATATCTATAAGGGGTTCTACAACTTGCCCAGTGAAACAGGCTTCTTGCGGAGCCTTTGCAGTGTGTAGAACCTTAGGTGGAATCCTGAGCCCCAGCCAGAACGTTCTGAGGTGGGACAACAGCTAAAGCAACAGAAGATATATCTTCAAAGAAAAATCAGCCAGAAAAACCCAAAACAAAAACGGCAGTATGATTGGCTACAACAAGAATAATCAAGTTATTCACAGGGAAGCTATCAAGGCAAGCAATCAAGTTCCTTCAGGATAAAACCCCCCTCTAAGACTGAAATTCAAAGGAAATACATAAGCAGGCATGTAAGCTTGCTGGCGACCACATTGGTCTACTGGTGAGTGGAATGGGGGAAACCCAGCAATGAAGAAATGGGCTGAGTTCAACCACGATCCATAGACTCCCGCTGACCTGGAGATGAGAGAGAAGAGGAAGGGCTGGTTGGTCCAAAGTGTGGTGAGACGTGGGGACTCCTGAGCCCATGGACAAGGACATAGCCACAGAGGGCTAGAGCTGAGAGTCAAGCATCCAGCTGGTATGAAGTGAGGAGAGATGTACAAGAACACAAACTTGCAGGTAGTACCTACTTAACATAGCTTCGAAGGCTAGATAATCAAAACTCGACTAGAGGAAGATAGAAAATAAAAACCATTTTTGATAAAAGAAATGAGGGTAAACTGTTAAAATTTGATGAACCTGACCCATACTCATGGAAGTACTAGCTCAAAATACTAACAGAGAAGGAAGGAGTCTTTATATAAAGTATCAATCCTATCCCCTCTGTATACAGGATATATAGGGACGGGCAACTTAGATATCGGCTACCAAAAATGAGGGGTGAGAAAGACACAAAGTGATTGGCTTACAAGGTTTCAAGAGGGAGTTTAGTTTAAGAGTATGTGAAGGAAGAAAGAGTCCCCACTGAAGAGTGTTCATCTTGTCTAGATGGGTCTGTTGAAAAGAGATGGGGATAAGATTCTTATGAGTCAATAGTGAGTAACTTATCAAGACTAACTGTGACTGTCACAACTGTAAAGGTAAAAGTTTTCTAACAAAAATCGGGACGTAGTTAATCTTACAGTTCAGAAACACAGGACCCTAGGACCATCAAGGGAGAAGAGCACAAGCAGAATGCAGGACCCTATACACAGAAGCAGTGACACTACAGATGGAAGCAGAGATGGGGACATGGAGAGAGGGAGCAGCTAAGGACTCTAGATTCATGGAAAGAGAGGGACTGAGTACTGGCGGCCAGGAGGCAGACTTGCAGAATGTGCCCTTTGGTTGTTTAAATTATTATATATTCTTGAGTGTTTTTGTGTACATCTCCCCATCCCCACCCCCAAACCCAGAAAAGAAAAACAGAGGGAATGGAAGCAAATACTGTTGAATGATGATGCATTAAGGAGACTGTAATCACTGCAATGAAACAATGGTATAAAGACGACATTCTCCCATGCAAACTATCACTCAGTTCACAATAAAGAAAACAGTAATAATAATAAAAAGCAATTAAAACCAACCAGCATGTGGGGGTGGAAATATCAAAATAGAAAACCAACAGTAACAAATGAATCTTATTATATTACAAATAACATAAGCCCACTAAAGAGTGAAGGGAAGAAAGGAACTACTTTAAGTAGCTTCAGAAGACATGATTTTCACTGGATAAAGCTAAAGACTAAAAGAATTAAACATAAGTCTTCTACTGTACTTAATAAATTTACTTTTGCTAGTGGTATAGACTAGCAATTCTACAATTATTTTATGTGTATAAAAGGATTGAACACATTAAACAGAAATAAATATATGGACTTTAATATGTACCAATAAATAGATGGGGGTTGCCAGTGTATGGACATATGTTTCCTAGATCTATCTGCTGAGGACCTAAAAGAAGAATAACCCAGCAGCAATGAACACACCTAGCCACAGAGATCTTGTTTCTAAACATCCTTCTCCAATCAGAAGCCAAAGGTCCTTGGGAAAAGTGGTTGATTCCAGGGGAAAATTCAAGATGAACTTGGAACATCTTGAGGTTTCACGAATTAAGTAGATGCTCAAAAAAGCAAGAGAGAGTTGCCCAACAGCTTCTGGTGGGTCAGTATGAGGAACTGGCCCAGTTCAACCCACTATGCACCTGCCCAGCTGGCCTGGGTACTTCGACTCCAGGTCTGCTGGATGCACCCCAAATCAGCAGCGTCATGAGGTCTTTGCCATATTTGTGTTGTGGTCCAGTGGTGTGGGCCTTCAGCAGAGGCTCCAAACAGCTGGGCATCCCCACAGCTAATTTTCCTAAGCTTGTAATAGATAATCTTCTTGCTTATGTATCCACTGGCATTTATTAGGGTTGGACCAGTGTCGGATGTAGAGATGTCCATAAGATGGGGATGAGGATAGATCCCACACTACAATATGAAAACGTCCATGGAAACTCCTATCATTCAGACCTTCACAGAGGACTTCTATGGGGAAATCCTTAATGTGGCCACCACTGGCTACCGGAGACTAGAAAAGAACCTTGGTTGTTTGTTGTTGTTGTTGTTAGGTTCCACTGAGTCGGCACCGACCCATTGCGACCCTAAACACAACAGAACAAAACACTGCCTGGTCCTGTACCAGCCTCACAATCGTTGCTAAACCTGACCCCATCACTGCCGCAACTTTGCCAATCCATCTATCTCATTAGAGGTCTTCTTCTTTTTCTCTGACCCTCCATTTTACCAAACATGATATCCTTCTCCAGTGACTGGTCCCTTCTGACAATATGTTCAAAGTATGAGAGACAAAATTTGGCCATCCTGGCCTCCAAGGAACACCCTGGCGGCATTTCATCCAACACAAATCTGTTTGTTCTTCTGGCAGCCCATGGCACTTTCTCCTCTAACTCAAATGCATTGATTTTTCTATGACTTTCCTTATTCACTGTCCAGCTTTCATATACATATGAGGTTACTGAAAATACCAGGGCTTGGGTCAAGTGCACCTTAGTCCTCAAGCTGATCTTTGCTTTTCAACACTTTAAAAAGGCCTTGTGCAGCAGATTTACCATTTCAAGAGGTAGCACATGCTCAAGAGCCAATGATATTGAAGAAGTCCAAGGTGCACTGAAGGAATTGGCAAAGAATAAGGCACCAGGAATTGATGGAATAAAAATTGAAAACTGACTGGAAGAGATCCGTATGTGGGCCCATTCCAAAGAGAGGTGATGCAAGGGAATACAGAAATCATTGGACAGTATCTTTGATATCCCATGCAAGTTAAGTTTTACTAAAGGGAATACAGAAACAACTGCAAGCATACATTAACAGAGAACTTCCAGAAGTTCAAGCCAGATTCAGAAGAAGCCGTGGAACTAGGGATATCATTGCTGACATCACATGGATCTTGGCTGAAATCAGACAACACCAGAAAAATAATTGTTGTTGTTGTTGTTGTCAGGTGCCATCGAGTCGGAACCGACTCATAGCGACCCCATGCACAGCAGAACGAAACAATGTCCAATCCTGGGC
>NW_006408554.1:11580804-11593907 GCF_000296735.1 Chrysochloris asiatica | reverse complement strand
AACAAAGACAGACTAGGAAGAAAGAGTGACAAACTACTTCTGAATCGCTAGTCACTGAAAACTCTATGCATAGCAGAGAAACACTGTCAGATATAAGACTGGAAGGTAGGAGGGCGCTCAGAAAAATAATTACTTGTGCTTTATTGACTATGCATTGCTTTCAATTGTGTGGATCATGACAAGCTATGGAAAACACTGCAGAGTATGAGTATTCCAGAACATTTAATTGTGCTCATGAGGAACCTGTACAAAGACCAAGAGTCAGTTGCTCAAATAGAACACTGAATGGTTTAAAATTAGGAAAGGTGTGCAGAAGGGTTGTATTATTTCTTTAGAGTCACATATTTCAGTCATTCAAGGTGATATTGAGAAAGCGAAGAAATGAGCTCTGGTTGCGTAGTGGTTACGAATCAGGCTGTGAACCTTAAGGTCAGCAGTTCAAAACTACCAGCCAGGAGAAAGAACAGGCTTTCTGCTCCTGTAAAGATTTACAGCCTCGGGAACCCTATACAGGGTCACTATGGGTCGGAACCAACTCGACAGCACTTAACAACAACAACAAGAAACAACTAGATTTACTAGAACATTTGAAGCTTGAAAAAGACAGTTTCTACCAGGTTACTAAAAGCAAAATACAGAGTGACCACTGATGAAAATCATCTTATTTATTCATTCAATCTTTTCTAGTATTTCACTGCTCATAACTATGCAGAATCACCTTGGTTATATTCTTTAAATAAGGCATTTTCCAATAACTGTGAATTAAACAATACAATGTTGTTACTCTACTAAGCTTCAGCTGTTAAACCTATCATGCCACACACAGTACTAAACAAATCCATTAAAAAAAAAAAAAAAGATTATTATCTTAATGAAATTCAAATCTTTTCAAATTGTACCACTAGAGAGCTCTTACGTTTCTATGATGAAAACATATGTGTATTAAGTATGGATACAAAGACAAATCACTAGTTTGAGATAAGAAAGATAATTCTCATGGTAAAATATCAGCACTGGTTTACTGTATAGCACATGCTGTTAGAGAGGGCTTACAGAATAAACACATTAATAACAAGTTTGGTTGTCAATTATAAACCTATTGGGGGAAATTCATATTTGTACTTCTGAAATTGTGCATTTTAATTAGTTGTTTCCCTCATTAGTTCAAATCATTGCACTCTTAACATTTTTTTTAAAAGTCTGTCTCAGTTCTAAGACTCTTGACTTCCTCCTCCTATCAAGTTGATTCTTTATTTAAGACAAAGAAAAATGAATGTTTCTGAAATCTATAAGTCTCATTTTTGTGTTGGGCAACAACTCTCTCCTTTTTAAAAGGAGATATTCTTTAGATATTCTTCAGTACTTTTTCTTCCTTTAAGTTATAATCAGTATCAATTTTTGTCAATTTAGGACATCTTACAACTGTATACTCACAAGAGACTGAACTGGTCTGTTAACAGCGTATCTTTCAAAGTATGGACAGTGACTGCTATGTAGATCTGCACTGCATTTGTAGGGGTGGGCAGGGAATGCATCTTTAAGTTTCTTCAACATTTAAATGAACACAGCAATTCATTTACATATACTAGTTTCTTAACACAAAATGGTTGTCCCCTCCCTGCTCAGGAAATTATTTGTGTCTATTAAAATAAGAAAAATATAAGATTTAGCTTATTTTTAATGTAATGGTCCTGCAAAGTTCTAAACTTGGAGCACACACAACTGTAACAATGTAATTTCCTGCCAGTCTAAAAAGTATTTTTAGCATGAGGAAAAAGAATAAGTAATAAAATTTTAGTTAAATAATCATCATCCTATATGTTTTTCCTCCTAACTACTATGATTTTTTGGCCACTTGAGTCTTGTTTATATTGGCAGAAATCTGAAATATTTTGGATTTAGGAAGTTAAGATTAGAGATTGTTTTTGGCTCCTGATATGGAATATTACATCATCATATTACTTTAGAACCAGATTTTGGGGGTGAGGGTGGGGAAGGAAGAGAGACTGTATATATAATCGGCAGTTTTAAAGGTGATAACTCATCAATCTGCTTTCAGTACATCAGCATTAATGGAACAGAACTGACTTTAATAAAAATGCTTAAAAGAATACAGAAAACTGTCTTAACGCCGATGCTAGACCAGGAAGCAAGGATAAATTCAGCTGGTTTGTGCTTTTCCTTAATGGAATGTGGATAAGTGGTAAACAAAAGCTGTTTATGGCTGTTTTGGATTTTTTAAATTAAGAATTTTTAGAAAATATAATATTAGAAATCCAATACTTGAAACAAAGATGCCTCAATTATCAATGAATTTATGAAGCAAAGCTAAAAACCAACGTAATATGTAAAAACAGATTTGTGTTTGTTTTCTTTGAATAGTTTGCTGCTCCAGTGTCCTCGTAAGTGAAAGTTCTTTGCTATATTGTCACCTTGCATTTCAGTAAGTAGCCACTGAGTTTGGAAATCTTAGTGTACTGTTCAGGGATTAGATAATGCTATTACATTCACATTTTTAAAACTTTTATATTAAGTATTATAAGAGATTGTAGTAGTAGTAATTTCATCAGTCTGAATATTTTCAAGCATTACATAAATTTTGACTAAGTGATTTTTAAAATAAGCATGGGAGCTTGTCAAAAATATATGAAGTTAAAACTGGAATAATCTGAGCAACAAAAAAAATGATTGCATTGGATTACAACCTACAGAATAAAATAATATCCATGAGACCATATCAATATAAATAAATAAAACATATAAATGAAAGAGAAGGAAGAAGTTCAATTAATATAAAAGGACCAAGGGAAACAGAAAAAAATTACAACTAGGTGAGCAGCACTGTAATAACTGTTGCCAGCAAAAATTACTCAAGGATACTAAAATTAGTGTTCCCAAGAAACAAGATACATTTGCATAGTCTCAAAGTATCCCATTTTAAATATGTATTAGCTGTAAAAGAAATACAGCAACCTTACAGTGGAGAAACCTGGCAGACACCAAGTGATGAGGGTAATCTTACCTTATGTCAAAAATATGTCAATACCATGAACTCCTGATAACATGCACTGAAAAATACATACTACTTTTGAGGTATTCTAGCCAAATCTGCATAACCTCATTCTAATCATGAGAAAATATCTGACAAAGCAAACTGAGGAACATTCTATAAAATTACTGATCAGCACTCTTAAAAAGCTTTAGGGTCACAAAATATGATGGAAGACTGAGGAAATGTCACAGACTAGGAAGACTAAAAAGATTTAACGACTAAGTACATATTAAATGAAATGTGGATTCTATATCTAATCCTGAAACAGAAAAATGACACAAATGAGAAAATTGGTGAAATTCAAACAAGGTCTACAGTTTAGCTAACTGTATTATAGCAGTATTAATTCTCTGCTTTTAATTATATGAGGGGGCTACAAAATCTTCATGGAAAATGCAATGGAAAGATAACGGAATTTTTCCAGGAACTATTTGAAGATCCCCTCATATAAGATGCTAATATTGACCATTGTTTAGGGAGCACTGAGGTTATGCTTATAGTTATAGAAAAAAATGTGGTGAGCTCCACAAAATAAGCACTGGACTGTTAACCACAAGGTCCACAGTTCAAACCCACCAGTTGTTCCACGGGAGAAAGATGAGAATTTCTGCTCCCTTGATGATTTAAAGGTTCAGGAACCCTATACTACAGGGGTTGGGAACCTTTTTTCTGCCAAGGGCCATTGGATATTTATAGTACCACTTAATATAAATTTATGTTTCTATGAAAAAAAGCTCCTATATTAACTGAATTTCTAGTCCTGCCTATGGTTGCCTTGGCAAGGGACAAACCACATGATCTCTTGGGTATACACAGCCCAAGGGCTAGACATTTCCCACTCCTGCTCAACGACACTTAACAACAACAGTAACACGGAAAACTTGGCAATGATTATGGGTGATAAGTGTACATAATTAATGCAATTTGAAAGCACAAAATGGTACCTGAAAAGTGTGTAATTGGCAAATGTTGTGCTATATACATTTATAATAATAAAAATTAAAGTAAGGTAAAGATGCTGCTTTAGAGGAAGTATGATAAAGGGCAATGGAGATCCCCAATTGCTCTGTAAATATTTTTGTAACTTTTCTGTAAGTTTAAAATTAATTCAAGATAAAAAGTTAGAAAATAGCAAAATTCTTCAATCAACTTATTCTGCACTTATGAAGACCTAGATTTTTTTTTTTTAAAGGTTCTTAGTTGCTGATCTTATAGATTAAACCTGAAGCAGTTGAGGGTATAAGGAATATCATGACAATTTTAGCATGAAAGAAAAAAATGTTATTTCAAGAATACAGAAATGCATTATAGTGTTAAGACTCAATGGATAAATAATGATGTACCAGATAACATTAGAATGCTTGAGTGTAATAAAAATATCAATTCATAAACACTTTGCTGAGGAAGAGAATAAACATCATCCTTCCCATTCCATTTGTCAATACCTAAAAACATATTTTGCCCAATGTCAAACAAATGATAAAACCACAAAATAAAACACAATACTACAAATTTACAAATCTCCAGTAACACTCTGTAAATGAAAGACACTCTTCTCTACAGGCAAAAAAAATTCGCTACAATAACTGCAAGCTCCTTTCTATATTTGATGTCTGTAGTAGTCTTGAAACCTTTATATTTTAAATACTTACTGCTTGGTTTTCCATACGTGCAAAGATAACATTTAACATCTGAGTAAGAGTGGCTTTGGCTGTTGTCTGATTGATGAGATTTTTGCTTGCTAGATAGATGTTGTAACATGTCCTCACAGCTTGCAGTACAGTTCCTTCATGAATTTCTATGTGTTGAGATGTTACTGCAGTAAGTAAAGCCTTTACAAGAAAAAACACAACAACAAAACAGTTAATACAATTTTCTGCATTCAGTTTCAGCACAAATACATATATGTAATATTTTTATACTACAATTAAAACTCTCAGGTAGTTTATACAGAATTTCTAGTTATACTGAACATGTTATCAACTGTTTAGTTATCCAGCATCTTCTTTAATATAGCACTGTTAACAATCCTCCCAATTTTCAAATGCTAGAAAATCAGCCAGTTAAATGATTTTCTAGTGATTTCAACACAGCTTTCTTTTTAATAGATATATTATTCATTTCTAAAAATGCACTGCATTAAAACTCTGTCACATTAGAACACAGATATGCTTCCTGTAATAGACCTGTTGAACTAATTGTTAACTTGGAGAATACCATTATCTTATATACCTGCACATTTTCCCCAGGTCACTTTCACATCAATACATGTGTTGTTATTTTTAATAATTGCTGAAGACCACAACCACCTTTCAGGAACGGCTGCTAATATGTCAGGGGCATCTGGAGGAACCAATATGCTATAATGTACCCAGGGACACCAACGGGCAGTTACCCTTCAGGCCCCCCTGGGGGCTTTGGACAATCCCCCTTCTACCTAGCAACCAGTTCCTCCATATAGAATGTGCCCATCCCTTCAAGAAAACCCATTCTCTGAGATGTCCTTGTACCAGGCTAGCCCATGCTGCCACCCTGGACAGCAGGCCCCAGGGGCCTACCTTGGGCATCTGCCAAAGACCTACACTGGACAGTCTCCAGGGCCCCATCCTGTGCAATAGCAGCAGCCAGTGCCAAGCTATTCATCTTTGCCAGGGTCCAGGACAATTAACCCACCTGTACTCCCAGTCTACCTTGGGAAATAAGGCACTATCCCAGATGTCCAGGCTTTGACACCTTACTAAATGTTAAGGTCTTGCAGAAGAAGGTCAAGAATGGCTTTGGGGCTGACTGCCTGGGAATCACTCAAACAAGCAGTGGCAACAGATCCTCCTGTTCTTCAAGACCATATATGGGAAGAATCTGATTAAAGATCTGAAATCTGAACTGTCAAGAAACTCTGAGAAGACAATTTTGGCTATGATGAAGACTCTGATTCTCTTTGATGTGCATAAGATTAAAAGTTAGCCATCAAGGAGGCTAGCACCAATGAACCTGTCTGATTGAGACCCTGGGGTCCGACAGCAATGATCACAAGCAGAAGTGAGGAGAGCTTCCAGATCAGAATTTAAAGTGACCCTGGGGAAGACCATTCAGAGAGACATGTCAGGACACTTTCGGTGGCTCCTCATTTCCCTCAAGGGAACCAGGATGGGAACACATATGTAGATTTGTCACTCATCCAGAAAGAGTTCCAGGAGCTGTACTGTGGCTGGGGAAAACCTCCTGAAAAAGATGAGTCCATGTTCAATACAATTCTGTACTCCCAGAGCCAGTCCAACTGGTGTCAGCTTTAAAGGAATATCAAAAAATAACATCTTGGGACACTGAGAAGATCATCTGTCAGGGGATGTCCACCTGAACAGGGAGTGCTGGCTGTAGTGAAATGTCTCCATGACTCCTGAGACCAGAAAAACTAGATGGTACTCAGCTACCACTACTAACTACTCTGAAAGGTATCTCATTAGAAGGTCCTGGATACAGTGGGACAAAACTCAAAATTATATTAAAAAAAGACAGGGTTTACTGGTCAGAAAGAGACTGGAGGAACACAACACTGGTCCTCAGCCACCCTTAAGGTCTGGAACAGAATTCATCTTCATGGTCCAATTTTAATATCAATAATAACACTAGTAACGTATGTTCATCATGGAATGGTCAACCATTCAAGATCGAAAGGGCAACATTTACCTAAGGACAAAATTGAGACGAGATGGGAAGGAGGATAGAATGGAAACAAGAACTACAGAGAGGAAAAGGGGTAACTGATTGCAACAAAGGAGGTTGCAATCATTGAGATTTGCTGAATGTAAAACTGATGATCTTCTATGCAAACATTCACACAATTCACAGTAAATTTAAAAATGTCTCAAGAACATCCCAGAATACTTTGCAGAAAGGCTCAACAAAGCCATAAAAGCAGGAACAAAACACTACATACTGATGTGCACAATGATATCTCACACTGAGACTGATATTCTAGACATCAGAGAATAGTACAAGAGGAGGTACAGCAAGTCACTGTACCATGACATCTCAGGGGATACTTCAGAGGATTAGTGGAAGATTCTGTAGATCTGTGGGTACAATCGTTAAGCAGGGCCTCTGGGTAATTCTACCCACCTGCCAGCAACAGCACTGGCAGGAAAGGGCCAAAAGAACGTCTGTCTGTTTCTAATGCCACCCAAAAAGTAGCCCAAGGTGTGCCACTGAGGATCGTCCAGTCTTTACCCTTGTCCTACACTCACCCTTCCTGACCCACATACAGCACTGAAGAACCTGAATCAGTCTATAACTCCCTCAGACAGTATTTTCCCTCCCCACCCCCTACAGTCTCCTGCTGCTTAAGTTGTGAAATTTTAAGCTATTGTTTGGAGACATATTTTTTTAGTCATTGTCAGACAAAGAACTCTGTTGTCTATACATGTATTTCTGGTGAGAGCGATTGGGTCAGGGATTGCTGAGTCCTCAGTGAGGAGAGAAACAAAATAGAACTCTTAAAAGTCATCTTTGTATCTGGTAAGTATGTAGCATACGTTTTGTTACTGCTAAACTCACTCCTTTTAGAGAGATTTTAAAAAAAAAAGTGAGAAAGGCATCCGTTCTATCTTCCACGTAAGACTATGAGGAGAAAGCCAGTTAATTCCCTGCCAGTATATTTTGGAATGTCTATAGCCAAAAGGTATGTTCTAGATATAAATATGTTCCTGAATTATTGTTGTTGTTAACTACCGTCGAGTAGGTAATAAAGCTTTAAAATTTATCCAAAGGACAAGGCTCCAATAAAGTAATGATTTTAAAGTACAAATAGGAATTTTTACATATTGATACTTTCCACACGCTGAGAGCAAGGATTCATACATTTTGTCCTCTTTATATTGTACAGTGTTATGTAGAGTCAGAATTAATGCTATTGTTGTTGTTATGTGCTGTGGAGTCGGTTCCGACTCATAGTGACCCTGGTACAGGGTTTCCGAGGCTGTAAATCTTTTCGGGAGCAGAAAGCCTCATCTTTCTCCCACAGGACAGCTGGTAGTTTTGAACTGCTGACCTTGCAGCTCACAGTCCGATTTGTAACCACTAACTACCCTATCAGAGTTCCTTATGTCAGTATTTCCTAAATGAACCATAAATGACATGAAACTCCAAATGACAGGCCAAAGTTGATTGTACAGCTTTTCTACAAGAAGATACTATATAACTTAAGAAGTAAACACAGCTATGAAATGGAAAGGCTCAAAAAGACTATATTAACATATGAATGCATTTGTGTAAATCCATGTAAACAATTTCAAAATACTAATATGACAACTTAACTGGCATATAATACACAAACCATTATTTTTAGTTAAGTGTCATCGAGTCACTTCTGACTCACAGTGACACTGGATAGGGTTTCCTAGGAGCGGCTGGTGAGCTTGAACAACAGACCTTGGGGTTCAAACTGATCTTGCAGTCCAACACATTATCCCATAGCACCATACCAAGACTCTATATCATTATTAGTAATATTAAAAAATTATTAGTAGTAACATTAAAAACTCAACATTTATAACCAACTGAAAACTTGGCTGAGTAACTTTTCTGTGAGGTGCTGAACCATCCAACATTATAGCACAATCTCATTTTGTTAAGCAGGTTCAGCAGATGGAAAGGATGCAAAAGAATCAAGGAAGCCAGTGGACAAATAGTCCACATGGTGATTCATGCAGCTAGAGAGCAAGCTACAAGGGGGTCCAAGAAGACTGGAAAAAGTAAAGGAATCACGGGGCCCTCACATGGTCCCCTAAAGCCTGAAGGATCAAATATGTACGGAATCTTGCCAGAAACTGAAAGACTCTGGAATCAAACTTAAATTGGGACCTTTGAAAGAAGGAACTTGAGAATACAGTCTTCTTCCAATAAACTTTTATTTCAACAATAAAATCCAATATAGGGTCTAAGAAACACCCAAATTACCTTGGCTACAATACAGTGCAAGTAAAATGATCTTTCCAAACATTTTCAAGGTGAAAAGTTTCTGATCTCAAAAAACATAGATTATGAATAACAAATTAACTTTATATAGTTAATTACCTTTATTATCTGCAACTGAACTCCTTCATCTGTTTGAGGTCCTTGGAAACAGCCACATATTGTTTCAATAATTCTATCAATTAATTTTTTACCTGGTGTTGTATTATCTGGGGCATTGCCAGTCAAGTGTCCATAAGCAATAAGTTTCTGAGAGAGAGAAAGAAAATGAAGATCTTAGTTAACTAATATATACTAATTAAGTTGAAATGCCTATCTACTGAATACATACTACAGATTTGTGCATGGAAACAGTAAGATTTAAACAAAGTCAAAGGCTATGAAAACCTTTTATGTAAAAGTTTATTAGCTATGTGGCCAATAACCACAACAAAACTATCAAGCAATACTTTGAGACAGTCAGGCTTTGAGAACCTGTCCTTGTGAGTTAAACACTTCATTGCTTCCTATTTAAACAAGGTTTTATTGGAATTGCTTTGTGAAAATGTATTTTTAAATGGCTCAAAATATCTTTCCAAATTAGATCTCAATTTGCAAAAGACACAGCTTCCATACACTGACTGCAATATATCACAGATTTGCTCATTTATCATTACGAGAGACCTAAAAGGTAGGCCTTAGACATGATAATCTACAGAAAAGAAGATCACAAATTAAATAAATTCATCTTTATTGCCACTGAATTGATTCTGCCTATAGTGACCCTGCATAGCGTTTCAAAGGAGCAGCTGGTAGCAGTCTAATGCTTATTCTACACTGCTACACCAGGACTTCAGCCTAATTTATATTTAAGAAAAACCATATGGTCTTTTTACAGCTACTGAATTGTTACTTGAATAGGTACAGTCACCAAACAGTGAACACAGAAGAATAGTAAAGGACCCCTCTACTGGAGATTTGTCTTACAAACATCTAAGAGGTCTGTTTCTGTGTGTGTGCATGTGTGAAACGCAGTGTGGAAGATTCATGCAATTTTTCTGTTATAAGTGAATGTTATTTCTAAAGTCCAGCAGTGAAAATGGATACTATGCAATCAATGTTAATCTATTACTTGATTTAAAATAGAAGCACTTAATAAAATCATTTGCAAATGATGCTGTACATACAATCAGAGATGGTTAAAAGTACCGGTTCCAGCATTTCACTAATGATAAAGAGATCAAATAAACACTTTTGGTACTGATAACATTAGTAAATATTTTTAGTCTCATTAAGCTGATGATTTTGGTTAGCATTAAACTCAAAACCTCTTTCTGCAACTATTGTTGTCTATTTTTACTTTGGGCAGACATTTGGTTTCTTACCAGAAAAACAGTATTCAAGTCTTTAATGAAAATAGACAAGACTGAATCATCAACTGAGATTGTTTTAGAAACATATCAAGTAAAAAATTCTTAGATAATGCCATTTATACATACCTGTAAACAATCTAGCGATGTACTAACTATACGGGGACATTTGGACTGGCATGCTAACTCAAAGGGTAAGAAATACTTGTCTGCTTCAATAAAATTTGCCTTTGATTTTACTGGTGGAAGGGTGCTTGATCCAGTTTTTGCTTCTCCCTGAGGAGGACTAAATGAAAAAGAAGAGCCTGTTAGAAAATCACATTTATCATACTGAAGATAAACTCACAAAGAAGCATAGAAATTTCAAAACGAGACCTTGTTAAAACTTAGGTCCATCTCCCCACATTTCATGAGAACACCAAAGCCTAGAGAGGAGTTAAGTGATTTTGCTACAAGGTCACATAAATGCTAGTGGCAAGGGGCTTGACTAAACTCAAAACATGGGATTCTTGTTAAATATTCTTTCCAATGATCTCAAGGTTATTTCTACAATAGAAATATTTTATTGTTACTTAATAAATTTGCTATCATAATATCTTAAAAGGCAATGAACTTTCCAATTGTCCTTAAGTAGAACTGCACTTCTAAATTAATACTGTCCTAAAAGGGTTCATATTACCAAAGAACCCTAGTAACTTTTCTAAAAACGAATCAGCCTTTGGTATGGTCTTTTTGTTGCTGTTGATGTTAAGTGCCATTCAGTTCTGATTCATGGATTTCCAAGGAGTGGCTTCTGGGTCTGAACCATCAACTTTTGGTTAGCAGTACAGTGCTTATCCTACAGTGCTGCAACAGGACTCCATGGTCTTTTTATAGCGCCTGAATTGCTAGTTGAATAGGTACAGTCTCCAAATAGTAAAAACACCTCTATCTGTATGTTTGTCTAAGAAACATCTAAGAGGGTTGTGTGTATATATATCTAGCAGTATTTTTTATTTTTTAGTACTTCAATAAAACATATCTTAGAACATTTCAGAAACTTTTATATTTATTTATATAAGATCTTTTGGGTTTACAGGTATGTGCACAATTCTAGCTTATTAAAAACTATTTCTTAAAGTTTATTTTACTAACAAGACAGCATGCAGAAAATTTGCCATACTAAAATATAAATATAAGATCAAGAAGTTTGCATATCATTTTTATTAAAGAGAAGAAACTCCACAAACCTTTGCTTTTCAGTTTCAGCTTTTATTTCCTCTAGAAAGAGAGATAAAAAGAAGCATACATTAGAAGGTTTGACAACAGAAGGATTATTAAGTAATCTAATTACAATCTTTATAAACTAATTTTTAACTTCAAAATGTTGTAACTATACAGGGACATCTGGACTGGCAAGCTAACTTAAAGATAACGAGTTCATGGAAAAAATGAATTGAAAGATAATGGAAAATTTTTAGAAAAATTTTGACTATCCAAAGTCTATACAATTTAAAATAATTCAAGTAACTTTAAAAACAAAATTAGGAAATAAAAATGTTTCAGCAAAATGCACTGATTTATATAAATACTGCAATTACACAAAACTATACAGAATACATTAACAACTATAAAACTGGTAAAAATGCAAACTGTCAATTCCCAAAGCACATCCTCTTTTGTCAAGTAACCATAAGACTTGATATTAATAATATTAATAAACTTAATATTAAGAAGAGAATATTATGCATGTTGTACTGAAGTCACAAAATATAAGGTGAATGTAGGTATGTGGGGAAAACAACTAAGAAAAGTCACTTGTGACTCTCTCCGACTGAGCATTAGGCTGAAAATGTACATACACATTCATATTTAACCACTTTTTCTTTTTATGATGATACCAAGAAAAAAAACAAACCACCATTTACTATGGAGTTGATTCCAACTCATGGTGATTCTATGTGTTGCAGATTAAAACTACATTCCACAGAATTTTCAAGACTCTGTGCAACCTTTCAGAAGCAAATCTCCAAGCCTTTCTTCCAAAACCTTTCTGGGTGGCAGCTGAGCAGTACACTATGTGTGCCACTTAAAGACTCCTATAATGATACAAAGCCTTATAAAATACACAAACCAAATTCAATGGAAGATATTCCCTTTTGCGATTTATGCCATAAGGGATATACTAATTTTAATAAATCCCACTTGCAACAGAAGACCTTAAATTAAATTGATAGGTTGGGGAAGCTGGTTAATTGATTAAACCTGTTTGAAATTTTGGGAGAAAAGCATGCCAACATAAAAACAGTAACTATTATTGCAGTCAACAAATATTTTTGTTGAGTGCCACTGAGTTGGTTCCATCTCATAATGACCTGTATACCGTTTCCAAGGAGTGGCTTGTTGTTGTTATGTGCCGTGGAGTCGGTTCCGACTCATAGTGACCCTGTACAGGGTTTCCAAGGCTGTAAATCTTTACGGGAGTAGAACGCCTCATCTTTCTCCCGCGGAACAGCTGGTAGTTTCGAACTGCTGACCCTGAGGTTCGCAGCCCGATTCGTAACCACTAGGCTACCAAGGAGTGACTGATGGGTATAAATTGGTGACTTCGTCGTTAGCAGTCCAGTGCTTATCCTATGGTACTACATTAAACTTGTACTCTGGTAGCGTAGTGGTTACGAATCGGGCTGCGAACCTAAAGGTCAGCGGTTCGAAACTACCAGCCGCTCCGCGGGAGAAAGATGAGGCTTTCT
>NW_006408554.1:11568283-11576254 GCF_000296735.1 Chrysochloris asiatica | reverse complement strand
ACCAGCATCATTTCTATCACCAAGGCCATATTTTCCAACTACTGATCCTTCCTCTTTGCTCCCAACCTTTGCATTCCAATCACCAGTAATGGCCAAGACATCTTGATTGCATGTTTGATCAATTTCAGATTGAAGAAGTTGGTAGGATTCTTGATTTCATCCTCACTGGCTTTAGTGGTTGGTGCATAAATTTGAATAATAGTGGTATTAACTGGGCTTCCCTATAGGCGCATGGATATTCTCCTATCACAGACAGCATTGCACCTCATGACTGTACTGGGTTTTTTCTTTTTGACAATGAATGTAACACCATTCCTTTTCAATTTGTCATCCCCAGCATAGTAAACCATGTGGTTGTCAGATTCAAAATGGCCAATACCAATTCATTTCAGCTAACTAATGCCTAAGATATCAATGTTATCTACTTCCAGTTTTCCCAGATTCATTCGATTTTCAAAGCACGTTTACAGCTGTTCCTCTGCATTTTGAGTTGTGCCCCATCAGCAAATGAAGGTCCTGCGGGCTTTTCTCCCACGAGCTTTACTCCACGCACGTTATCACAGTTAACTCTACTTTGAGGCGACAGCTCTTCCCCAATCGCATTCTGAGTGCCTTCCAACCTGATGGGCTTATTTTCCGGCACTATATCTGACAGTGTTTCTCTGCTATTCATAAGGTTTTCAGTGACTAAAGATTCGGAAGTAGATCGTCACTCTTTCTTCCTAGTCTGTCTTTGTCTGGAAGCTCATCTGAAACCTGTCCACCATGGGTGATCCTGCTGGTATTTAAAATAACGGTGGCATAGCTTTCAGAATCACAGCAACTCACAAGCCACCACAGTATGACAAACTCACAGACAAGTGGTGGCCATTTGGTTTTAAGTGGAAACTGTCACTTTAAAATTTCGAGGAGATCGTGCATATGCTTAGTAGAACCCTCCAGGGGTGGGGTAGGGTGTCCATTAGCTCAGGCATCCCATCTAGTCACCAGAATGGAGGTGCGCAGACAGCGAGAGACCAATGAAGAGATACCAAAAAAAGAGTGTCCACACCTGCATCTCTGCGGTTCTGTCAGGTGTTCGTGGCTGTTCTAGTCCTTCTGCCACTTAGTCTCTCCCAAGATGGCAGCTCTGGGAGTAGCTGAGTGTCTTGTATTAGAAAGCAATGGATTTCTTGATTCTGCTTCAAATCCCCCTAACTGTAAGCCTTCCAATCTTCCTTTATATGTGGTTCAGAGTTCTAGGACCATCACCTGAGCCTGCTTGGTCAGGTATTTTGTGTTGTTGGTGACGGAGCTCCTCACTGCACGTCTACCTGATCTGCCATCTTAGATCTCATACTAAACAGGTATATGACCTTAGAAAACAATCTTCATTTTACTACCAGAGAGTTCCAAAGGTGCCTTATATTTGAAAACAGGGTCAGAAAACTACGGGTCATGGGCTAACTCTGGTCCACCACCTATTTTCATATGGTCTGTCTATGGGATCAAGAATGGTTTTCACAGATGGCGATTTGCAGTCAATATGATGCTCAAAAACAACTTAGAACAGCAATAAAGATAAATCTTATTTCCTCCACGCTAAGAAAACTCCATTCTTCTCATTACTAGACATGAGTTAGCGTAACTAAACTGAATTATTATCATTTTAAATTCTACCAGCAACAGAAAAACTGGTAAATCTGTCTTCCTTGTTGTATAAGTACCTACATACTATCCTTGATTTTACTTCTTAACCTACAAAGTCCTACACCAAAAAAGTGTGCTGATCTTGACATTAAACCATTATGCTTCAAAGGATCCTTTGTTGTCATATTTGTTACATGCCATGCACTCAGTTTCAACTCCTAGTGACCCTAGCCACAACAGAACAAAACACTGCCCAATCCTGTGCCACCTTCATAACTGTTCTGTTTAAGCTCGCTGTTGCTGCTACCGTGACAATCCATTTCCGGGAGGTAGGTCTTCCTTTTTCCACTGACTTTCCACTTAACCAAGCATGATGTCCTTCACCAAGGGTTGGTCCTTCCTAACAATATGTACAAACTATGAGTGTTGAAATTTTGCCATCCTTTATTTCTTAGGAGCATTCTCTAAACACAGATCTGTTTGCTCTTCTAGAAGTCCATGGTACTTTCTATATTCTTCACCAACATCACAATTCAAATGCATCAATGCTACAATCTTTCTTATTCACTGTTCAACTTTTACATGAACTGTAAACATGAATGAAAATACCATGGCTTATAGGTCAGGTGCTCCTTTGTCCTCAAAGTGACATCTTTGTTTTTTTAAAAAGAGGTATTTCTTTCAAGGCACCTCTGGTTAGATTCAAACCAATAACCGTAACAGTCAAACATTTAACAAGTGTGCCACACAGGGAGTTTTAGTCCTTACTAAAAAAAAAAAAAAAAAAAAAAAAGAAACTATACTGAAATTCTCGCAGAAAATTTCTCTTTAGTCATTAACTCCCCTTTCTGTCCATTGACAAATATTTTTATACAAGTTTTTTTTTTTTTAATAACCTTAAAAACAAAACCATTGCATTATTGTTGGTTACGGTTATATGCTGTGGAGTTGGTTCCAACCCATAGTGACCCTGTATAGGGATTCTAAGGCTGTAGATCTTTATGGAAGCAGAAAGCCTCGTATTTCTCCTACAAAACTGCTGGTGGTTTCAAATTGCTGACCTTGAGATTAGCAGCCTAACTCATAGCCACGTCACTACCAGAGCTCCTGATTGCATTATATAGAAGGACAGTTTACAGGTGAAGGAAACTGATGGGTTTGGGATTGCTGACCTTGCACTGCTTATCCTACAGCGCCACACCAGGACACCATACATATAAATCTTTCTTTTCTGTTATTAAATAAGAACTTAAGCCTTGCTGTGGCGCTGGACTGAACTGGTAACTAAAACCACCAGTCACTCTCAGAAATCCTACACAGGGTAACTGTGAGTTGGAAACGACTCAGCAGTATACAACAACATGCCTAGTCAACAGTGTTGACTTGGTTCTTGAATGTATCTGAAAAGAACAGACTTGTGCTTCTTTTAAAGCATGTAAAAGTAGATGCTAATTTGTTGTTATTGTGTGTTTTGGAGTCCATTCTGACTTACAGGGTTTCTGAGGCTGTAAATCTCCATGGGAACAGAAAGACTCATCTTTCTTCTGCAGAGTAGCTGGTGGGCTCAAACAGTCAACCCTATGATTTGCAGTCCAGTGTTCATCCTACACACGCGTGCACACATACACACACACACACACATACACACACACTTGCCTATAATCAAATATGTGATTATAGGCAAATTATGGGAGTTCAGTGGCTCCAAATGATAAGCACTGGACTGCAAACCACAAGGTCCACAGTTTGAGCCCATCAGCTGCTCTGTAGGAAAAAGATGAAGCTTTCTGTTCCCACAAAGGTCTGAAGGCTTGGAAACCCTATAGAGGGCTTTTGGGAGTTGGAACCAACTAGAATTGGAAGGCACTTAACAATAACAATATGCAAATTATACACCTGCTCTTCTAAATCTATGCCACAATATTTTTATTACAGTATTAAGTTGCTTAAAGAACCCTGGTGGCACAGTGAATTAAGCATTGGCTTTTGGAACAAAATCCCAAGTCAGAATGGACAAGTAGGACGGTAAGATTTGGGGTAAGGTTTCCCAATGAAATTCTCATAGGACAGCCCTTGCTACCCCCAGAGAATGAACAGGTGCAATGTCTTGATGGAAAAAAATACATCAGTGCAAATTTCCTGACCTATTTCTCACCAATGCAGTTTCCAATTTTCTTAAAACTTCTTCATAGTAAGTCCCTATGATTGTCCTGTGTCCTTTGAGAAAAGCTATCAAGATTATCCCTTTAGAATCTCAAAATACAGTTTCCATAACGTTCTGAGCTGACCTCTCTGCCTTCAATTTAAATGGCCTAGTAGATGCACTCAGGTCACAGTTTTAATTGGATCTTTTATCGGAAGGCACCCTAAGCAGACTAAGACAAATATATTACTGGGAGAAATTGTCCACAGTCATCTAATGTTTGTGAAGAAATGTTTAAACACATTTTGTTTGGGATAAACCTGTGCATGCCTTAAGTGGAATCCTAACAGTAGTACCTTTTGACTTTGCCTCCTATACACATCAAAATAATATTTATATGAATTCTAGAAATTCTACTATCGATACAGGATGAATGATTTGTATATACCTCTCATGACACTAATTTTATATTATATGTAATCGTTCATAGAGCAACACCAGTTACTCAATGCAACTGGAGCTGATGATATAAATGCAGATCATAAAGTAAGCTGAATAGTTTAAATAAAAACAAAAAGCAAATTTCAACGTACACATCTAAAGACATGTTGTCTCCTCTTCAAGGCAACAACTATGGGAGACTATGTATCAATTATCATAATGCTGCCATAATTCAAATACATTTGTGTAATTTATCGTTTGCTGTTCTTCTGTCCCTTTCTTGTAAATGAATATAAGTTCACGGAGGGAGATTCTCTAAAAAGGGAATCAGATACTAACTACCAATTAATCTAAGTTGCTTGGAGCCAAGTCTGAAGAATGGCATATGACTATAAAGCAAACATTTTTAACTTTAGTGGTTCAGCTCTGTGAACCATTTTTTTGTTCTAAGGAAAGACTCTCAAAGATGCAATGCAAACAATAATTTGTAATGCAAACTATAAAAATGATAAAGAATCAACTAAAGATTAAAAATGATAATCTGGATCAACTATCATGTAATGGAGTCCTGGTGTGGAGTTATAGGATAAGCAATGGACGGCTAACCACAAGGTCAGTGGTTCAAACCCACCAGCCACTCCTTGGAAATCCTATATAGGGTCATCATGAGTCAGAACCAACTTGACAACACTTAACAGCAACAGCATAATGTAAAAACACTTGCATTTATAGAGCATTACATATATGTAGCAAATTACTTTGAAGAATAATATTACCTTGGATGTATATAAATGCTACTGGGTTTACTTTTGTAAACCAATTATATGACTTTCAATTCACATTTCATACTGTTAAGGAAAAGAATGCAATAGCAATTGAGAGAAGAGATAATGGCTTGAATGAAAGTAGTGAGAATGGATATAAGTAAATGTGAATTTCATGAACATCTGGAAGGATGAACTATCAACTCCATTTATCTACCTGATTTATCAGGGGGGTAGTAGCAAGAAGAGTGAACCTGGTTTGCATTGCTGGGTGACACAGATACTATTAAAGACACAAAACACAGTTTTCTCAATGTATGGCATCCAGGGAAGAGGGTTAGGAGTAACTTTGAAAAGTGTGAGAAAGCCAAAAATCGAGCAAGGAAAATTTGACATTCACATTGGTCTTATTGTCAAAGAACTACAAAAAGGAAAACCATAGGAACAAGGAATTTTGACAGAGTACTGGGTTTAAACAGAAAACAGTTATAAAAATTAAGCTTCCAAGTATTAGTTGTACTGAAGTGCTCTCCAGTCAGTTCCGACTCATACCAAACTTGTATAAGGTTTCAAAGAGGCTGGTAAATTTGAACCACTGACCTTGCAGTTCAAACCAACCTTGCTGTCCTGTCCAGTGCTTATTCTACAGTGCTGCACCAGGAGTCCAAGTAGAGTGGTACAATGGCAGTCAGCATCCTGAGGAGACTATCACATGTGGCTGCAGTTCTCTGCTAGATATGCCTGGGTCCAAGAAAATTCTATGAAAATAACCTTTCTTTTTGCTACCTGCTTACAACTTATCATCCCTGAGCTAAAGAATAATTTATTATGTCCTGATTATGAAAAGACAAATCAAACTGATGAAAACCCTATGCTAAAACCAGAGAGCTAGAAGAAAGAAATAGACAACTCTATAGTAATTAATAGTGGAGTCCTGGTGTGGCGCGGCAGGATAATGCACTGGACTGAAAGGTCATTTGAAACACAATGACAGTGGTTCAGGCCTACAAGTTGCTCCCTGGAGACCTTACACAGGGTCTCTATGGGTCAAGGGCACTTAAAAAGAAGAACAACAATAGTAGGAGATTTTAATACACCACTTTCAATGAAGGACAAAACAAGTAGAAAGACCTTAACAAAGACAAAGCAGAACACCACAATCAAGCAATTTTACCTCACAGAGCATTAACCCCCAAACAGCACAATAGACATTCTTTTCCAGAGCCATGGAATTCTCCAAAATAAACTATATTGTAGGTCACAAAAGAAGCCTCAATAAATTTTTAAAAACATCAAACTATAAACCATCTTTTCAGATCACAATGCTATAAAATTAGAATTCAATAACAGAAAGATTGGGGGGGGGGGAAGAAATCACAGAAATTGAATAACACCCTGTTTAAAAACCACTGGGTAAAGTTGTTGTTGGGTGCCCTCAAGTCAGTTCTGACTCATAGTACCATCCTCATGATTGTGGGTATGCTTGAATGGGGAGGGCAATACATAAGAAGAGAGATTGGCAGAATAATGGTGAAGACATGGGGAGGTATGCAAGGGTTAAAGGAGATAGAGATAAATGGTGTAAAAAACACAATCCTGGAACAGTATACTGCAGGTAAATACACAGGCTGAACAGGTATGGGAGGGAGAGTGGGAGCATACCCACAAATACATACGAGTTTGAAAGGGTATTTGTACATGCAAAAACACCTATGAAGGCAAAGGAGCATACAGGGGGCAAAATGATAAAAACTTCTTAGATATTACCAAACATCTTAAGGCAGTAAGTTCATGGGTATACAGGCTCAGGACCACAGTCTCAGGGTGATACCATGGTCAACTGGCATATCCACAAAGACAATGTTCTACAACTACTTTTCTAAGTAACATCTAGGATCCTAACAGCTCATGAGCAGCCATCTAAGGTGCAACTATTCATCTCTACTGTTCTAAAACAAAAATAACTTCAAGAAATCTTTAAAACAAAGGTAATTTTTGTGGAGGTTATGAAGGAAGAATCGTTAGGTTTTCTTATTCTGCTTCATGAACCGCCTCCTTTCCAGAGAAGATCCTATCCAAAAAACTTGTTAAGTGTCCTCGAATCAGTTCCAACTCACAGTGACCCTGTAACAAGGTTTCCAAGGAGTAGTTGGGGAGTTTGAATTGCCGGCCTTATAGTTCAAACTGACTTCAGTCCAGTGCTAATCCTACAGCACACCGAGACTCCAGAAAACTTAAGTTAGAAAAGATTGCTTCCAACAGAGTACATGGGAACAAGTATCTAATTGGGACCAACTCGTGAAGTGTTTGTAAATATTCACCTTAGGATCAGCACTGGACTAGTAACCATAGGTTGGTGGTTCAAATCCACCAGCTGCTGCTTGGAAACCTTATATAGCAGGGGTGGGGAATATCCGGCTTGAGGGCCATATATTGTTGATGTTGTTAAGTGCTGTCGAGTCTGTTCCAAACCACAGCGACCCTGCATAGGGTTTCCAAGGAGTGGCTGGTGAGCTTGAACTGCCAACCTTATGATTTAAAACGACTTTGCAGCCCAGCACATTAACCCACAGCAACACACCAGGGCTTGGAGGGCCACACCAGGCAATGTTGTTGTTATGTGCCATGGAACCGGTTCCAACTCACAGTGACCCTGTAAAGGGTTTCCAAGGCTGTAAATCTTTACGGGAGCAGCAAGCCTCATCTTTCTCCCACGGAACGGCTGCTAGTTTCAAACTGCTGACGTGAGGCTCGCAGCCTGATTCGTAACCACAATGCTACCAGGCTATGTTGTTGTTGTTGTTATGTGCCATGGAGTCAATTCCGACTCATAGCGATCCTGTACAGGGTTTCCGAGGCTGTAAATCTTTACGGGAGCAGAAGCATCATCTTTCTCCCACAGAGCAGCTGGTAGTTTCGAACCACTGACCCTGAGGTTTGCAGCCTGATTCATAACCACTATGCTACCAGACTATGTTGTTGTTGTTGTCAAGT
>NW_006408554.1:11565279-11568183 GCF_000296735.1 Chrysochloris asiatica | reverse complement strand
GAGAAAGATGAGGCTTTCTACTCCCGTAAGGATTTACACCCTCGGAAACCCTGTACAGGGTCGCTATGGGTCGGAACCGACTCGACGGCACTTAACAACATATGCCAAGTGCTATTACATTCTACCTGTACTAACCAATAGTCTTAAAACAACCCTATGAGCTATGTGCAATTTATATGTTCGTTTTAAATATTAGGAGCTTGAAGCACAGAAAGGCTGAAAACTTGCCATGCCTCAATAAATTTCCCCAGATTTCAAACCTCATGGCCAATGAGATCAAGAACGGTTTCTACAGATGACCACTTACAATCAATATGAAGAGAGCGAACATTAATTATAAACTGCAATAAAGATAAATCTTATTTACCCCAACAGTAAAAAAAAAATGCCATTTTTATTAGTAGACCTGAGATAAAAGAACTCTAAAGGATTATTATTATAATTTTCAGTTAATAATCTTAATCTAGGACATGGTTTATTAACCACTCTATCAATGTATATCTATGAATACTGAGCAAAATGTTTTCAATTTGAGCACTATAACAGTTCTGGTATGATGCTGTAGGATAAGCGCTTGACTGCAAGGTCAATTTGAACCACGTGGTTGGCAGTTCAAACTCACCAGCTGCTCCTCGCAAACCCTATATAGGGCCGCTATGAGTCAGAACTGAATTGATAGTGTTAAACAATAACAGCCTATACAGTTAATAATTATTATCATCATACATTACAATGTATTTAAGGAGCTCTGGAAGCAGAGTGGTTACGAGTCAGGCTGCTAACCTTAAGGTCAGCAGTTGAAAACTACCAGCAGTTCCGGCAGAGAAGAATGAGGCTTTCTGCTCCCGTAAAGATTTATAGCCTCAGAAACCCTATACAGGGTTGCTGTGTTAGAACTGACTCCACAGCACAGGTTCACTATGTGTTTTGGAGTGACACTATAGGGTAATCACTGGACTGCAACCTCAGAGTTGGCAGTTTAAACTCACCAAATGTTGTTGGGAAATCCCTATACGGACGGGGTCACTACTAGTCAGAACCAACTCGACAGCACTAACAACAAAACAACAACATTATCAGTTACTAAATGGAAATGGCATGGTTCTGCAATACAAAGAAACTTCTAAAAGTTCATGGAAAAAATAAATTTATAAAGGTAACAGAAAATTTCTACAAACTTTTTAAAGCTCATATATATAAATAAAAAATAATCTAAACCACTTTAAAAAAATCAACACTAATGAGAATCCTGGTGTGACGCTGTAGGATAAGTACTCAACAATAAGGTCAGTTTGAACTGCAAGGTCAGCGGTTCAAACTCACCAGCTACTCCTCAGAAACAGCTGCATTAGAACCAACTTGACAGCAGTTAACAGCAACAACTAATAAGAGAAAAATGATATTATAACTTCCCCCAAATTTTCATAAAATAATTTGAAATAATATTTTTCATTGAAAATATTTAAAAACTAAAGGAGCTCTGGTAGCAGAGTTATGAGTCAGTCTGTTAATCACAAGGTCAGCAGTTTGAAACTACCAGCGGTTCCATGGGAGAAAGATGAGGCTTTCTGCTCCCATAAAGAGTTACAGCTTCAAAACCAACTCCATAGCACATAACCACCACCAACACTAAAAACTAGGTAAGGTGGGAAAATATGACAGATGGGAAGGGGAGGGCATAGCTCTTTCGTAAGGTAAATTATCATTTATAAAAAGGTTAGGGAATAGAGTATTTTGGTTAAGAATTTATACATTACTTAAGAATATCTCAATAGTGTAGCATTTTTTAAAACACTAGGTTCTGATGCCACCAGTCACTAAACCAGTTGTTTTGTTGTTATTGTTAGATGTCATCGAGTCGGTACTCACCCATAATGACCCTATGCACAACAGAACAAAACACTGCCAGATCCTGGCCCAACCTCACTACTGTTGCCACACTTAAGTCCATCGATGCTGCCACTTGGCCAATTCATCTCGTTGGGGGTCTTCCTCTTTTTCTCTGACCCTCCACTTTACCAAACATGATCTCTCCTTCTTCAGCAACTGATGTCTCCTGACATGTCTGAAATACGAGAGACGAAGTTTGGCCATACTGACCTCCAAGGAGCACTCTGGCTGCACTTCTTCCAAAACAGATCTATTGGTTCTTTTGGCAGCCGATGGCACTTTCAATATTCTACTCCAACACCATAACTCAAAGGCATCAATTCTACTCAGGTCTTCCCTATTCACTGTCCAGCTTTCACATGCATATGAGGTTAATGAAAACACCATGGCTTGGGTCAGGCACACCTTAGTCCTCACTGACATCTTTACTCTTCGACACTTTAAAAAGGTCTTGTGCAGCAAATTTGCCTAATGCAATACGTCTTTTGATTTCTTGACTGCTGCTTCCATGAGTGTTGATAGTTGATCCAAGAAGAATGAAGCCCTTGACAACTTCAATATTTTCTCCACTGATAAGAATGTTGCTTATTGGTCCAGTGGTGAGGATTTTTGTTTTCTTGACATTGAGCTGTAATCCATTCTGAAGGCTGTGTTCTTTGATCTTCATCAGTAAATTTTTTAAGTCTTCTTCACTTTCAGCAAGCAAGGTTGTATCACCTGCATATCACAGGTTGGTAATGAGTCTTCCTCCAAACCTGATGCCACGGTTTTCTTCATAGAACCCCATTTCTCAAATTAATTGCTCAGCATACAGGTTGAATAATTATGGTGAAAGAATACAACCTTGTTGCACATCTTTCTTAATTTGAAACCATTCAGTGTTTCCATGTTCCATTCGAACAATTGCCTCTTGGTCCAGGTACAGATTCCTCATGAGCACAATTAAGTGTTCTGGAATACTCATACTTCGCAATGTTGTCCATAACTTGTCATGATCCACACAATCAAAAGCCT
>NW_006408554.1:11535912-11555364 GCF_000296735.1 Chrysochloris asiatica | reverse complement strand
AGGGTTTCCAAGGAGTAGCTGGTGAGCTTGAACTGCCGACCTTGCAGTTCAAACAGCTTTGCAGTCTGGCGCATTAACCCACAGCGCCACACCAGGCTATAAGTCCCAAGAAATTACTTGGTGTGGCCCTGCCAAGGCAACCGCAGCTTCAGCCATCACACTAGAGTTGAGTTAATTAAATGTTTTACCAAATACAGCAGGTTAATTTTTAAGTTGGTAGTTTTGTTTGGCCGACAAATGATGCTATAAATTTTGGCAGAAAAAAGGTTCCCCTCTCCTGCTATATATGGTCACTAGAGTCAGAACTGACGTAGAACGTGATTATACAAATGTTCCCAGATACTAACATGATGACACATCTGACAAAGTACTGAAGTCCTGATCCTTTAAAAACTACTTCAAAAAATTTGGAAGAGGAAGGTGCAACGCACAGCTAAGTGTTGTCACTGGTGTTGCTGTAAGGTGCCCATTGAGTCAGTTCTGACTCACAGCGACCTTATGAAAAACAGAACAAAACACTGCCTGGTCCTGTGCCAACCTCAGTCTTTGTTACGCTTGAGTCCATTGTTGCTGTCATGGTGACAATCCATTTCTTTGGGGAGGTGGGGTGTGTCTTCCTCTTTTTTGCTTACTCTCCACTTTAGGAAACTTGGATGTCCTTCTACAAGAACTGGTCCTTCCTAGATCTCAGTTTATAGAATTTGTGAAATGGGGCTGATAAAACAGCCTATTTCATAGGGATGTTGTTGTTGTTGCTGTTAGGTGCCATGGAGTCGGTATCAACTCATAGCGACCTTATGCACAGTAGAGTGAAACACTGCCCGATCCTGGGCCAACCTCACTACTGTTTCCACGCTTGAGTCCATCAATGCTGCCACCTGGCCAATCCATCTTGTTGGGGGTCTTCCTCTTTTTCTCTGACCCTCCACCTTACCAAACGTGGGATCAGATGTGTTCCACTCCCTGCACACTCATTTCCTTACATCCAGCTGGCATTGCTGACCCAAGCAGCTCCAGCAGGAGTGGCAAAGAGGATGAGCAGAAGTAGACTCCTAGGCATTCACACATGTTAATCGTGCAAGGTGACTAGGTGATAAGGAAGGTCCCAGGGTGGCAATAATGGTTTGCTCTCTACTACTAACCACCCACCCAGCAAAACCATGAAAGGAAGGTTTTTAATAAAGATCACAGCCATGAGATCCCTATGGAGCAGGTTCTATTCTGGAACACATGGGGAAGCTATGACTCAGAATCAGTTCAACACCACGGGGTTTGTTTGGTTATTTTTGCTTGCTTGCTTGCTTTTTTAGGTGGTAAGGAAAAACTTATTTTTCATCCTGTGCTTTGAAGTTTCTGAATTTCATAATATATATGCATTTTAGCTAATTAATTAAATTTTTTAATTCATTAAATTTTAATTAAGGAGCTCTGGTAGCATAGTGGTTACGAATCGGGCTGCGAACCTTAAGGTCAGCGGTTCGAAACTACCAGCCGCTCTGCGGGAGAAAGATGAGGCTTTCTACTCCCGTAAAGATTTACACCCTCGGAAACCCTGTACAGGGTCGCTATGGGTCGGAACCGACTCGACGGCACTTAACAACAACAACAACAAATTTTAATTAAGCAAAAAAGGTAATAAAGACTATGGTGAATATTTTTAAGTTTGATCTGAATCCACAAAATTTTCAAACTTTGGTGTTCTTTAAAAATGATTTTAAAAATTACTTACTGACAAAAATAAATCTTGAAGACTATTTTTTCCAAGAAAAATACTCTAATTTTAAAGTGGAAATAACCTCTGAAAATCTATACTAAAAGAATTTTTCAACAATGTATCTAGTCTATAAATAAAGTATGCTTCTAGTAGTAACTGGAGTCCTGGAGGGGTGCTCTAGATTAATGAGCTAGACTACAGTCAATTTGAACCACCAGGTTGACAGTTCATGCTCACCAGCTGCTCTTTGTGAACCCTATATACAAGATTGCTATGGGTTCGAACTGACTCAGTGGGGCAGTTTGACTGTGTTCGACAGGGTTGCTATGAGTCAGGTTTTACTCAACAGCAGTAACTTTGATTTTTTATTTAACTGAGCAAATTTGCATATTGATACCACACTTCTGGTAATACAAGTTTTCAAAAGCATTATGAAAAATAAATTAAACACATGAATAATGCAATCTACTTCTGAAAAACAAATCAAAGAAAATCCTGTGGATCGTAAGAGTCTGATCTTGTTGTGCATGGGGTCACCATGAGTGGAAGCTGCTAAAAACAATACAGTTATATTTTACAATAGAACAGTTTCACTGTAGAAATCTAATCTGATATTTTAAAATCTTGATCCATGGTTCCACTCCCCTCAAATCAACCAGTCATTTCCCCCTCCCATCCTTAACAATGCCACACACACACACATATCAGTCACACCCTGCTACACAGGTCCATAGCATACTATATCTCTCAATGAGAGTCTTCCTCTTTTTCAGTGACCCATCATGACGTCCTTCCCCCAAAGACTAACCCCTGCTGATAACATGTCCAAAATACAGGAGACAAAGTCTCACCATCCTCACCTCTACGGTCATTCTAGCTGTACTTATTCCAAGACAGATTTGTTAGTTCTTCTGGCAGTTTGTGCTATATTCAATATTCTACACTAATAACATAATTCAACTACATCAATTCTTCTTCAGTCTTCCATATTTGTTGTTCTGTTTTCACATGCATAAGTTGTTGTCATTGTTGTTAGGTATCATCAAGTTGGTATCAACTCATAGCAACCCTATGTACAACAGAAGTAAACACTGCCTGGTACTGGGTCCACCTCACAATTCTTGCCATGCTTGAGCCCATTGATGCTGCCACTTATAGCCAATCCATCTCGCTGGGGGTCTTTCCCTTTGTCTCTGACCCTTCACCTTATCAAACATACCTTTCTCCAATGACTGGTCCCTCCTGACAATGTATCTGAAGTATGAGAGATAAAGCTTGGCCACCCTGGCCTCCAAGGAACTCTCTGGCTACACTTCTTGCAATACAGATTGAAAAATCCCCTTGCTTGGATCAGGGGGGCACCTTAGTCCTCAGAATGATGTTTTTGCTTTGTAACACTTTAAAAAGGTTTTTGGAGCAGATTTGCCCAATGCAATAATGTCACTTGTTTTCTTGACATTGCTTCCATGGGTATTGATTGTAGATCCAAATAATGAAAACTTTGATAAATTCAATCTTTTCTCCATTTATCACAATGTTGCTTATTGGTCCAGTTGTGAGGATTTTTGTTGTCTTGAAGTTGAGGTGTGATCCACACTGAAGGCAGCAGTCTTTGATCTTCATGAACAAATACTGCAAGTCCTCCTGCTTACAGCAAGCATGGTTGTGTCATCTGCTTATTGAAAGTTGTTAAGGAGTCTCCCTCCAATCTTCTTCAAATATTCCATCTTACCAGATTATTTGTTCAGTATATAGAATAAGTATAGGGAGATGATACAACCCTCTCTGAAAAACTGTCACAGAGTTGTTGGAAGAAAACATAGGTAATATCAAGAAACTGATTGAACCCTAAACAGGACAAAGTCCAAAAGAAAATTACCACACCATATTATAAAACCAAACTTTCTAAAACCAAATGCCAGCAAAGAATCCTGAGAGCAGCACAGGAACAATGAAAGTTACCTACAAAGGATTACTAATATGACTAAGCTCTGATTTTGCAGTAGAATCTGTAGGAAAGAAGACATGGGATGACATACGTAAAACTCTGAAAGAAAAAAATTGCTAACCAAGAATCACAAATCCAGAAAAACTGTCTTTCAAATATGATGGTGAAATTGGAACATTTGCAGATGAAAGGAAACTAAAAGAATTTGTAACAAAACAGATCAACCTTATAAAAAATACAAAAGAGAGTTCTTTGGACAATCAACAACAGCCCTAGTCCAATTCTACCCCTGTTGTTGTTGTTGTTAAGTGCTGTCGAGTCGGTTTCAACTCATAGCGACCCTGAATAGGGTTTCCGAGGCTGTAAATCTTTACGGGAGCAGATCGCCTCATCTTTCTCCCGCGGAGCAGCTGGTAGTTTCGAACTGCTGACCTTCCGGTTCGCAGCCCGATTCGTAGCCACTATGCTACCAGAGCTCCTTTTAATTCTACCCCTCGCCCTGTCCTAAACATAACCCTAACTTAAACAAAGTCCTAGCCCTACCCCTAGCCCTAGCTTATAGATCTAGCCACAGTCCTAGCCTTAACTCCTTACTCCTACCTCCCCTAAAATAGAATAAAAAAGAAAAAAGGGCAAAACCAATGAAACAGAATAGAGAAAGTTAACGAAACAAAAGCTCATTCTATAAAAAGATCAACAGACAAATCTCAAACAAGACTGACAGAAAAATAAACAGAGAAGACACAAATTACCAATATTAGAAATGAAGCAGGATATAAATACCACAGATATGGATAAAATAGTAAGTCATAGCTATTTTACTGTACAGGCATTAACTTGACAATTAAATGAAATGGACGTTAGAAAAGCACAAACTACCATCATTTACTCATATGAAACATAAGACCTGGACATTTCTGTAACTATTATATTTTTGTTGCTAATATACATAGCAGACCATACACCAATTCAATAATTTCTACATGTATAATTCAGTGTCACTCATTATACTGTTCCAGCTGTTCAATGATTCTCACCCTCTTTTTCTGAATTAACTCTCCCGTAAGGAGTTCTGTGGCATAGTGGGTTACTGTGGCATAGCTGGACTGCTCCTCATAAGAAAGATGAGGCTTTCTGCTCCCTATACAGGCTTGCTATGAGTTGAAACCAATTTGACAAGACACAACCACCACCACCACCAAAGGATCACTTTGTATTTGTTGTTGTGATGTGCCGTGGAGTCGGTTCCAACTCATAGCGACCCTGTACAGGGGTTTCCAAAGCTGTAAATCTTTACGGGAGCAGAAAGCCTCATCTTTCTCCTGCGGAACAGTTGGTAGTTTTCAACTGCTGACAATAAGGTTCGCAGCCACTACGCTACCAGAGATCCTTAAAGGATCACTTAGAGTCCTGAATGATAAGAACTAGACTGCTAAAACCAAAAGGTCAGAGGTACAAACCCACCACCCACTCCTTGGAAACCCTATAAAGGAATGCTATTAGTCAGAATAAACTCGACAGAACTGAGCAACAATGAAGGATCACTGCTCCCTAAGGACTATATTCCTTCTAATTGCTGTAGTTGATTTGATCACATACAGGTTCTTAAACCAATGCTCATTCTTTATTAAACTAACTATAGTTTAAAGAAAACTTGAAGGGATATTTTTGGCATTGTTGTTGTTTAGTGCTACTGACCCGATTCCCACCCATAGCGACCCTGTATAGGGTTTCTGAGAAGAGGCTGGTGAGTTTGAACCGCCAACCTTGAGGTTCAAATTGAGGGTGCAGTCCAGCGCATTAACCCATAGTGCCACACACCAGGATTGCAGGTTTATTAAAGGGTATCTCAGGGCAACAGCTCAGGGATTCATCCAGCCTTAATAGCTCCAAAAATGGCTAGATTCCATAAGAACTTAAAATTCCATTCTGCATTTTCCCCTTTTTGATAAGGATTCATCTACAGAACCTTTGCTTAAACCATTCACTAATGGGAGCTGAGCAGCATTCAATTCTTCTAGTCTCATGGCAAAGGAGGCCGCTGTTCATGCAGCCAGTTAACCACACATTCCATTTCCTCCTCTGTGATAGTTAAGGTTTTGAGTCAACTTGACTGGGCCAGGATTCTGAGTGGTTTGATCATTAAGATGTAGCTATCCCCATGGAGTCCTGGTGTGGCACTGTGGGTTAATGCACTAGGCTGCAAAGTCAGTTTGAACTGCAAGGTTGGTGGTTCAAGCTCACTAGTTGCTCCTTGGAAACCCTCTAGAGGGTTGCTATGGGTTGGAACCGACTTGTCGGCACTTAACAACAATAACAACACCCCCATGATGTAATTTAATTTGATAAACCAATAAGAGGATTAAGGGTGGGATGTTGTATTAAGTGCCATCGAGTTGGTTTCAATTCATAGCAATCCTGTATAAGGTTTCTGAAGAGTAGTTGGTGAATTTGACCCACTGATCTTGCAATTCAGTGCTTATCCTACAAAGACATTGTTGTTAAGTGCCAGGGAGTCAATTTGGACCTATAGCGACCCTGTATAGGGTTTCCGAGGAGCAGCTGGTGACCTTGAACCACCAACCTTGCAGTTCAAAGGACTTTGCATTCTGACACATTAGCCCACAGTGCCACACCAGGATCACCACTTTTAATTCTACTGCCATTCTGATCCAATTTATGGGATATTTCCCAAGGGTGTGGCATGCAACACCATTTACATTATGAGATTAAAAAGAGAGAGACTTGAGCAAAACTCAAAGAGACCTACTATCACCAAACAGAAGAGCCAGGATGGAGTGTACCCATTGCACCTGAGATCCGTGCACTGTGAAGCTCCTAGAACTTAGGGAAGATTGATACCAAGAGATCTCCAAGGAATACTGGCCTACAGATCCTGAAAGGTGACAAAGAACTTTCACCAGAACCAACAAAGAGAAAGCCTTCCCCAAGGGTCATCACTATGAAGTTGGACTTTGAACCTCCTAACTGTGAGAAAATAAATTTCTGGTTGTTAAAGTCGTCCACCTGTGGTATTTCCATTACAAGAGCACTAGAGAAGTAAGACAGAATTTGGCACCAGGAGTGAGATGCTGGTCTAACACATACCTAATACGCGGAAACTGTTTTGGAATTTGATAATAAGCAGAGGCTGGAAATGTACTCAGCTGCCCGATAGTGAAATCCCAAGTTGACTACAAAAGACTATTGGTGGAATTACAGATGTCCATGGCAATTCTGATACGGGCTCAGAAAGAAATGAGAACTGTAACACCAGAAACAGACTAGACAGGGAGAATTAGTGGCAGAAAAATTTCAGCAGCAGAACCAGGAGTCTGACAAAAAACGGCATGGAAGCAGACCCATGGAGCAGGAGAGTTGAGCACCTTCATGCAGGAGGCTTCCATGGGGTGCCTCTGGGTATTTATCAATGAAGTTAGCCTATCTGACCCATAGAGCAAGACAGCTGAGTGCCTTCTGGAATGGGGTGTCTCTGGGCACTTATCAGTAGAGCTGAAGCGCTCTGTGACAGTTGCTTGAGCAGAGCAGAAACAAGGTTGGCCTATTCCAGAGAATTGTTAAGGAACAAGGGGAAGCAGAGCGGCTTCAGTGTCAAAAGGTAGAATGTTGTAGACCGTGCAGACCAGGTCAGAAGTTGGAGGCCCTGTGGGCCCAAGTGTTGCAGACCACACAGGCCGCAGGCTCTGAGGAACAGACTCTAGCCACCTGGCAGTCACGGCAAATTGTTTTCCATCTTAGTGTCCAGTTACGTTTATTACTAATTCCATACATGAGCCCTGATATCCACAGATAAATGTATTATTTTCCTAAAGCTGAGACTGTAAAGGTTTCAAAGGTTAAGCATTTCTCCAAAGGATTGACTAAAAATAGCTTTGCTACTTCCCGGTTCTTTGTTCTATAGACAAAAGGACATCCTCCCTAAACCTCTCCCAGGTGCATTCACCTGGGCATCTCGCATCTTCCTGCAAACCTAGCTCAGGAAGCCAACACAGGGGACTCCTCCCAAGCCTTTTGACCTTCCTTCTCACCTTCCCCCAACTGAGCTCAGGTGCTATAGATATGTTAATTGAGCCTGAGAAACCAAGTTGTGGGCCTAGGATTCGAACTTGCAAATTACGACGTGAAGGTGCCTGAATGTCTGGAAAATTACATATGTTAGCTGTACCTTGTCTTAGTCCCTCCCAGCTTGGTGTGAAGCTCCTCCCCTAAATAAAACGGAGGCGCAGACCGACCCAGGTGTGCATTATGGCTTGCAGGCTGTGCATTATGGGAATGCGTTAAGAGCATGCATTACAGCCTGGAGGGTGTGTTATACGGCTGACCAGGCATGCGTGGCTGACCAGCTAGTTAAGGGAACGTACTGCCTGCATAGCTAAGATGTTTGCTATGCGGGATCTTACTGCCCTCATGGCTGATATGTTCACCACGCCAGATCTGCCGGATGCCAGTAATGCATCCACTCTAGTTTCGGGGTGTCTCTTTGTCTCTCTTGTTGTGTCTGTGTGTCTCTTTTGCTATCCCTATCGCCGCCAGATATCCCCTCCTCGTGAACCAAACACTCGTGTCGAGGCAGGTCCCCGACAGTAGAACTGTGACCTCTGGGGTTCCTAAGGGTGGGGGTCACAGTTTCCTAAGTTTCAAGGAATTCGCTTAACCAACTCAGCTCTGGAGTGTGGGCCTGCCATTAGGATGGGGTCTCTGCCCAAAGTTGAGGGAGCAGAGATGACATTCCAGAGAGCATGAAGAACAAAGCTGAAGTCAAGAATTGAGCAGAATCTACTCAAACTCAGAGGGCATGGCTAACATGCAAAATCTAGGGCTAGGACCATTGCCTAGATGGTCTCAGAGAACAGAAGATTATTTTTAAGGCCTGAGAGCAAATCTAAATTATTCTGTTGGATTTTTAACTTTCTTGGTGCCTATTATCATTTCTTTCTCTCCAAATGCTTCCATTTGTAATGAGAATATCTACCTTTTGCCTGGAGTCCTGGTGTGGCACTGTATGATAAGCACAGGACTGCAAAGTCAGTTTGAACCGCAAGGTCAGAAGTTCAAACTCACCAGTTACTCCAGAGAAATCCTATCCAGGGTTGCTATGAGTTGGAACTGACTCGATGGCACTAACAACCACCTGTTGTCTGTTCCACCATTGTTATTTGGTAGCAGATAACTTGTATTCTATATTAACAGATAAAAAGGAATTTCGTCTCAGTTTGAAATTTGGACTTGGAAAAATTGGGGGAAAACATAATGGTGTTAGTATGGTTTTAGTTGTACTTGTGTTGGTTGTATTATGTTAGGTACAAGCATGACTTTATGGTTGGCTTTATTTAGAGATTATGTACAGTTTAAGGAGAGATACACAGGAGCCCAGCTGACAATGGGTAGACTATGATAGTTAAGGTTTAAGGTTTTGTGTCAACTTGACTGGGCCAGGATTCTCAGTGGTTTGGCATTGAAATGCTGCTTGCTATTCTCTACGATGTGACTTGATATGATAAACCAGGAAGAAGATTATGGATGGAATACACCACTCTGAATCCCACGATCACCTTAATTCAATTTATGGGAGATTCCCAAGGGTGTGGAATGCAACACCTTTTACACCTCACAAGAGATGAAAGGAGAGATTTTAGTAGAGCTTAGAAGGACCTACTATTACCAAGACAGAAGAGCCAGGAGTGTAGTACATCCTTTGGACCTGGAGTCCTTGCACTGTGAAGCTCCTAAACCCAAGGTAAGATTGATACCAAGATGTATAGAGAGCTCCACAGAATACTGGCCTACAGATGCTGAAAGGAGGCAAGGACCCTTCCCAGAACCAATAAAGAGAAAGCCTTCCTCATGAGTCAGCACTCTGAATTTGGGCCTCAAGTCTCATAAATATGAGCGAAAAATTTCTGGTTGTTAAAGCTATCCACTTGGTAGTAATATGTACTAGACACAATGCTGCAAAATGTAAATTTGCGGTTATCATTCTCAGGTGTTCACTCACAGATGTTTAATTTTATGATCAAAATTAAATCTGTATGACAGTTCAAAACACGGTCATACAGATTTTGTTTTCTAAACTACATCAGGGGCTTCAGGTGCATGAAAACATGGGCCCAAACACTGATTGCTTTGCTAAAGCCAATAGGCAGATTCAGTAATCAGTAAGGGGCTATCACAAAATATATACTAAAGAAAAGGGCCACATAGAAAATTCTCATTAATTTTCTGACTAGAAACACTATCCCCATTCCCAGAGATAATTCAGATGAACCAGAACCTTCTACAAAGTGTTATCATTACCAATGGACAAAATGCCAACACTGTACAATTTTTCTTTATCATTAGAGAAATTTTTTTATAATTTTAATTTTTAATTTGTGTACATTTATTAATGCATATTTGCATTCAAATATATCTGTAAGCTGACACATTTTTCAAACCTCCAAAGATAATTCATAAAAGTATCGATAATAAAATGTAATAATAAATGAAAACTAAAAAAAAAAAAAGAGATTATTTAACTTACATAAGAACTTGACTATGTCAGAGTCATCTGTATAAACCCCATCAGGGATAACCTGTATACTGAAATTATTTTATGTCCATATCCCTCTCAATATATTCCTTAAAAGTAAGTAATACAGTATTTTCTATCTTTATATTCTTCAGACTTAGCATAGAATCTGGAACAAACAGGCATCTAACCAAAGTTTCTTGACAAAAGCAATAAGTGTGAGGGCAAATTGATTAGCCAACGCTTGTCTATCAGTGTGTCGTACTGTTGCTTGTGTGTTTCTGTGATGCTAGAAGCTATGTTATCAGTGTTTTGAATACCCCAGAGTCAACCATTTTAGATAGGTTTCAGCAGAGCATCCAGACTAATAATAAGAAGAGGAAGATCAATTCTGAATGGTCAGCCATTAGCAATAGAGCACTGTCAGATACAGTGCCAGAACTTAAAACCTGAGTATCACCAGACCATTGTCAGATATAGTGCAGGAAGATGAGCCCTCAAGTTTAGAGGCACTCAGAAATCAATGAGGGAAGAGCACAACAAATTCAATAGGAATGGCATTACATACACAGTCAAAGAGAGCATTTCAAAATCTTAAAGTACAACGCTGTCTGTGATAACAATATCCACAAACATACAAACAAAAAGTGGTTTGATGCTGTAAAACAGGCACTGGCCTACTACAAGGTCACTGAATTGGAACTGACACGATGGCACTTAACAACAACAAGAAGACGACCAATCACTATCACCAGAGATGATGAAATTGAAGAATTCTACCAACTTCTTCAGAGTCCTGGTGTGACGTTGTGGGTTAATGCACCAGACTGCAAAGCCGTTTCAACTACAAGCTCAGTGGTTCAAGCTCACCAGTTGCTCCTTGGAAACCCCATGCAGGGTCACTATGGGTTGGAACTTGACAGCACTTAACAACAACAACAACCAACTTCTTCACCACTATTGATTGGGATACAAAAGCTGGAAACAAGGAAGAAGGAAAATATGGCCTTGGTGATAGAAATGGTGCTGGAGATCACATGATAGAATTTTGCAAAACCAATGGGTTATTCATTGCAAATACTTTTTAAACAACATAAAAGTAGACTATACACTTGGAACTAGATGCAATACACAGGAATCAAATTGACTACATCTGTGGGAAGAGATGGTGGAAACGCTCAGTATCATTAGCCACAACAAGGCAGGGAAGGCTGTGGAACTTGCTCATGTGCAAGTTCAGGCAAAAGTCAAAGAAAATTAAAACAAGTCCATAGGAACCAAAATATGACCTTAAACGTATTCCACCGAATATAAAGACTATTTCAAGAACCGCTTTGCTGCATTACAAACCAATGACAAGACCAGAAGAGTTGTGGGATGATATCAAGGAAGAAAGCAAAGGCCATTAGAAGGAGAGAAAGAAAATACCAAAATGAATGTCAGAAGAGACTCTGAAACTTGCTCTTGAGTGTGTTGTTGTCAAGTGCTGTCAAGTCAATTCTCACTCACAGCGACCCTGTACAGGGTTTCCAAAGAGTGGCTCATGGGTTTGAACCACCAACCTTGTGGTTAGCAGACCAGTGTCAGGATTTATCTTGCTTGGATCCACAATCAATACTCATGTAAACTGCAGTCAAGAAATCAAACAATGTATTGCATTGGGCAAATCTGTTGCAAAAGACCTCTTTAAAGTGCTCAAGATGAAAGATGTTAAATCTGAAGACTAAAGTGCACCTGACTCAAGCCATGGTATTTTTAATTGCCTCATATGCATATGAAAGTTGGACAATGAATAAGGAATACCTCAGAAGAATCAATGCATTCAAATTATGGTGTTGGAGAAGAATATTAAAAGTACTATGGACTACCAGAAGAACAAACAAATCTAGGTTGGAAGAAGTACAGCCAGAATGCTCCTTAGAAGCCAGGATAGTCAGACTTCATCTCTCATACTTCATACATGGAATCAGAAGGAACAAGTCCCTGGAGAAGGACATTATGCTGGTTAAGTGGAGGATCAGTTTAAAAAAAAAAAAAGGAAGACCCCCAACAAGATGGACTGACACAGTGGCAGCAGCAATAAGCTCAAACATCACAATTGTGGGGATGTCACAGAACCGGGCAGTGTTTCATTGCGTTGTGCAGAGGGTCTCTACATGAGTCAGAACCGACTTGATGGCACCTAACAACTACAACAACTTTACCAGACTACTAAATTAAACAACTTCTTTTCTCCAAAAGTACCTAAGAGGCTAACCATATGCTGAAAACACCTATGCCTCTCAACCTTCAGCTCAGATCTCGTCTTCCAAGCTTTTGCTTTACCTAGCTGTCCTGTATGCTCCTCAAACTCAATTTAAACACAACTGAGTCCATGTTCTTGCTTCACCTCCTCCTTCATCTCAAATGTGCTTCTCTTTTGTAGTGCCATTTTTGGTGAACAGATCAAATAACCTGGTCACCCTTATGTAAAACGTCAGAATCATCCTAAATGCCTTCATATCCCTTATTTTACACAACCAGTCATGAAGTATTGTTGATTTACTGAGATCTCCAGGCATGGAGCGACAGGATAAGCACTGGACTAGTAGCCTCAAGATCTGCGATTCAAATCCACCAGTCACTGCTCAGAGACCCTATATTGGGTCACTGTAAGTCAGAACACACTGGACAGCACTTTACAATAACAACATGCTCTCCATATTCACTGCCTCTAGTATCATTTCTAAGGAGCTCTGGTAGCGTAGTGGTGACGAATCGGGCTGCTAACCTGAAGGTCGGCAATTCGAAACTACCAGCAGTTCCGCAGGAGTTAAGAGTCGGAACTGAATCCAAGGTACTTAACAACAACAACGACATAAGGTTTTCGAGGAGCAGCTGGTGAACTTGAACCACCGACTTTGCAGTTCAAATGGCTTTGCAGTCTGGTGCATTAACCCACAGCTCCACAACAGGACTCCTTGTTGTTGCTGTTGTTAAGTGCCGTTGAGTCGGTCCCGACCCATAGCGACCCTGTATAGGGTTTCCAAGGAGCAGCTGGTGAGTTTGAACCACCAACCTTGCAGTTCAAGCGGCTTTGCAGTGGTATGGAAAAACAGAGCAGCTGTGGGCTTCTAGGTCCATGGACCAAGTAAAGCTGAATGCTTCGGGCAGGAAGCTAGCTTGCAGAATGGGCCCTTTGGGCATTTACAGACTGGTAAAGGAGCTTTGGAGTCCTGGTGTAGCACTGTGGGATAACGCGGTAAGTTAAGTTGCAAGGTTGGTTTGAACTACAAGGTTGGTAGTTCAAACTCACCAGCTGCTCCTTGGAAACCCTATATAGGGTCTCTATGAGTCAGAACCAACACGAAAGCACTTAACAACAATAAAAAGGTGCTTTGAAGCACTTGCCTGAAAAGGACAGAGACCAAGGCTGACAGGCTAAAAATATGAGTGAGGCATTCCTGTAGTATAGTGGCGAACAGGCATTCCTGATCGGAGGACTGCCATATCCTGAGCTTTTAGGATCATGAATGGTACCCTGTTCACTTCTCTAATAAATTCCATAATCTTGAGTATTGTAATGAGTTCTGTGTGGTCATTGCTTTGGATTTTTGAATCCAGATGAAAAGAAGCAGAAAGTGCTATAGAAGGGATGGCTAGTGTCAGGTAGGGTAAAGAAGGTTGTAGGGTAGATGCATGTCTGACCTCCACCACATAGGAATCTTCCTTGGGTTGGTTTTGAGTTTGAGTCTCCTTCAACCTTGTGAAGCCTGAGGAAGTTAAGCATGGCCCCCCACAGTTTTTACAGTATTGGAAAATTATTTTGGCAACTGATAGTGATTATTTTCAGTTTTATGGCCTTCTTTCAAGACCTCCCTTTGGATCTTTTGTTTTATTAGTCCTGTGATGTTTCTTTTTCTTTTATTTATCTTAAAAGAAGATAGACCTGGTACTGCCAATTGAAAAAATGTAAATTTCCCATGGTACCAATGTCAATTTGGGTGACACTTGAATCTGTAGATATACTGAAGGACAGACGGATATGCAAAATTCCTAGATCAATTACAGTTTCAAGCAGTAATCATCTAATAGGCACACTGGACTGCTAACAGTAAGGCTGATGTTTCAAATCCACCACCTGCTCCACAGAAACCCTATACAGGGCCACTGCAAGTTGGAACTGACTTGATAGCACTTTAACAACAGCTGCTCAAAGGATTCTCCCACAACCATCCAGTCCATAGAACTGGATTTACTGGAGCAATTCCTCTCACAAGGCAACGTGTTATTGTCATCCCACTACCTCTGTTGTTTCCCCGTTCCTCACAACCCTTCATACTTCACAGCTGTTTTGTAGGAGGGAAAAAAAATGCAATGGTGTCTTTAAAATGCCAAAATGATATATAATAAATAGTTCCTACGTTTTCTGACTGATAGAAACTGAGAAAAGTGAGATGCAGATATATAGCTGAGTGCTGAGCTTTGATGTACTATGGAGGCAAAGGCTAGGTAAGTTATTCTCACACAACTGTACTCCTTCCAAAACTCAAACTGCAAAACCCACTGCCATCACGTCAATTCTGACTCACAGTGACCCTGTATTAAACAGTTGTTGCTGTTGTTAAGTGCTGTTGAGTCAGTTCCAACCCTGTATAGGTTTTCCGAGGAGCAGCTGGTGAGCTTGAACCACTGACCTTGTGGTTCAAACCAACTCTGCAGTCCAGTGCATTAACCCACAGTGCCGCAGCAGGACTCCATAGTAAACAGTAGAAGTCTGTAAATCTTTACAGAAGCAAACAGCTACATCTTCTTCAACTGAACAGCTGGTGGGTTTGAAGACTCAACCTTTTGGTTAGCAGCTAAGTGTATAACTACTTCACTATCATACACCTCTGCGGTTATAGCAATAGACTGCCATCCATCTGATTTTTCACAATATAGTGCATTATTCTCCATTTCAGCAATTTAGTGGTTGAGTGGTCACATCAAGATTTATTAACTAAATGCTGATTTATACTGGAAGTTACCAAATAATTTTTCTTAAATTGTCTCAATTGCTTTAAAATATCTGTGCCTCTCTGTCCAGTCAGCACCGAGTGATGGTCATCTCTAAGGACAAGTGGCATAATGACTGCATACCCAGGGTCAAGAGAAAGCACAACCCTAAGAAGCAAAAGCATGAGCTAGTAGACCTGGCTGCCAACACTAAGATCAGTCCCTGTTGCAAAATCTTGACAGGAGGCAACAAGAAGTAACAGACCCTAAGGATGGATATGGAGAGCTTCCCCAGAGACCCTGAGTGCTGTACAGGCAAAACTAGTGAAGAACCCCATCATGCTTACTGCCAGCACATCATACCAGCAGTAGTTTCACTACGTACCTGGGAGAGAAGATGGGTTCAAACTCACTCCTGAAGAGCAAGAGATTTTAAACAAAAAGCAATCACTGAGAATTCAGAAAAATATAATTATGGAAAAACCACAAGCCTTCTGAAGTAGTTCATCCACTAGGGCATGCTTCTTACATGCATTGCTTAGAAGCCAGACTAACATGGCCAAGTAGATAGCTAGCTATGTGCTAGAGGACGAGGAGCTGGAGTTGTTGCTGAATAAAATCAAGGACCATAAAGGTGAGTAAATCCTCTGCTTTCCATTAGAGAATATGTATTAAAGGTATTTGTTTTAAAAAATAAAAAAAGGATGAAAAAAAATCTTTATGAATTGAGAATTCTTCCATATATCAACACTGACAGACATTCTAAGTGTTTGAAGGAAAGAAAGACAGAAGTAAGGAGAATATGGTATAAAATAAACATACTAGGAATAATTGTTAAATGCCGACGTCAGTTCTGACTCTAAACAACCCTGTATAGTGTTTTCAAGGAGCAGGTGGTAGGCTTCAACTATTGACCTTTTGGTTGGTAGTCCAGTGCTTATCCTACAGTGCTACACCAGGATTCATAAAATACTGAAATAAAAATTTTTTAAGTTAAAAATCCAGGATAAAAAAAAAAAAAAAAAAAAAAAAAAAAAAAAAAAAAGAAAGAACTGAGGAAAAGGAAACATTCTACACAACATTTAATGTCTAAACTCAAGTATTTTCTTATACAGCTTCTGGAGAACAAACTACATAATCCAAGTTTATCCTAGGGCCTGCAGGATAAACACTGGACCGCAGAGTCAGTTAGAACACCAAGTATGGCAGTTCAAGCCCACCAGTCACTCTTCAGAAACCCTACACAAGGTTGCTCTGAGTCAGAAGCAACTCAACGGCACTTAACAACAACAACTCTAGATAAAATAATTGGGGAGTTTAATGAATCAACTAAACTTATATGTTGTGTAGTTTCAGTCAACTAAACTAAGGAGAGATATCTTAGTTGCACAGAGCATTAGGCATGTATGAGTGAGAAAATCAGATGAAGTGCCTTATTTGCTATAATTAGTGATTACACAATAAATGTCACACACTAAGAATGCATTGTTAGGCACTATTTCAGGGAGTATTAAAAAATTTAAATCAGAGATTATTCAACTTAATACAATTTTAAAAATTATTAATAAATTTATATTCATAAATATAATTTTAATTTAGTAATAAAACAGAAAAGACTAAGCAACCCTTCCTAAAGACATTTTACATTCAAACCAAGAAAAAACACAAAAATGAAAATAATTACAATAGTGATGATTTTTAAGGCTAAAATCTTTGGAATCCTGATTTGGTTTTATAGAATAAGCAGCAGACTGCTAACTACAAGGTCAGAGGTTCAAACCTACCAGTCACTCCTCAAAAACTATTCAGAGTCATGATGAATTGGAACCAACTAGGCAACATTTAAAAACAACACTATATAGGGACTCCTAGTGTGGTGCTGTAGGATAAGTACTGGACTACTGACCACAAGGTTGACAGTTCAAATCCAACAGTTACACCTTGGAAACCCTATACAGGGTCATTATGAGTCAGAACCGATTCGATAGCACTTAGCAACAACATCATCATCTTATTAAGAAAACCAGAATTATGCATAATCAATTATGCTTTTCAAGTATAAAAGAACATTGAAAACAATATTTCAAATGAAAAATAACTCAATGATGAAAAAAGGCTACCTGCAAAAGTTCAGGACAGCACACTCAGACATATTCATTAGCTTTGTAAACAAACAGTGTGTCTTGGTTACGGATGCAAGCCAGGATTGCTACATAAAGTCGAAAACACTTTTCTGCATGAACTCCCTAGACAGCTGTGTAGGCTATAAAGTCAAGCTGCCTGGATCATACCCCAGCTCTGGCCACCATTAGGAAATGTAGGTAATAGTAGCACCTAAATTGATAGGGATGAGAGAAAGATGAGGCTTTTTATTCCCACAAAGATTTAAGCCTCAGAAACCTTATACAGGGTCACTATAAATTGGAACCAACTGGATGACACTTTAGAACAACACTGCCTTAGAAATTAAACAGCCCCATTTTTTTTTTTTTTTTTTGAATTTATTATGGCCTATGACTCCGTAATCCGCCGACGCCGCATATGCTTTCGGAAACACCCTGGAATAAGTCTGCTGGGGCTGGCTCCCGGCAGATATATAGGTAACCCCCGCTTTTCAAAAGTTTGCTTTATGACACTATTCTTTTATGAAAGAGCTACATTAGTACCTGTTTTTTGCTAACCAAGAGAAATCCAAACAGGATTTTTGCTTTTGTGAAAAAAGGTTAAAATGAGAAACCAGCATTGAGCATTTGTTTGCAGCAAGCTGCTAAAGACAGCTCACACCCTAACAACAAGAGTGGTGTCCCTTTCCAGGGAAATGCCCTGCTCATATATTATTTTGACTTTCCATAGACTGTGTCTTTATTCTGTCATTCTAGTTTGTACTGTATGTCTGTGTTATTGAGGTTTTATTTTGGTATGATTTGGTAGGTTATTTTGGGGGGTCTGGAAATGCTCAAAACTTATAAATTAATGCAATTGCTCTCTCACTTTATATGTTACAAAAGGATTCACTGAAAATATTAAGATACATTCCTATATATTATGCCTTTTTATTTGATCAGATTTGCTAATAAAAATACCCATAAAAAAAAAAAAAAGAATACATTGCTTGTGTGTGTGTGCACAGAATATGAGGAGGTCTTCAAAAAGTTCGTGGAATACCTATTATGGGAAAACTATAACTGGATTTCAAAAAATTTTGGACCAAAATACTCATACTCACTCATTATAACAAGTCTGAGCAGGACGTAGTTTGAGGCACTAGAAAGGCTAAGATACCAGTTTGAAAACAGTCTTTATGAGAACCCGAATTCTGCTAAAATTAAAGCAAGAGCAAGCAGCATCAAATTTATGGTTATGCTTCAGTGGAAGAATGTTCCCTGACAAACAGTTTATGGGGACAATGCTTCCAATGAAACCAGAAGTTTATAAATGGATAACTAGTTTTAAGAAGAGATGAGACAATATTAAAGACAAAGCCCACAGAGGCAAATCATTCACATCAATTTGAGAGGAAACAATCTTGTTCGTGCAATAGCCAACATCACTGACGTCTCATTTGGTTAAACTTACACAACTCTGACTGAAAAATTAAAGTTGAACAAACTTTCTTCTCAATGGGTACCCAAACTGTTACACCCAGATCAGCTGCGGACAAAAGCAGAGCTTTCAATGGAAATTTTAAACAAGTGGGATCAAGATCCTGAAGCATTCCTTGCAAGAACTCTAACAGGACATGAAACATGGATTTAACAGTACAATCCTGAAGACAAAGCACCATCAAAGTAATGCCTACCAAGAGGAGGACCTAGTCCAATCTAAACAAAAGTGGACTGGTCAAGAACAAGGTTGACAGTTTTCTGGGATGCTCAACACATTTTGCAAGTTGACTTTCTGGGAGATTACAGAATGATGTTGTCATTAAGTGCCTTCAAGTTGGTTCTGACTCATTGTTATTGTTGTTGTCATTAGGTGCCATCGAGTCGGTACTAACTCATAGCAAACTTACACACAGCAGAATGAAACACTGCCCACTCCTGGGCCACCCTCACTATTGTCGCCACGCTAGTGCCCACTGATGCTGCCAATCTGCCAATCCATCTTGCTGGAGTTCTTCCTCTTTTATTCTGACACTCCACCTTAACAAACATGATATCCTTCTCCAGTGACTACTCCCTCCTGACAATATGTCCGAAGTATGAGAGACGAAGTTTGGCCATACTGGCCTCCAAGGAGAACTCTGGCTGAACTTCTTCCAACACACATCTGTTTGTTCTTTGG
>NW_006408554.1:11513436-11535372 GCF_000296735.1 Chrysochloris asiatica | reverse complement strand
ATAAGTATGGTGAAAGAATACAACCCTGTCGCACACCTTTCTTAATTTTAAACCATTCAGTGTTCCCATGTTCTGTTCGAACAACTGCCTCTTGGACCCTGTAAAAGGTTTCAAAGCTTTTTAAGTGTTTGAGGGAGCAAGAAGCCTCATCTTTCTCCTGCAGAACAGATGGCAGACTCCAACCACGGAGTTTATGATTCGCAGACCAGTGCTTATCCTATCTACTTATTATGTACTTTGAGAAAGCGTGTCAGAAATTTTAACAAAAATGCCCCAAAGAGCTTCACCACAGTCCTTCACATAACAATGCCCTGTTCATCCTTCTTATAAAGTAAGGGCAATTTTACATGAGTTTCCATGGGAAATCATTAAGCATGCACCTTACAGTCCTGATTTGGCTTCTTCTAACTTGTGTTTCCTGGTGTGGTGCTGTGGGCTAATGAGCTGGACTGCAGAGTCAGTTTGAACCACAAGGTCAGAGCTTCAAGCTCACCAGCTGCTCCTCAGAAACCCTATACAGTGTCACTATAGGTTGAAATGGATTTGACAGTACTTCACAACAACAACTTGTGTCTTCAAAGTTCTTTAAAGGGCAGCCATTGTTTTCAGCTAACAATATGAAAAAGACTGCATTGACATGGTTAAATTCCCAGGACCCTCAGTTCTTTAGGGATAAACTATATGGCTGGTGTATTATTGCTTTCAAAAGTGTCTTGATGGAACTTATACTGCAAAATAAAATTCATATTTTTATCTTTTAATCCCTTTTTTTTTTTTAAGGTCCCCTGATACAGTTTGAAAAAAAATTTTTTTTAAGTTAACTGTAGGGAGAACAAACAAGATGGTGGATCAGGTGGAAGTGCAGTGAGGAGCTCCATCAGCAACAATACAGAAAAGCGGACCAATCAGGATCAGGGGATGGTCCCAGAACTCTGAACCACATATAAAGGAATATTTAGAAGCTTGGATGGCTTACAGCTAGGGGAATTTGAAGCAGAAGCAAGAAATCCATTGCATTCTAAATCAAGACCCTCAGCTGATCCCAGAGCTGCCATTTGGGGCGAGACCAAGTGGGGGAAGGATCAAAATAGCAATGGACACCAGACAGAACCATGGAGATAAAGGTGTGAACATTCTTTTTTTTTTTTTTTTGTATTTGTTCATTGGTCTCTTGCAGTCTGCGCACCACCATTCTGTTGACTAGAGGGGGTGCACCTAAGCGAGTGGACAACCCACTCCCACCCCTGGAAGGTTCTATTACGCATGTGCACAGATCTCCTCGAACTATAAAGTGACAGTTTCCAAACGAAACAGCAGTGCAAAACAGGCACAGCCAGCCTGGAACTGTTCATCACCAGGAAAAAGGCCTGAACGGGGATTGTGGAGCAGGAGAGGCAGACTATACAGGAAACAGGCAGAAAATTAAATCCTGAGTTATGTCAAAACAAGCAACAGTGGCATCTTGAAATTTCTCAGGAAGAAGAGTGAAAAGGGAAGCCCATATGCTGACCATATCTACCTGGAGGCAATCAGAAATAATAAAAAATACCAAAATACACTGCCAACCAAGAATCCTCTACCCAGCAAAGCTGTCAAATATGATGGTGTAATCAAAACATTCCAGAATAAACAAAAGCTAAAGGATTTTCCCAAAGCCAACCTTGCTATGAAAAACATCCTAAAGGAAGTTTTGTGGACTGAGAACCAACAAGAACAGACAACAACCAGAAAATGACGTACGTGGCAGCATCACCCTGAACTCAATCGACAAAGAGTCAAGAACAGAATAAAATGATAAGAACAGAGGATCTGGGAAGTCAGTCTATGATCAAAACAATTAACAACGTGAAAGAAAGTAAACATAGAGGAACAGAGATCCAGGTGTTGGGAAGGTCAGGTAGATTACAGAATAAAATAGACTTGTCTTAAATGGAGGGAAGAGTTAATGAAATATAAGACAACCACAACAGTGGGGTTGCATATATAGCTGTTGTTGCTGTTATGTGTTGTGAAGTCAATTCCAACTCATAGAGAACCTACAAAGGGTTTCCAAGGCTGTAAATCTTTAAGGGAGCAGAAAGCCTCATCTTTCTCCTGTGGAACATCTAGTAGTTTCGAACTGCTGACCATGAGATTAGCAGCCTGATTTCATAATCACTACAAAATATTGTCAGGAGGGACCAGTCGCTGGAAAAGGATATAATGTTTGGTAAGGTAGAGGGTCAGAAAAAAGCGAGATGGATTGGCAAAGTGGCAGCATCAATGGGTTCAAGTGTGGCAATGATAGTGAGGTTGGCCCAGGATCGGGCAGTGTTTCGTTCTGCTGTGTATAAGGTCGCTATGAGTTGGTGCCGACTCAATGTCACCTAACAAAAACAACAACAAGAGTGGGGTTCGGGTGGAGGGCTTACTTCAGGTGTTGGGGAGGGCAATACAAGAAAGGGGAGGAAACGGGAGAACAAGATAGATAGGCAAACACTGAGACAGGTTTGCATGACCTAAGTGGGACAGAGGTAAACAGTGATGCATGCTCAACCTTGGAACAACAGGACTCTGTGATACAGGTAGCTAGACATAGCTTGAAGAGGGTAGATAATACTAAAATGCTTGACTGTCTTATAAATATTGGTTTCCCTTGCCTACTATTGTAAAATAGACACTTGAGTGGGATAGAAAGGAATGTTGGGAAACATGATTATAGAAAACTTGTAAGCCCATCTTCAGCCTAAAACTGACTGGAATACATAAAAGGGTTTCTAGAACTTGCCAAGTGTAATAGGCCTCTTGCAGAGCCTATGCAGAGTATAGGACCTTAGGTGGAATCCTGAGTTCCATCCAAAACCTTCTGAGGTGGGACATTCTCACTAGCAAAGCCAGCCTAGAACAGCTAGAGCAACAGAAGATATATCTTCAAAGAAAGATCATCAGGAAAAACCCAAAACAAAAATGTCAGCATGACTGGCTACTACAAGAATAAGCAAGTTGTTCGTCAGGAAGACATCAAGGCAAGCAATCAAGTTCCTTCAGGACAAACTCCCCTCCAAGACTGAAACTCAAAGGGAACACACAAATAGGCATGTAAGCTTGCTGGCAACCACATTGGTCTACCGATGAGTGGAAGAGGGGGAAAGGCAGCAATGAAGAAATGGGCTGAGTTCAACCACAGTCCATTGACTCCCAATGACCAGGAGATGAGAGAGAAGAGGAAGGGCTGGTTGGTCCAAAGTGTGGTGAAACCTGAGGGCACTTGAGCCCATGGACAAGGACATAGCTACAGAGGGCTAGGAGCTGAGAGTGAAGTATTCAGCTGATATGAAGTGAGGAGAGATGCACAAGAACACCCAAACTTGTGGACAGTACCCATTTGACCTAGCCTCGATGGCTTGATAATCAGAACTCAACTAGAGGAAGATTACCAAAAAAAAAAAAAAAAATTATAAAGGAAATGAGGGTAAATGATAAAGGAAATAAGGGTAAATTTGATGAACCTGATCTATACTCATGGAGGTATTAACTCTAAATACCAACAGAAAGGGAAGGAGTCTTCATCACATCAAGTAGCAATGCCATCCCCTCTGTACAAAGGGTAGACAGGGATGGGCAACTTAGTTAGACAATGGCTACCTAAAATGAGGGGGCGATAAAGGCACGAAGTGACTGGCTTACAAGCTTTCACAAGAGAGTTTAGTTTTAAGATTATGGGGAGAAGAAAGAGTCCCTACTGAATACTCTTCATCTTGTGTAGATGGATCAGGTGAAAAGAGATAGGGATAAGATTCGTATGATTCAGTAATGAATCACTGTTATCATGACTAATTGCGACTGTCACAATTGTAAAGGTAGAAGTTTTGTAACAAAAACAGGGGAGTAGTTAATCTTACAGTCCAGAAATAGACGACCCTAGGACCATCAAGGGAGACAAACACAAGCAGAATGCAGGACCTTATCCACAGAAGCAGCAACACCCGAGACAGAGGCAGAGATGGGGACATGGAGAGAGGGAGCTGCTGAGGACTCTATATTCATGGGAAGAGAGGGACTAAGAGCTAGTGGCCAGGAGGCAGACTTGCAGAATGTGCCCTTTGGAGGTGTAAATTATTATATATGCCTGAGTGTTTTATACACATATATGGTGGTGGCTGTGTGCCGTGGAGTGGGTTCCGACTCATAGCAACCCTGTACAGAGTTTCCTCAGGGTCAGCAGTTTGAAACTACCAGCTGTTCCGTGAGAGAAAGATGAGGCGTTCTGCTCCCGTAAAGATTTACAGCCTCGGAAACCCTGTACAGGGTCGCTGTGAGTCGGAACCGACTCCACAACACATAACAACAAGAGCAACAACAGGGTTTCCAAGGATAAATGGACTTTTTCTCAGAAATGAGTCAGGATAAATAAAGATTGTTAGGCAGTAAATTAAGTGAAATTTCTGTGTATTTTTAGAAGGCAAAATTGAAATTAAAAAATTAACTGCTTCAATTTCTAAACACAATAAAATAATTAAAAATCAGCTGACTCACATGGGACTTTCTACTGACACTGACAAAATTAATATTGTCATATGAAATATTTAGTTTTTTTCACAACCTTTCCTGAGTAAGATAACAAAGGACATTATTTATAGCAAGGCTTGCTATTATTATTGTTATCGTAAGTGCCATCATGTAAGTTCTGACTCATAGAGACCAAGACCCTGTATAAGGTTTCTGAAGAACAGTTAGTGGGTTTGAACTGCCAACCATGCAATTAGCCGTCAAGTGATCATCCTACAGGGCACAAATCAGGACCCCATATCAAGCTTAGATCTGAGTAACACAAAAAATGTAAAATGTAGAAAACAAAATTTTTAAATAGATTCAAACATCTGTGTTTTTAAAGAAGCTTTTCAAGAGTCTCTAACGTATACTACAGCTTCACAATAACTGCTGTCTATATTTATGAAACAATAAAAGCCAAAACAGTATTTGTTATACTGTTTATATATATATATAATATACACTATAAATGGAAGTTCAACTAAATCAAAGTGGGTCTGAAAAATTAGTATAAAAATTTAAGAGACAAGAAATAACAATGGGATGATATCTGTTCGACTGTGTGTGTGTGTGTGTGTGTGTGTGTGTGTGTCAAAGTCTAGAACAACTGATCACCACAGGAAAGGAGGAAAACAGGGAGGCAGACTTAAATCCAACAGTTCCTCTTTCTTGAACAAAACATAACTAAACCCACTACTGTTGAAGTGATTCTGACTCACAACAAATCCTGTAAGACAGGATTTCCACAGCTATGTGTGGTACTTAGGATAAGCACTGGACTGCTAACCACAAGGTCATAATACAAACCTACTAGTTACTCTTAGAAACTCTATATAGGGTTTATACAAGGTCGTTATGAGTCAGAACTAATTCAACAGCATAACAATCTTTATGGAAGTAAGTTGCCACATCTTTCTCTGTGGTTTGAATGGCTTAACCACTGAGCCATGAGGGCTGCACTTTCTTACTAGGATACATAATACAGTTCCTTTGATAAGATATAAAGAGTCTTAGTGATGCAGGGCGTTAAACACTGAGCTACTAACCACAAGGTCAGCAGTTGAAACCCACCGGAGCTCCACAGGAGAAAGATGAGGCTGTCTCCTCCCATATAGATCTACAGAAAATGATATGGAACAAAGAATCCAGCAGCACCACACACACACGCAAAAAAAAAAAAAAAACCCTGCAAAATGACAGTAATCAATTCATACTTATTGAAAATTAGACTGAAAGTCAATGGATTTAATGCACCAGTCAAGAGACAGAGAGAGCAGATAAGAAAACCAGATTATTCGATATGCTGTCCCTAGGAGACACATCAAAAAGATGAAGACAGCCTAAATGCCCATTAACAGAAGAATGGCTAAACAAACTTTGGAACATACAATGGAATACTATACAACTCTGAAGAATAATGGTGAGTATGCGTTAACACCTTGTAACATGGATGAACATAGAGGAGGACATTATGCTGAGTGAAAATAGTCAATCTCAGACATTGTATGAGATCAAAGTTGTAAAAAGCTAAAAGGTTTTATTGATAAAAGAAATAATCTATGATTCTTACTGAGGTTCAGGGACTGGGCAGGGGCAGGAAAATTATTCACAGGCTTGAGGGTAGACACATGTTAACATGGGTGACAGAGCAGGCAATATACGAGAAAGGTTAGCAGAAGAAAGATGAAGTTAGCAGGAAACACAGGTAGGAATGCAATAGATAAAGTGAATAGAGAAAAACACTGTTAACTCCAGATACATGGACAGAATTGCAACCATGTAATAAAGCAAAGTATAAAATTTGCAGAATGTGAAACTTGATAATCTGCTCTGTAAATCATTGAAGTTACAATAAAGAAAAAAAAAAAAAGATTACAGCCAAGAAAATCCTCTGGAGCAGTTCTAATCTATATTAACACATGGGGTCCCCATGAGTCAAAATTGACTCAACAGTTTTTAGATAAATAAAAACCAAGTTGCAGAAGGAACATACTTGTAAAACATCAGAAATAGGGATTTTATCTTACAAGCAGGCAAAAGGGAGGCAGAGAAAAAGGAAAAACATCTAGAAAGTACAGTGACAAGCTTAATTAGTTTTTCCTTTGGGGGGAAGTTAAGAAACAAAACAAATAAAGAGTATATTTCACATTCCCCTTGGCATGATACTCTCTTTTAAACTAACTCATTCTTTTTAATTATCCTTCATTTTCCTAGTCTCTTCACCTTCACATATCCTGGAACTACCATTTTTCTTGATTCCAGAAGTCACTCAGACAACAGACTTCTCAGCATTTTATATTTACATCCTCTAACATTAGTCTGGTCTAGGCTTCAATATTGTTGTTGTTGTTAAGTACCATGGAGTCGGTTCCGACTCATAGTGACCCTGCAAAGGGTTTCCAAGGCTGTAAATCTTTAAGGGAGCAGAAAGCCTCATCTTTCTCCCGCAGAACAGCTGGTAGTTTCGAATTGCCGACCTTGGGGTTAGCAGCCCGATTCACAACCACTACACTAGTCTTCCATATTACTTGCCTAAAAAATACAGGTGCCACTAAATCGATTCAAACTCATACCAACAATTCACACTCATAATAATAACACCATATGAGTCAGAGCAGAACTGTGTTCCACTGGGTTTTCGGAGGCACCTCTGAGTGACTCTAACTGCCAACCTTCAAGTCAGCAGCAAAACACATGAACTATTTACACCATCTGTGGACTCTTTTCCTTGCATGCTTAGGTTTCTGTAATAGCATTCTAACCAGTCAATCCTACAACCTACCCTCATAAGTCACCATAACTTTGGCCAGAGTGAGCCTTTCAAAATGTAAACCTGTTTAGGTCACTCTCCTGGCTCAAAACTCTCCAGTGGTTTCCATCACACTTAAAACAAATCCCAAATCTGCCCTCCTCTCCTACAACTCCCTCTTCTCATTCTCATCTAATCACACATACCCTCCACAACAAGCTCACACACATTTTTCTGTTCTTTTTGCCACCTAAGTATTTAAAAGTTCGGATCCCTCACTTTTGTCACTTCTCTGCTCACGTACAATGAGGTCTTTTCTGAGATTCTATCTACAGTAACCCTCCCATCAGTTCTCTCTTTACTTTCCTTAACTATTTTTTTCAGATAACAACATAGAAATATGAAATACTGTCATGCACCACATAACATCAGTTTGGGCAACATCTGATTATATATATATGTCCATGGCAACAAGAGATTTTAAAAGAATCCAGAAATCCTGATAAGAAAACAAGGGGCTTAGCAACTGCAAAAGCTTGTTACATACAACACGAGTATCTCATGTCTCTTATATACAAAGCGATTGTGCTGCCAGGCATATAATGGTACTGTACATATATAACTTATGTCTTGATAATCATAATAAGCACCTATATTGCTGGGTTATGTATGTACTGTACTGAACTTTCTATCTAAAAAGTTTACAGTATTATAGTGCATGCTTCGACACAAAGGCAGCAGCATCCAATATCGTGTATCAGTTTCTTCTGAGTGTTATAGCACTCTCTCCGTTTAATGTCTTCTGAACATATTACTGTAAAGTGAACCACGGCTCCCAAACACAGAAAAACAAGTGCTAATGATAGTAGCAGCAGAACCAAAGGAGAAATACTGATTTGGAGTAGAACAAAAGATTATTAAATACCACAAAGGCGGAAAACTACTGCTGTGATTTAGGCATATCACACTCGACAATCATGCTAATCCTCAAAAATAAAAATTTTCCAGGGATTGGCAACAATGAGAGTTACAAGACTAACAAAAATGCAGGAAGGATGTATATTAGACATGGAAAAATTGCTAATGATGTGAATTGAGGGTCAAAACCAAAAGTGAATCCCTCTTAGCAAGTTAATGATTAACTGCTGAGGCACAAAGTTTTTTCAAGATGCTTAAAAAGCCAGCCTGCTACAAAGGCAAGACGTGAATGGCTTACAAACCTTCAAAAGGGAGGCTAGATGAGGAGGGCTTGGAGAAAGGTAAAATCTCTACTAAGTAGTATCCAATCTGTCTGGGTGGGGCTGATGAAAGGAGATGTGGATAGCACTCATGTGGTACCATAGTGAATAATCAGGACTGACTGTGAGGGTTGGAAATGTAAAGGTAACATTTTGCAGCAAAAGGAGGGGAGTGGTTGACTTTGCATTCCAGGAACGGAGGGCCCTGGGACCATCAAGGGAGAAGAGCAGAGAGCAAGACCCTACCCAGAGAAAGTGACACCAGAGATGGAGGCAAAGATGATTACGTGGAGAGATGGAGCAGCTGAGAACTCTGGACCCAGAGAGGGAGAAGAGGCTGTGTGCTGATGACCAGGGGGCAAGCTTGTGGGGTGTACCATTTGGTTGGTTGATGATGCATGGAAGTGACTGTAACCCTGGATATGTAATGATATACGATAGAATGAGTGTAAAGCTAATGTTCTCCCAAGTAAACTATCACATAATTCACAATAAAACATTAAAAAAAAAAAAAAAAGTAAGGCAGCCTCAGGTGAGCTTCAATCCCTGCTGAGCTGTAGTCTGGGTGAACTACAAACTGGGAGAAGCCCTAATATGCGAACAAAGGAAGATATATGGAAGCATACGGGTCGCTATGGGTAGGAACTGACTCGACGGCACTTAACAACAACAACAACAACATTCAAAACTTCACACCTCAAGATAAGAGACTCAATCCCAGAGAAGGGTTTGGGATGGGAGGTGTAAAGGGTATATGCCACTGTTACTTTGAAACTGTGAATTAATTGTCCAAACACATACACACACACACATACACACAAAAAAATCTATGATGGTTACAGGCTGGGGGGGGTGCAGTATTCATGGACTAGAGGGCAGACACATGTTGATGTAGGTGACAGGGTAGACAATATATAAAACAAGAGGAAGGTTAGCAGAAAAAGACGAAGGTAGCAAGAGACACAGGGAGGAATGCAGTAGTTAAATGAATAGCTGTTGCTGTAGTTACGTGCCGTGGAGTCGGTTCCAACTCATAGTGACCCTGTACAGGGTTTCCGAGGCTATAAATCTTTACAGGAGCAGAAATCTTTCTCCCGTGAAACAGCTGGTAGTTTCGAACTGCTGACCTTGAGGTTAGCAGGCTGATTCGTAATCACTACGCTACCAGAGGTCCTTAGTTAAATGAATAGAGGTAATGTTAACTACTGGTACATGGAGGGGGCTGCAAATATGTAATGAAGCAAAGTATATATATCAGTAAAACTGATGATCTGCTCTGCAAATCTTTACTCAATTCACAATAAAAAGTAAACAAACAAATAAGCAAATAAATGCTGAATCAACATCCAAAACACTTAGAGCAAACTATTTTACAGAACATATCACAGACATTAAACTGACTTGACGGCACTTCACAACAACAACAAATAATGGATGTTAAGCAACACATGACAGTACCTTAATTAGTATTTTACTGTTCACCTCATCCACTAGCATGTAAGAACAGAACACAAACTGGTAGTTCAACAAATATCTGAATGAAGAACATACCTAGTTTTTCATGGCAACCATCATTTACTCATTTGTTTGTCGTGTTTCAAGTAGCCTTCCTTCATTTTGTGAAGGGTTTTATGATAAATATTTCCCAAATTATTTCCTATTCACATTTTTATTCTTTGAAAAAATCAATTATCAATAGAAGTTTTACATGTTAAATTTTATCAAGCGGGACAAACCAGTGTCTGCCTCTAAGTTAGGTAGTAAGGAAAGAAACCAAAAAACCAAACCCACTGCCATGGAATGGATTCTGACTCACAGCGACCCTAAATAGTTTCCAAGACTAAGTCTTTAAGGAAGCAGGCAGTCTCATCTTTCCCCTACAGAGAGTCTGGTGGGTTTGAAGCACCGACCTTGCAGTTTCAGCCCAATGCCAAACCTACAGTGACAAGAGGGTTCCTTAGTAAAGAAAGAGTCAGCAAAACAGCCACTCCTCTCCCAATCTTGATCACACTCATTCCAACTGTTCCATTTCTGATTTTCTTCTTCTTCCCATACTGTCAATAGGACTTCTGTTCTTCAAAACATGTCCTCAGAAGAGTTCCAGTTAAGACGTTAGGGCTATTGTATCTACAGAATCCTGATGTGATCTGTGGGATAAAGCATTGGACAGCAAGATCGGTTTGGTTCAAACTCACCAGCTGCTCCTTGGAAACCCTATACAGGGTCACTGTAAGTCAGAACTGAGTCAATGGCACTTAACAACAACACTGTATCTACTGTGTCCTTCTCCCCATAGGATAGGATCCTAAGGCTAAATGTCAAAGGACAATGTTTCCTAGGGGTATTAACCATATTGATAGAAAAGAAGTGAAATAAACTTAGGAAAAATGTCATTAAATAAATTATGCAGGTTTCTTTCCTACAGGGCTTTCTTGAACTTCAACTATGCTAACGTATACTATAAATCTCTAAAATAGAGCGATACAGATTCCTAAACTTACTTTTTTACAAAGGCCTTTTCTAAGAACTTATGATATAAGACATATTCTATTCAATTCCATCCTGGAGTAGTTATTGTTACTAGGTGCTGTGGAGCTGATTCCTACCTATCCTGGAGTAAAGGTTCTTAAACACAATTTTAAAACTGAGAGAAAAAAATCAAAGATAAAATCTTTCCTTTAGTCATTTCATTCATTACTTTTCTCTCCTAGCCATTACAAAAATTCAAGAAGCCTGGCTGACAGAAAATACCTTTTACCTTAAGGCATTACTAGTGAAGGTGTACAAGGAGACTTGTTAATAGATTTAAATTATACTTAAAGTATAATTAAGACAGTTCCCTGTCTACAGGCTCTTGAAGGGTAAATAATTTTTCATAAATAAAGAAAAACTATATAGAAAGTGACAAAAATGAACAGAGACTGCCACAAATAGCATTCAACCAGGACCAAATGCAATCAAGTAATTCAAATCCTGGTTTTACAACACCAACTGGGCGGGGGGGACAAGAGGCCAGAATGTGGCAGTGGTGGTTCAATGGTACTTTGTCTTTCACTGAGAGACACCTAGGTTCAATTCCAGGCCAGTGCACAGAAAACACAGCCACCACCTATCTTTCCATCAGCGACGTTTTTACATGTTGGTAAGATGCTGCAAGGTTTCAACAAAACTCTCAGACTAAAATAAACTAAGAAGACAGATCTGATGATGATATACTTTCAAAAAATTGGCCAATGGAAAAAACCTTATAAGGTGGGAGGGAGACCCTCTGTGTCACAACTATAAGATCCTTTGTGCATGAGGTCACGAAAAGTGAAGGGTGACTCAAAGGCAGCTAACAACAACAACAGAGGGTCAGAAAGAAGCAAATTGTGCAAATTTTGAGTTACCTATTATATTGACATTTCTAGTTGTTGTGTGCCCACTGAGTCTGTTCTGACTCATAACAAGGTTAACAGACTCTCTTCTAACATATAAGGAGACAAAGTCAGTAGAATCATTTTAGAACAAGATCAACAACACAAATTCACATCCTGAGAAAAAATTACTTCCCTAACAATTCCTCCCTTTCACAGTCATTTTCCCAAATCACTGCATAGAATGCACCCTCATACCATTACTCTACACACTTCCCTTGTCTCCAAAACCTTCTGGTCACTCCTTCATTCTTATTCTCTATCAGCACCAGTTTCCAACCTTCAACTCCCTCATCCTAACATTTACAGAGTATCTTCATTGATATCTGACATGAGAAACAGAAGTAGAATAGCCCTAACATCAAAGGACTCTCTAAAACACAGGAAGTCTGATTCAAATAGGCCCAATCATATCCTCCTCATGAGACAATGCTACCTTCAAGACCAATCCTGAAACAATCCTAAATTCTTTGGAACTAAAAATAGCTTAGCTGTTGTCTCATCTGCCAGCAGATGGCCAAACTATTTTTAATTCAGGATTCTAGGGAGCAGGAATGGATCAGGCTAAGCTAGGGCAGCCTAGACTCCCTTTCTCTACAAAGCTCAAGGTTCACTGTGAAGCTGTAGTAGAGCAGGTGCCATGAAAGGGCAAGTTGGAACTATTCCTGTGCCTATGGGCTTCAGGTGCATGAACAAGAGCAATGTGTGGCTTTGTTTCTTTTTTAAAAAACATTTTATTTCAAAATGAAGTTTGATATATAATGTATTCATTAAAAGTTGTATGTGATTCTGTATATCCTTTAATGGTTCCATTATTTGAAAGTTATATAGCACAAAAATGGCAGGAAATCCATGCCTGACTTCCTCTGGCTTCGAAAGGGGGAAGGTAAATCAAACTCAAAATCAGCCTAAGACCAATTCCTATGAAGCTGAGATCAGATGTGCCTTCAACCTTCTTTATCCTATTCTGACACCAACAGTCTCTCCCACAGCTCTCTCTGTTTCCTATCTTGGTTCAATAATCCATTGCAAGGGCCACATAGAACTCATAAACAATACTCATGATTATGGGGTTTATGCACTGGACTGAAAAGTCGATTTTTTTGTCTCCAAAACTACAAGGTTGGCAGTTAAAGCTCACCAGTTGCTCCTCGGAAAACCCTATACAGGGTTATCTATGGGTCAGAACTGACTGGACAGCATTTAAACAAGGGAAGTGAACAGGGTACCATTCATGATCAAAAACAACTTAGGACGCTACAGTTCTCCAATCAGGAAAGCCTCTCTAACATACTGCATGCACATCTCAATCTAGTTTTCAGCCTCTCAGCCAGGTGGCCACTGCCTATCGTCTCTGCCCTGTTCAGGCAAGAGTTACAAAGCTCCTTTAGACAGCCTGTAAATGCCCAGAAGACTCGTTCTACAAACCAGTCTCCTGCCCAGGGGCCAAGAAGCCTGTCTCCGCATGTTGCTGCCTCTGCAGCTGCTTTTCCAGGTAGGAGTATCATGTTCTGCTCCTGGCTCTTGTTTCCTGATGGTCCTGGAATCCTCTATTCCTGCTTCTGAAGTGGCACCTTTTTTAAATCTAGAAGGATGACAAAACTAACCAATCCCAGCATTAGAGTTCCGTACACCATATTTGCATGGCCCCACACAATCATTTGGTGGGAGTTAAGAAGACTTTGGGTAGAAAAGTCATTATCAAGTAAATTCACAGTTCCACAAGAATATCTATGAGAACAGACTTTGTTATAATGATCTCTGGATCAGGCAGTGTTTCGTTCTGCTGAGCATAAGGTCACTATGAGTTGGTACCGACTCAATGGCACCTAACAACAACAACAAATCTAGATAAAGGACTCCTGATATGGCATTGCAGGATCAGTACTGGGCTGCAAAATAGAAGGTCAGCAGTTCAAACCCACCAATTACTCCTCGGGAACCCTATACAGGGTTGCTATGAGTCAGAACTGACTCCATGGCACTTAACAACAACAATTTAGATAAGGTCTAGAAGTTATACTTTAACAAAAACTGTAACTTACAGTTTTCTTAGCAAAAACTGGATAAACTTTCACATGTATTTTTTATAAAGCCCATTTATAACTGGTCATTACAATTAAAGTGACTGAAGTAATTTTCTATTAAGATGATTCAAAAACAAAAAAAGAAATCCAATATACAAGATTTCTTTTCTTGTTTGCTGTTCATCTTCCCTTCTAATGCATGGCAGGTGCTCAATAGATCTCTGAGTGACCAGTGAATCCTGCAGCAGGTGTATTTACTACCACCACCCAACCCACCCATAATCAATAGAACATGGATAACCAAACCAGGCCATTCCAGTTCACTTTCCCATCCTGTTTGATGATCACAGATGTTATCAAGAGATCAAAGCCAGCCTAGTTCAAGTCTCAATTGTGAAAAGAAAAGGAGACGTCTATAATAGCTTTTAGGGATGCCATCGTAACATTTACTGTAAGACAGTTCGGGTACTTGGAAAAATGGGAATGAATGATAATGCAATTTTCCATGAACTTTATGAAGCTGTCTTATATACTTTTCGGAGCCCTGTGGCTCTGTAGGATAAGCACTAGACTGTTACCCACAAAGTTGGAGGTTCAAGTCCACCAGCTGCTCCTTTGGAGAAAGATGAAGCTTTCTGCTCCCGCAAAAAACTGCAAGCCTTGGAAACCCTATTTAGGGTGTCTATAAGTTGGAATCTACTCCACGGCATTTAACAACAACAAAATAAGCTTTCTGCAAAGATGAAGTCAATTATTTCCATCAACATCTGTTTGGGTGGTAATGTAGAAAGATCACTGTAAGAGAGGAATCAAAGCTCATCAGCGATTAAGCTATGGTGAGACTGTTCAATCCAATGCGATTTTGCTTTACACATGGCTAAACGTAATGATTTTTATGAAATTACAAGAGAAAATATCTTTTTCATTTCAAAGATAGTAAGTACACTGGTACCTAGACCCTGACTCAGTAGGCCACATTCCTCAAAAGTTTCTGCTAATTATACAAAAGGGGTAAAAACTGGCAAAGTTTGAAAAGATAACTCTGATTTAACTAGCCACAAACTACAAAATGGTTTCAGGTGTAGAAATGGCAAGGCCCAATTTACCAGCCTTCTAAAGATACCATGTAAAAGTGACAGGAATACTCAATGCAACAATTAACAGTCCTTTCATATTTGTGGCACATTAGAGGGAATGTGACTTTATAATTATTAAATTCAACCCTAATTTTATGGAGAAGGAATCATCCAGGTAATTGCCTAATATTGCAATATAACAAAACTGGGACTGAAACTCAAGGTTTCAGATTCTTATTCTAGTTAGCTCTTCATTAAAACACACTCATTTATACAAATATTACCATTTCAGTGAAGGACACAAGCACATACATTTCTTTGGTGGTAGTGGTTATGTGCCGTGGAGTCCGTTCCTACTCATAGTGACCCTGTACAGAGTTTCCAAGGCTGTAAATCTTTATGGGAGCAGAAATCCTCATCTTTCTCCCGCAGAACAGCTGGTAGTTTCGAACTGCTGACCTTTTGGTTCACAGCCCGATTCGTAACCACTATGCTGCTACCAGATTTCTTTAGTCAGATATTTACAGTTTAGCATATTAAAAATACTGTCCACCAAGACATATCATAATAAAACTTTCCAAAATCAAAGACAAGGAAAGAATCCTGAGAGCAGCCCAGGAAAAATAAAAAGCTACCTACAAAGGAAAACCAGTAAGATTAAGCTCAGATTTCTCAGCAGAAGCCATGCAGGCAAGAAGGCAATGGAATGACATTTACAAAGTTTTGAAAGAAAAATATTGCCAACTAAGAATCATATATCCAGCAAAGCTGTCCCTTAAATGACAGTGAAATTAGGGCATTTCCTGATTAAAAAAAAAAAAAATTGAAAGAATTTAGAATGACCATACCAACTTTGCAAAAAATGCTAAAAGGTGTTCTTTGGACTGAGAAACAACAATAGCAGACAACCTGAAATTACCATGTATATAACACACCACCCAGAACACTATCCAGATATAGGAGCACTTAAAGTGAAACAAACCTACAATACTGAAAATAGGGAACCAGAGATAATGAAGTCAACAACAAACCAAAAAGAGGGAATAGTGTAGACATAGAACTTCCAAGTGGCAAGGAAGTCAAATAGATTTCAAGATAAGACAGGCTGTTTTAAACAAGGGAAAAAAGTAATAAATTGCAGGGTTGTTGTTGTTATGTGCTGTGGAGTCGCTTCCGACTCAAAGCGATCCTTTAAAGGGTTTCCCAGACTGTAAATCTTTACAGGAGCAGAAAGCCTCATCTTTCTCCCGTGGAACAGCTGGTAGTTTCTAACTGCTGACCTTGCAGTTCACAGTCCGATTCATAACCACTACACTAGCCTCAAAAAAATAGTAATACAAATAATACACATGCACATATTAAAATGGAAAAAGAGGAAAATCAGAAAGATTTAGTTAATAATAACAAAACAGAAATGAAAATAAGAAAATCCACAAACAAAATGAACTCAGAATAGAAAATTATATGGGACAAAGAATCTAGCAGCACCATACGCACACAAGAAAACACACAAAAAGTAACGATCAATTCATACTTAGTCACAATTACACTGACTGTAAATGGATTAAATGTACTAGTCAAGAGACATAAAGGACAAAATAGGTAAGAAAACAAGATCCTTCAATATACTGTCTACAAGAGACAAACCAAAAAGATGGAGACAGCCTAAAGACCCATTAGCAGAAGAATGGTTAAACTAACTTCGGTACATACAAAACAATGAAGAATGATGAATCTGTGAAACACCTTACAGCACCTTACAGAACCTGGAGGAAATACATTGCACTGAGTGAAAGTAAGTAATCAATCACAAAAGGGCAAACATTGTATGTGACCAATGTTGTAAAAAGTATAAAAAAAAAAAAAAAGTTTTCTTGATTTAAAAAAACTATCTATGATGGTTGGGGTTTGTTGTTGTTGTCAGGTGCCATCGAGTCGGAACCAACTCATAGCGACTCCATGCACAGCAGAACTAAACAATGTTCGATCCTGGGCCAACCTCACCACCGCTGCCACCCCCGAGTCCATCAATGATGCCACCTGGCCGATCCACTGGTTGGGGTAGGTAAGGGGAAATTATTCAAGGACTACAAGGTGGACACATATTAACATGGGTGACAGGCCGGGCAATATACAAGGGGGAGGTTAGCAGAAGAAAGATGAATGTAGCTGACAGACACAGGCAGGAATGCAATAAAGTGAAAAGGTAAATGCTGTTAACTGTTGGTACACAGAGGGGATTGCAACCAAGTGAGTGAAGCAATGCATATGGTTTGCTGAATGTAAAACGGATGATCTGCTCTGTCTGTTAACCTTCACTCAATTCACAAAAAAATGCTTTAAAAGGCGGGGGGGCAAGTAAGTAAAATAAATACAATAGGCAAAAAATATTTTTTTCTAAAATCACATATATAAAGACTCAAAAACTAAAACTTTAGTTTGAATCTCAAATTTTTAAACCTGCAAATTATTCGTGGGGTCCTGGGGTGATGCTACAGAATAAGCACTGGACTGCTAACCAAGATACTGGCATTTATCAACAACTTATCTGAAAGAAACCCTGTATAGGGTAGCTATGAGTCAAAATCGATTCGATGGCACTTTTCGACAGCACATAACAGCAACATTTTTTTAAATCCTAAAATGACTCCCTCAGCTCACCCCAATAATTACCCCTCTCAGTACCCAGATATAAGGTCTATCTTGACCACTGTAAAAAATGTTTTCTCATACACCTGGAACAGCCTTTTTTAGGTATGTGTCAAGACTAGCAGAAGGTGAACTTCTGATCCAGGATGAGGTCGAAAGTTAAACTTGAAGCCACTATATTACAGATTCAAATTATTCAGTATCACCAATTTTAGGGATCAAAAAACAGAAGAAAACAAACAGTATGGTAGTGTACAGCAAGTTAAATCATAGTCTTGTATTTTAATAATTAAAAGAAAAAGTTACGTATAAGCTGTCTTGATCCTAACTTTAGCACGAATTGAAGTTATCCTAGATTCCCTGCCGAAGAATGCTGTTTTCCAAAGCCTGTCATCACATTTAACAAGCTTCATTTTTCTCTTTAATTTGACCTAGTCTATTTCCAGCGCTATAAAATAAGGCCTAAGCATTAGGAATTCATCTCTGCTAAATGTACTGGTGTCTCCTTAAACGATTTCATCTTTGACTGATGAAATAGATCAGTGTTCCCCTTTAACAATGTATCTGCTTCTACTCCCTACAGGTATTGTTTAGATTTAACCAGCTTCAAGCGTTATTGCATTAGATCTCTTCCGTCTGAACTATAAATCACAATCTAAGCTTGAAAGCAGATGCCACTGTCCAGACATGTGGCTGGTGGGTGTCATTGTCTTTTTCATTTTTCTCATTTCAAACCCTGATTTCTTTTGTCGTTTAGAGCCCGCTATCTAAAGGTCCTTTCCCTCCCTGCTTTTACACCTCCACCCGTAACCTCTGGTCTTGTTCTTCCAGGTCAGCTCAGTCAGATAAAACATTCCTGTTTTTCCTGTGGTGGAGGCGGAAAGATGTCAGAACGAGCTGCACCCCTGGCAAACCCTTTCTCAGACTGTCAACAAGGGAACAACTTCAGTCAGACGTCTCAAAGTACCACGCCAAACGATAAAGTCATTGTAATTACAATACAGACCCTCCCCACACCCATCTTGACATATCAGCTCCACCTCAATTTTCAAGCTAATAAACAAGTTCATCTTCAGCTTCACCACAAAGGGTGGCATCCAGTCCGCACCGCACCGCGCACCAATAAAATCCTCTCTCATAACGCTCAAGCGGATCCCTCGAACCCAGGTGCCCAGCGATCCTAAACCCTGGAGGCCAGCCAAGTGCTCTTCCTCCGCCACCCTGCCTCTACCCATATCAAGGCGAGATACTGTCAACTCCGACCTGGCAGCAGACAGCTTTAAGAGGGCTGCCTGATGTCAGCGGCGGCGCAGGTCCTGGCCAAGTTCCTGGGTAGACCCTACCTTCCGCGGGGGTCGCCGCACCGGCCACCCAGTCCACCCCACCCACCCCCCGGGCCTCCTGGCCGCTCACCTAACGCCACCTCGCACGCTTTGCGCAGCTGGGAGTGATGCGCCTTCTTCACTTCCTTGTCGGCCAAAATCTTCTCCAAGGCCCGGGTCAGGAACATGTTCTTCGTCTTCTTCCCCTCATACATGGACGCAGAGAAGGAGGCGGCGGCTCGTCCGTCCCGCGACTCCCAGCGGCCGGAGAGGAGGAGAACAAGGGGGAAGAAGAGAGAAAGGAGAGAGGGTGGAGGTGGGGGAGAGGAGGTGTGGAGGGCAGAGACAGGAGCAGGAAAGGGCGGAGGAATGGGACCTGCCGCGGTGCGGGCGAGGGGCGCCGAGGTCGGTCTTCGCCGTTCCCCGAGGCCCGCGCCCTCGAGGGGCCTCCACTTCTCCCTGCTCGGGGGTCACTTCCCAGACGCCCCCCCTCACTCGTCACTCCGGCCCGGCGGCGGAGAGGGACCTGGTCCCGGCTGCTGTCTGCCGGGGACCAAGGGCCGAGGCGGCGACAGTGGCGGTGCTCAGAGGCCCAGCGACAGCAAGGTTGCTCTGACTACTGTGGGGATTCGCACCCGCCGCGGCCGCAAACTGGCCTCCATCACTGCCGACCTGCCCCGGCCGCCATGTTGGGAGGAAACGACGCGTCACGCAGCGGCCAAACGGCTACAGAAGAGGAAGCGGCAGCGGCGGCGCTGCCAGCTCAGAGCTGCCGCGGAGCCGGGAGGCAGGGGGCGGAGGACGGCGTGGAGGAGCGGCTCGAGCCGCAGAACTACGGCGGCCCGGCGGGGCCTCCCCATTCCCGCGTTCTCCCGCAGGGTGGCGTGGGGCGTGGCGGGTCCTGCGGAGCCTTGCCGAGCACTTCGGGCTCTTGGCGACTGCTCTGTGGGGGTTAGGGACCCTTGATGCCTCTGTAGCCGCCTGGTGCACGGAACTCCAGGCTCCGCTACACCAGCTCCTCCGACTTTCTAGAGTTGCTTGGTGTGCCGAGAAACATCTGCATGGCTCTCAGCCCCACTATGTTGATAGCAATTTTGTTACCTAGTACACGGAACTGCTTTCCAGGATCCTGTCTTCCAACTACTTCAGGGAGGATTCACTCACAGATTCAACACTGTTTCACTTTCTCATCTTATCTAGTAGGGTAAATCGAGAGATCCCGATTTCAGGTTGAATCTGAAGTTAACCAAACAGGTAAATGATTGATGAGGAGCCTTACACTGTTTTTGTTCTTTTAATGCTGAGATTTAGTCCAGGACACTCAGAACCTTTTCAGAAAGGAAGACACTGGAATATAAACATATAGATGACGATTTGTATTTTATTTACTTATATACATACATGCACACACACACACATATATATGTACTTGGTATGAAAAAGGACTTGAACTCTCTACATAAGTATGTGCTTGATATGAAAAGGGCACTCAAAATGCGACTGGGGAAGAAATGCCTCCTCAGAGTAAAGTTGACCCTGGCGCGAATGGAGTAAAGCCTGTGGGAGTAAAGGCCATGGGACCTTCATTTACTGATGGGGCACAATTCAAAATGAAGAGAAACAGCTGTAAAAATTCATTGAAAATCAGAACATGGAATGTAGGAAGTATGAATCTGGGTAGAGATGTATGTTTCTTTCTGACGCGAGAATTATAAAGAACATAAAAATGTGTGTCAATAACTTACACGGTGATTTACCAGCTAGTCTTAAAATGAGAAGCAGAATTAATTCATTCAAGTTCCAAACTACTGTGTGACTTTACTCAACAGGGTTCCTTATAGTAAGCATTCTCTCTTGCTCTTTGATTTGATTTGTAGACTATACACTTGTTCTTGATGCAACCATCAAAACCCAAAACTGCAGAGGCTGTGAAGTGGCAAGATTTAGGAATAGACTAAAAACCTGGAACATTGGGGTAAATTGAATGTGTTGCCCCAAAATATGTGTCACCTTGGTTGGGTTGTGATTCTCAGTGGTATGGCAATTATGTGATGATCCTTTATGTGATCTGTTGTGATAAACCAAAAAGAGGATTATTATTGTTGTTAAGTGCCATTCTAACTCATAGACTTTCCGAGGAGTGAGCAGTTGGTGAGTTTGAACAGCTGACCTTGTGCTTCAAACTAACCTTGTGGTCCAGTGCTTTATCCTACAGTGCCACACCAGGACTCCAATAAGATGATTAAGAGTGAGCTAATATCAAAACTCCACCAGTCATCTGTCTGTTTGTCGTACTGTGGTGGCTTGTGAGTTGCTGTGATTCTGGAAGCTATGCCACTGGTATTTTAAATACCACCAGGATCACCACCCATGGTGGACAGGTTTCAGATGAGCTTCCAGACACAGACAGACTAGGAAGAAGGCATAACGAACTAGTTCCAAAAATTTAGTAACTGAAAACCTTAAGAATAGCAGAGAAACGTCTTCAGATATGGTGCCAGAAAATGAGTCCCTCAGTTTGGAAGGCACTCAAAATGCAACTGGGGAAGAGCTGCCTCTTCAAAGTAGAGTTGACTGTGATGATGTGAATGGAGTAAAGCTTGTGGGAGTAAAGCCTACGGGACCTTCGTCTGCTGATGTGGCACAACTCAAAATGAAGAGAAATAGCTGTAAACATCCATTAAAAATTGGAATATGGAATGTATGAAGTATGAATCTGGGAAAACTGGAAGTTGTCAAAAATGAAATGGAGCGCATAAACACTGATATCTTAGGCATTAGTGAGCTGAAATGAACTGGTATTGGCCATTTTGAATATGACAACCACATAGTTTACCATGCAGGAATGACAAATTGAAGAGGAATGGTGTTGCATTCATTGTCAAAAAGAACATATCCAGGTCAGTCATGAGGTGCAATGCTGTCTGTG
>NW_006408554.1:11509434-11512321 GCF_000296735.1 Chrysochloris asiatica | reverse complement strand
TCAAAGGCTCCAGTGTATTAATTTAATATATATACCTGAATATTAAGATGAAAGCAATTTTCCATTAACTGCCAGTGGCCTCATTTGTTACACTCAGCCCTAGGGGGCGTCGAACCTCTGACTAGTCTTACACGGTCTGCAACAAATTACTCATATGAAAATTCAAACTGAAGCTGAAGAAAATGAAAACAAGTCCCGAGAGCCAAAATATGACCTTGAATATATCCCACCTGAATTTAGAGTTCATTTGAAAACCCGATTTGATACATTAAACACTAAAGACCGAAGACCAGAAGAGTTGTGGGATAACATCAAGAACATCGTACATGAAAAAAGCAAAAAGTCATAGAAAGGCAAGAAAGAAGGAAAAGATCCAAATGGATGTCAGAAGAAACACTGAAACTTGCTTTCCACCATAGAGATGCTAAAGCAAATGGAAAAAATGAAGAGGTTCAAGAACTGAACAGAAAATTTCAAAGATTAGCTTGAGAAGATAAAGCCAAATATTACAACAAAATTCCAAAGATCTTGGGTCAGAACACCAAAAAGGAATAACATGCTCAGCATTTCTCAAGCTGGGCTAACTGAAGAAAAAATTCAAGCCGCGACTTAAGTTATTGAAAGATTCTCTGGGCAAATTATTGAAGGATGCAGAAAACATCAAAAGAAGATGGAAGGAATACACAGAGTCACTGTATCAAAAGGAAATGGCTGATGTTCACCCATTTGAAGAGGTAGCATTTGATCAAGAGCCAATGATACTGAAGGAGGAAGTCCAAGGTGCATTGAAGGAACTGGCAAAGAACAAGGCACCAGGAATTGCTGTAATAAAAGTTGAAATCTATTAAGAAACTGATGCAGCACAGGAGGCACTCACTCATCTCTGCCAAGAAATATGGAAGATAACTATCTGGCCAACTGATTGGCAGAGATCCACATTTGTGCCCATTCCAATGAGAGGTAACCCAACGGAATGCGGAAATCATCGGACAATCTTGTTGACATTCCATGCGAGTAAAATTTTACTAAAGGTAATACAGAAATGGCTGGAATCATACATTGACAGAGAACTTCCAGAGGTTCAAGCCAGATTCAGAAGAAACCATGGAATGAGGGATATCGTTGCTGATGTCCGATGGATCCTGGCTGAAAGCAGAGAATATAAAAAAGATGTTTACCTGTGCTTTATCGACTATGCAAAGGCTTTTGATTGTGTGGATCATGACAAGCTATGGACAAGATTGCGAAGTATGAATATTCCAGAACACTTAATTCTGCTCATGAGGAATCAGTACGTGGACTAAGAGGCAGATGTTCGAAGAGAACATGGGAACACAATGTTTTAAAATTAAGAAAGGTGAACGACAGGGTTGTATTTTTCACGATACTTATTCAACCTGTATACTGAGCAAATAATCCAAGACCCTGGGTTCTATGAAGAAAAACATGGCATCAGGATTGGAGGAAGACTCATTAACAATCTATGATATGCAGATGATACAACCTTGCTGAAAGTGAAGAAGACTTAAAACATTTACTGATGAAGATCAAAGACCACAGCCTTCGGTATGGATTGCATCTCAGTGTAAAGAAAACAAAATTCCTCACCACTGGACCAGTAAACAGCATTCTTTTTTTTTCCAGTAAAATTTTATTTACAAAAGTAGAGTGGGTCAATAGGTGGAATCCAGAACCCCATCCAGAACCGACTGAGGTAGGAAATTACCACTGGAAAGGACGAGCAGACCAGCCCGGAGTGGCCAGAAGAACACAGACACTTCGCGAAAGGAAGACCAGCAGGAAAAATCCGAAACAGTAGTGGCAGTCTGATTACTACCAAGAACAAGTAAGCTGCTCTCCCGGAAGCCATCAAGGCAAGTGGTCTGGACCCCCCAGAGCAAACCCCCTTCCAAGATATGAGTAGGCATGTGGTCTGGCTGGTGACCACTATGGTCACCAATAAGGGGAAGAGGGGGATAAAACAGCAATGAAGTGGCCTGCCAAGTCCAACCACATTCAATAGACCTCTGTGAACCCGGGTGGAGACCCGGACGGCCAGCGGTATGGCAAGACGCAGGGAATCATGGGCCCAGAGGCAGCCACACGGCCAAAGAGGACCAGAGCGGAGAGTGAAGCGTCCAGCCGACAGGAAGTGAGGGGAGATGCACAAAAACACCCATACTTGCAGATAGTAACCACTTGACCTGGCTTCGATGGCTGGACGACCAGAACTTGAATAGTCGTCAGAAGGATTATGTCATTACTGGGCCCCTTAGGAGCCCTTGTGCTGTGGCCTGACCACCAGTCCCTCTCTGGTAACAGCTCAGTTGTAGCTCTTTGGTGAATCCAAAGCTTCTTCCACCCTCACCTCCAGATTCTCTCGTGTGATGAAATTTTTTGCCTCCTCCTGCAGCTACAGCACTTCCCGCTCCTTGAGCTGCACCCAGGCCTGCTCCTCTTGGGCCTGGCGGGCCTGCTCCCGCGCCTCCTGCCGCAGCCTCGCTGTCCGCAGCTCGTACAGCCACTGGTTCTCCTCTTGGTTCCAGGCCATTAGCTCCCGGTGCTCAGCGGCCTTCTCCTGGGCTCTGCGCTAGGCCAGAACCCCGACTCGGGCATCGCGCACCTTCCTGTGCACCTCGGTCTGGCGGTACTCCCGATAACGCTCGGTCACCACGAAGAGCTCCACAGGATCTACGGTGGGCGAGGTGGCCACGCGTCCAACCTTGGACTTGGCCTGCGGGTCATGAGGAGTCTTGCGACCGTGCGCGGGAACCAAGAGCAGGGCTGGGGCCCGACACGGGGGCCGCGGGGCCAGGTCGCTCAGCGAGCACAGCATGATCAAATTGGCTCACTGCATCCAGCACTCCGCCGTGGCATCACCGTGACC
>NW_006408554.1:11505848-11508925 GCF_000296735.1 Chrysochloris asiatica | reverse complement strand
GCATCAATGGGCTCAAGCGTGGCAACAATACTGAAGTTGGCCCAGGATCTGGCAGTATTTTGTTCTGCTTTTCATAAGGTCGCCATGAGTCAGCACTGACTCCATGGCACCTAACAACAACAATAATATCAAAACTATGGTACCATTGTGGTTATGAATCGGGTTGTTAATCTCACAATCAGCAGTTCCAAACTACCAGCTGTTCCGCGGGAGAATGATGAGGCTTTCTGCTCCTATAAAGATTTACAGCCTAGGAAACATTGTACAGGGTCGCTATGGGTTGGAATCAACTCCACAGCACATAACAACAAAAAGAAAATATCAAAACCCACTGCCATCCAGCCTTGTCCTACTCATAGTAATGCTACATGTGCTTTGAAACTGTTAATTTTAGCAAGTTCCAAAAGGTTCATCTTTTTCCCAAGAAGTAGCTGATGGGTTTGAACTACCAACCTGTGGTTAGTAGTCCAGTGCTTATATCTCTACCAGGGCTCCACAGGTAGGATTGCTTGGTTGCTGTCTAGTCAGTTCTCATTGACAGTGACTCTGTATATGGTTTTTAAGGAGAGGGCAGTGGGTTTAAACTGCCAACCTTGTGGTTAGCAGTCCAGTGCTTATCCTACAGCACCATACTAGAGCTCCTACAATATCCTTGTGTTGTTGTGACGTGCTGTCAAGTCGGTTCTGACCCACAGCGACCCTGTATAGGGTTTCCAAAGAGCGATTGGTGAGCTTGAACCGCCGACCTTAAGACCTTATGGTTCAAAGCGACTTTGCCCACAGTGCCACACTGCTCCCACATAAAGGAGATTTCCAGGGATGTGTCAACATCTTTTATCTTACAAAGCTAAAAGAAGAGAGAGGTGGGCAGAGAAAGGAGTCCTACCACCACAATCAACACCTTGGAAGCATCAGGTAAGAAATCACGTGATGTATTAATTGGGCAAATCTGCTGCCAAAAACCTCTTTAAGGTGTTAAAAAACAAAAATGTCATTTTTATGACTAAGGTGCCCCTTACCCAAGGAGCCCCGGGTTGTATAGTGGATTATGAGCTGGACAGCTAACCGCAACATCAGTGGTTCGAATCTACCTGTATGAGGCATTCTGTAAGGCTCAGAAACCCCATACAGGGTCACTATGAGTCAGAACCGACTCAAAGGCACATAAACAGCACCAATATTCACGTGAAAGCTGGACAATGAAAAGGAAAGACTGAAAAAGAACTGATGCTTTTGAATTATAGTGCTGATGGGAAAACTGAATGTACTATAGACTGTCAGGAGAATGAACTAATCAATTTTGGAAGGGACTGCCAGAATGCTCCTTAAAAGCAAGGACCTTATACAGGGTTATTGTGTGTCGGAACGGACTCGATAGCATGCAACAATAACAAAAGAACAGAAATACCTTCAGTGAATGACTTTAACAAAAAAGTTTATCCTCTCCCAGTTTGTTGTTGTTTGTTTTTGTTTGTTTGTTAAGTGCCGTCGAGTCGGTTCCGACCCATAGCGACCCTGTATAGGGTTTCCAAGAAGTGGCTGGTGAGTTTGAACCTCCAACCTTGCAATGCAAACCAACCTTGCAGTCCAGTGCATTAACTGGCCGCACCACGCCAGGACTCAGTTTAGGAGGCTAAAAGTGCAAAGTTGGAACTCTAATAAGGGAAGACTGTTGACTCTTTTCTGCATCTGTGAACCTGGCATCCCTTGGCAATCTCCAGGGTATCCATCTTCCTCTGGTTCTAGGAGATTCACAGCACAGGGACCCTGTGTCCAAAGGACATGCTACACTCCTGGCTCTTTTTCCTGGTGGTAGTAGGTCCCTGTCTCTCTTTTCTCACTTCTCTCTCCTTGTATCTCTTGCAAGATAAAAGATGTTGCAGACCCACACCCCAAGGAAACTCCCCTTACATTAGATCAGTGCTATGGTGGAATTATGGGTGTTTCATTCCACCTTAACCCTCCTTTTGGTTGATCACATCATGAGGAATCATCACATAACTGCCACATTACACAAATGATAAACCACTGAGAATCATGGCCCAGTCAAATTGACACATATTTGGGGGAGGATGGAGACACACAATTCAATCCATGATAGAGGTGGATTGATAAAGTGCCTGCAACAATGGACTCAAACATACCTAGTATGATGAAGATGGCACAGGGATGAGCAAAGTTTCATTCTGTGTATAGGATGAATATGTCATTACAAACATGTGAATTGTGATTCAAGAAAAGAACAGAACGGTGTGAGGAGATTGCGTTTAGGTTGTGGATTCAGAAATGGGTTTCCTGACATTTGAAATAAGACTGAAGGAAGAGTAGAAATTAACCAAACGAAGTCACAAGGAAAAGACATCATATTTGATCAAGTAAAGGGGCAGTGAAAATAAAGGAACTCCTACGTGAGATTAACGTAATAGTCACTCCAGTGGACTTAAACATACCCATAATCATGATGATGGCATGAAACTGGGCAGCATTTCCTATGTTTTATACATTATACATAAAGTTGCCATGAGCCAAAGCCTTTAACAATAACAATAACAACTCAGGGTAGGGGAAGTTTGACAAGTGTCAGGAACCAAAAGAAGGCCATTGTGGCTGAAAAGTGAGATTCAAGAGAAAACGATGCCAATAAGGATGGTGAGGGAACTAAAAACCAGATCATACAGATGCTTACGGGCCAGGTAAGAATTTGGGGCTTTATGCCAATATCACTAAAAATCCACGGAATGCTTTTAAATGGAGAGTAAAGGGATCAAATTAATGATTTAACAGTAATCACTAAAGCTTTTTTAAAAAGTACTCTGTTGTGTTGAGACTGCATTGGGGAGAGCCGGGAAAAGGTGATTACAAGAATGTAGGATGGCTTGGGTAAGAATCTAGAGTAATCAAATCAGGTTGAAAAGGAAACCTTTTTCTAATTCACGCAGAGGTTGATTGGCCAGTGGTGATAGGGTGAAGTGGACAGATTCAAGATATGTTTTGGTGGACGAATGGAGAAAATATAATGATTGAGTGAAGGTAGGAGAGATGAAGAGGTAAAAAATGAATGCCAGGGTTTTTTTTTT
>NW_006408554.1:11497556-11503963 GCF_000296735.1 Chrysochloris asiatica | reverse complement strand
GCTCACTTTAGTATGGGTTCTTTTTCTTAGTGTTTTACAGTAGTGGTCCTATGTAGTATTTCTCTTTTGGTGTACTTTGTCTACTTTTGTTTGGCAGTCTGTATATGCCCTATATTATTAGAGCCCTCACATTTGTCCCTATTTTTTCACTGATGACCTTTATAATTCTGGGATTCATATTTAGGTCTTTAATCCATGCTGAGTTGGTTATTGTATAAGGCGTGAGGTAAATGTCTTGTTTCAATCTTTTGCATGTCGCTTTCCAGTTCTGCCAGCACCATCTGTTGAAGAGACTATCTCCTCCCCATGCGATATACTTAGCCACTCTGTCAAAATCAGTGAATGTCAGGTTTTTGATGGAGTAAATCAATGAGTAGAAATGGGCTAGGAGCATATTTGAAAACAGCTTTCTAGTTTGAGAAGAACCAATCTTTCTGATATATGACAATACCCTCTCAGAAAAAATTGACCTCCGTCACTTCTCTCCCAGTGATCTCTAATCTCTTTTTATCCACTGCTCAGTTCATCTTCCTCCCCTTGTCGGGTCTACAACTTTATTCAGAAAAGGTGATACGGAAGGGGTGAGCAGTGCTGACAGGAGGACATTCCCACTCAACTTGAAACTAAGATTGTAATTTTCACTCGGAGCAGAAACAGGCTAAGAGTAACATAAAGCAGATGCTTTTCAGAAGATATTATTTTTCATCTTTTGTTACAGGTATACAGGGGGTCCCTAGGCGGTACAAACAGTTAAACACTCAGCTACTAACCACAGCCTTGGCCGTTTGAACCTTCCCAGAGACCCTTTGGAAGAAAAGCCTGGAAAACCCTCTGGAGCACAGTTCTACTCTGAAACACATGGGGCTGCTAGGAATCAAAACTGAGTCCACAGCAATGTTTTGCCCCCTTCCCCCCTTTCCAGAGGGGGATTATATAACAGGTGGGATGAGGAGCTAGGGCTGCCAGGCTCAGGTAATTTTTATATGTAATTATGAGTATATTATGCTGTACATGTGTTTGATTATTACTGTGATCATTTGTACTTACCCTATCAATTTAAATAAGAAATCCAATCTCAATATTCACTTGCATTTAAGCCCTTGCTATTTTCACAACATTCAAATTCTATATTTCTGAAATACCTATTATCCTCTGAATTTTAAAATCTGCTTTTCTTATGCATGATTGCTTTCCTGAATTCATTCTGCCTCTCAGCTTTCAGTCTTACCACCTTTCTATAGACTAATTCGATCTCATCATTTTCCTTTTCATCTATAACTTTGCTATAGATTGACTATCATGGCTTTTTCCTTTAGACAATTTTCCCACTTTAATTTCCAAGAGTCAAATAGTATCAAACAGTGAGAAGCTCTGATCTGGTATTTATAGTCTTCGTTGGTATGTGTTATCATGATTCTTTTAAATATAGATATAAATTCCTTGTAACATGAAAATGAAAATCTAAAAAAAATTTAATTAATACTCAATATATTTGATTGGTGTTAAAAGGTCAGTATTTGTTAACATAAAAATTGTTGTTGTGGTGGTGGTTAAGTGCCTTTGAGTCAGTTCCGACCCATAGCGACCCTATATAGGGTTTCCAAGGAGCAACTGGTGAGCTTGAACCACCAACCTTGCAGTTCAAACCGACTTTGCCATCCAGCACATTAACCCACAGTGCCACACCAGAATAGTTGCATAATTTAAAAAGGAGCTATATTCACTAACTTACTCTTAATAGTAGTGGTTACTGGTATGGCACCGTGGGGTAAGCACTGGACTGCTAGCCACAAGGCCAGCAGTTCAAACTCACCAGATGTTCCTCAGAAACACTATCCAGAGTTGCTATGAGTCAGAATTGATTTGACAGTAATTAACAACAGCAACAAAAAGTGGTACCTTTATAATAATAGACAATCCAATTTTTAAAATGTATACCACTTCAGTTTGGTTTGATCCTATAAACTTTCAGTAGATGTCTTAAGATTTAAAAACAGGATGGTTCGTTTGGAAGCAGACTTCAGGTAGAGCTAATATTTGATGGCTAAGAAAACATCACATTACATTTTGGATGTATGAAAGAAAACTTGAACATCTGAAGGTATATGAATAAAATATGCACTGTAAATAGTACTTTATTATTTTTTAAAAGTAGCATGCTCACGTTACTAAAAAAAAAAAACAAAAAAACTACACCATCTCCAGTAGTCTTTCACATGATCTCTATATTCTATTAGCTTTCAAAACATTCCATAATCTGACCGTTGATTTTTCAACTAATTTCTCATTGTTGTTGTTAAGTGCCACGGAGTTGGTTCCGACTCATAGCGACCCTGTATAGGGTTTCTAAGGAACAGGTGGTGGGTTTGAACTGTCAACCATGTGGTTCACAGTCCAGTGCTGATCCTACAGAGCCATATCAAGACTCCAATAGCAATGAAAATAATAATAATAATAATAATAATAATAATAGACGGTTATCTAGAGACTGGATCCCTGGTGGTGTAGTGGGTTATTGTATTAGGCTGCTAACAGCAAGGTCAGCACTTTAAATCTACCAGCTGTCCCACAGGATAAAGATAAGGCTGTCTGCTCCTCTCATAAAAAAATTTATAGCCTTAGAAACCCTATACAGAGTCACCATGTGTCAGATCCTACTGGATGACACACAATAACAACATATACATATTATTATGAGTCGTGTACAATAACTCAAATGAAATATATTTCATTATTATATCCATTTTACAAATGAAGCTAATGGCACAGAGAATTTAGGCAATCTGCTCAAAGCATGTGATTAATATAGTAAGTGGTGGTGCCAAGATTGCAAAGTGAAAAGTTGGGCTCCAGAAGCCATCTTCTAAACAGCGGTGGCTCTATATAATAAACACTGAACTGCAAACCAAACCACAAGGTCGATGCATGTTTCCAACAGCTGCTCCACGGGAGAAAGATGAGGCTTTCTGCTCCTGAGGTGATTTAAAGTATCAGAAATCCTAGATAGTGTCACTATGAGTCAGAACTTACTCAACAGTACTTTAACAACAACAACAAACTATATTGGGTCCCTACCAGTCTGGTCTGTTACTATAACCACATTTTCTGCCTACTCTTTCCTCCCCTGAAATATACATGTGGGCGTTCACATTCTAGCTCATTCTTCCTCTATGCTTCCCTTCTCCTTTCATCCTCACACCACCTATCCATACAAACATCAAGTGTATCACCACCCACATACCTTTGTTCATCTCTCAGCAATCGGTAGCATTAATACCACCTTCCTTTTGTTTACTGTTCCAAAGGCTCCCCAAATTCCAAAGTCTGGTTGAAATTCTACCCTCTTCCAAAAGCCTTTGTCTACCTTCAAAAGCACCAGCCCTCCTTTCTCTGTCCTCTGAAGCATCATGTGCCTATCACTTTACACCAAAGTATAGATCCATAGTAGTGTTCACATTATAAATTTTTGAAGACCCAACATAAAATAAATGATAAGGCATATAACTTAACAAAAGATGGGAAATAATGATTTTTTTTAAAAAAAAGACAAAAATCAGTTTTGCTGAGACATTCCTGTCCATTGGAGACCCAGTGGCACAGTGGTTAAGTGCTCAGCTGTTACCTGACAGGTCAATGGTTCAAAGCCATCCAGCAGCTCTGTGGGAGTAATATGTGGCATTCTGCTCATGTAAAGATTTACAGCCTTGGAAACTATGGTGGAGTTTCTCTTTGTCCTCTGGGGTTGCTATGAGTCAGAATACACTGGACAGCAATGGGTTTAATATAGAAAGACATCTCCAAAGAAAATCAAGTCTCCTTTCTTGCTTTTCATATGAAGTGGCTTGTAAGCTAATTTGACATTCTCCTTTTATCAGACTACTTGATTTCATCTACTTTATTAGGGAAATAAGTGAATAAAGTATGTCTTCAAACTCATAGGTTCTGCTTATTATTCACCAAGAACAAGGGTAGAAAGAGGAAGAGCATGATAGATCCAAAGAATTTGACTTAGAAAGAAAAGAAAAAACAAAACAAAGCAAAAAACAGATTGTTATCGAATAAGAAATGATCAGGTGCTATCTGATCATTAAAGGGAGGTTTCTAAAAAATTAGAACATTGCTGCAAAAGATGTACATATCTAGATCTAGAAGTAGAAAGTAATGGAATTTTACGTGAAGTTTAAACTATGAGGTACTAATGTTTTACACAGTAATAACGCTGAAGGCATAGCATTTCTTTAGATGGTAAATTTTGTTTAGAGGTGGGGAAGCATTTTCTTTTAATCTCTGGCACTGTGCTTTCCTATACACAATTGTCATTTTTTCCCTGTATAGTCACATGAGTTTTCAGTATTTACTTTGTGAAGCACTTGACAAGCATTCATGTATTTAATCCTCAGAACAACTCGGTGATGTAAATATTGTTATTCCTTTTTTATAGGTGAGGAAAAACACTCAAGAGTCACCAGTTGTTAAAGGTCACAGTGTAACAGCAGTGTAATAGCACCAAGTTCAAATTTAAGTTTGCTACTTTCTGAAATGGAGTCCTGGTGTGGCGCTGTGTGTTAATGCACCAGACTGCAAAGCCATTTCAACTGCAAGGTCGGCAGTTCAAGCTTACCAGCCGCTCCTTGAAAACCCTATACAGGGTTGCTATGCGTCAGAACCGACTCGATGGCCCTTAACAACAACAACTACTACTTTGTGAAATAGTAGATGTAATGTCAGAATTTGTCTAACTTCAGGAGTGATAATGAGAATCACCAGCAGACCAAAGCTGATTCCTGTGAGGTGGAGGTCAGACAGATCTTCATTCTCCAACGTTTTTACCAATTGTGAAACATACTTTCCATGGCACTCTCTGCTTCCCTGCTAGGTTCATTAATTCATTGTAATGGCCTCACAGAACTCACAGACCACACTTAAAGTTGAGTAGTTTATTAAGGTAGTTGTTGGTGTTTGTTGTTAAGTAACGGTACAACGCAGAATCAGGATTAGGAAGGCTGTGGACAAAGTCGGGTGTGGCACTGTGGGTTAATGCGCTGGACTACAAGGTTGGCTTGAACTGCAAGGGCAGTGGTTCAAGCCCACCAGCTGCTCCTTGGAAACCCTATACAGGGTCACTATGAGTCGGAACCGACTCATTGGCACTTAACAGCAACCACAACGAGGCCAAGTCTGGGCAGTTCCCCTAAGTGGAGAGTTCATCCCTCCAAGCAAGCAAGGTCTTCTTTCTACTGTGTACATCCACTCTTAGCAATGAAGGCCTCCTCTTGGTTCCCTGAGGACAGGTCCTTTTAGCCTCTCAGAACTAGCCTCCTCTCAGCTCCCTTGGGACAGATCTCCTTTTGGCCGTGCACTTTGTCACTGCTAAGAGACCCAGCTCATAGTCCGGGTAGCAGTTTTGTTCAGCTTACTCAACTACATTCCTAGCAGCCATTACCACTGACTCTGCCAGGGAGTCCCTAAGACAATAAAAAGTTATAATTAATCAAGACCATGTGGTTAGTGTTTGTGCAAAAGGATAGTATAATACATATGTCAAATGGAACAGAATACTTCAAATATGATGTTGTTAGGTGTCATCGAGTCTATCCCAACTCTTAGTGACCCCATTCATGTACAACAGAAAAAAACACTGCTTGGTCCTGCATAATCCTCAATTGTTGCTATGTTTGGCCTCATTGTTGCAGTCACTGTGTCAATTCGTTGCGACGAGTGTCTTCTTCTTTTTCACTGGCTCTCCACTTTTCTAAGCATGCTGTCCTTCTCTATGGATTGGTCCCTCTTGATAACATGTCCGGATATGTGACATAAAGTCTTGCCATTCTCATTTCTAAGGAGCATTCTGGCTGTATTTTTGTCAAGTACAAATCAGTTTGTTCTTCTGGGAGTTCATGATATATTCAGTATTCTTCACTAATACCTTTTGATCTCAAATGGATGATTGTTCTAAGGTGTACATACCTCCCTGGTGTCATTGTTCACCTTATAGGACTGTCTATTGTTTGTGTGAAAGTTGAGCAAAGGAGGTAAGTTCAGTCCCAGGCTTGCAGGGTGTTTCAGGGTGGTAGTTTCAGGGATTCCAGAAGTTTCTATCAGGCCAATAAACCTTGTCTTTTTTTTCTTCTTCTTCATTATTTTGAGTTTTGTTCCACAATTTTTTGTCTGGTGTGGCACTGTAGGATAAGCACTAGATCACAAGGTCATTTTGAACCGCAAGGTTGCCAGTTCAAACTCACCAGCCGCTCCTCAGAAACCCTATGCAGAGTCTCTCTAAGTCAGAACCGACTCAATGGCACTTAGTAACAACTACCCAGAATGGTCAGCTATGGTAGGCAGACACCATCAAGTTTCTCTAGTATCAGGGTCATGGAGACTGGGTTGCTTTTTAACTCTTTAAGGAA
>NW_006408554.1:11495266-11497401 GCF_000296735.1 Chrysochloris asiatica | reverse complement strand
AGACTGTATGTAGTCTTTGATCTTCATCAGTAAGTGCTTTTAGTCTTCTCTTTGCTTTTGTCAAGCAAGGTTTTATCATCTGCATATCAAAGGTTGTTAATGAGTCTTTCTTCAACCTGATGCTCTATAAACCTTCACTCAATTCACAATAAAAAGTAAAAAACAAAATGACCTCAAAGAACTTTAGAAAAGAACATAATTTGAGTCCATCAATGATGCCACAACTGCTGTTTTGATATGTTATAAACTGTATATATATAATTCACCTTCATATAATCCATCTTCTCAGATTATTTGCTCAGCATAGATTGAATAACTATGGTGAAAAGATAACCAATTGCATAACTTTCCTGAGTTTAAACCACACAATATCCTATCGCCCTGTTTGAATGACTGCTTCTTGTTCTATGTACAGGTTCCTCATAAGCACAATTAAGTGCTCTGGAATTCTTGTTCTATTCAATATATTAATAATTTGTCATGATTCACACAGCTGAATGTTTTGCTAGTCAATGAAATACAAATATCTTTCTGGTATTCTCTGATTTCAGCCAAGTTCCAGCTGACGTCAGCAATGATCTCTCTTATTCTGCATAATCTTCTGAATCTGGCTTGAGTTTCTGGCAGTTTCTATTGATGTACAGCTGCAACCATTTTTAACTTATTTTTAATTTTCTTCAACTACAGATTGAATTTGCATATGAGTAACTGATAGGCTGTTCTACAGTTGGTCCCTGGCCTCATTCTGATTGATGAGATTGAGCTTCTCCATCATCTCTTTCTCCAAATGTAGTTGATTTGATTCCTGTATATTCCATCTGGTGAGGTCTATGTGCATATTTGCCATTTATGACTCCAGATAGAGACCAATAGATATAGCCAGATGATTTTTGAGACTGGTGCAAAGGCAATTCAAAGAAGAAAGGATTGTCTTTTCAACAAATGGTTTGAAACGATTAGACAACCATACAAAGACAAGTTACAATCATAGAACCCTTTATTAAATAAAATTGTTTCATAACATATACTCCACCTAGGTTCATACACTTCAAATATAAACCTTTGCCCCAAGAATTCTTTGATTTTATTGTTGTTATTATTAAGTTCCTTTGAGTCGATTCTGACTCATAGAAACTTTGATTAGGGTTTCCAAGGAGAAGCCGGTGGGTTTGAACTACCAACCATGTGGTTAGTAGTCTAGTGCTTCTCCTACAGTGCCACATCAGGGCTCCAATTTATACTATATCAAAACAGCAGTTGTAGCAACATTGTTGGACTCAAATTATGTTCTTTTCTAAAGATCTTTGAGGTTATTTTGTTTTTGGTTTTTTACTTTTTATTGTGAGTTGAGTGAATGTTTATAGAGCAGATCATCAGTTTCATATTCAACAAGTCATACACCTCGTTTCATCTCAATGATTGCCATCCCCACAATGTAACATCACTTATCCCGGTTCCTCCCTATGGTTCTTGTTTTCATTCTTCCTTTATTCCCAGTCCTTCTAAATTTTGTACTTAGGTAACTGCTGCCCTGTGATCTTGAATGGTTGACCATGCTATGTACATATCTCACTAGTGTTGTTGTCCCCCCTATATGCCTCTATGGAGTCATAGTTTGGCACCATAAGATAAGTACTCAACCTCAAGGTCGGTTTGAATGGCAAGGTCAAAATCCTGTACAGGGTCACTATGAGTCAGAACTGACTCCTTAGCACATTGCCACCACCACCACCATGAGTTGGAACTGACTCAACAGCACACAACAACAACAACGTATACCTATCTGGAGTCCTGTTGATTAAGCACTCGACCACAAGGCTGATTTAAACTGCAAAGATGGCAGTTCAAACTTACCAGCTGCTCCTCAGAAAACCTATACAGAATCGCTATGAGTGGAAACTGACTCCATGGCACTTAACAATGAAACATATATCTATCTGGGAGCATATTGGCTCGATAGGAAAGATATGGGCTACAAGCCACATGTTTGTGGTTTGAGCTCACCAGCAACTCCAAGGGGAAAAAATCTTTTATACTTCCGCAAAGATTTCTAAGTCTTGGAATCTCTACACAAGGCCACTATGAATTGTAACCAACACAACAACACTTAACAAAAACAACATATACCTATTTAT
>NW_006408554.1:11492812-11493841 GCF_000296735.1 Chrysochloris asiatica | reverse complement strand
AAACTTGTGACTTATAGTGAAGGTTTATAGATCATTTCCACATATCACACATTCCTTTTCATTCTAATGATTGCAATCCCTTCTATGTACCATCAGTTAACAGTATTTAGCTCTGTTGACTGTAATTTTTGCACTCCTCCCTGTGTCTTCCACTGCCTTAATCTTTTTTTTTTTTTGCTATCTTCCCTTTTGTTGTATATTGTCTTGCCATCACCCAAATTAATGTGTCTCCCCTCTACCCAGTAAATAATTTTCCTTTCCCTTGTAACCATCATAGAATGTTTTTTTTAGCAAGAAAATCTTTTCTTAATTTTTTACAACAGTAGTCTCTTACAATATTTGTCCTTTTGTGATTTACTGATTTCACTCAGCATAATATCCTCCAGGTTCATCCATGTTATGAGGTGTTTCACAGATTTGTTAATATTGTTCAATATTGCATGATAGTCCATTGTGTGTATGTACTAAAGTGTGTATCCATTTGCTATTCTCTGTCTCTTGACTGGTGCATTTAGTCCATTTACATTCAGTGCAATTATTGATAGATATGAATTGATTGCTCTCATTTTGCTATGAGTTTTTTTTATGAGATTGCTAGTTTCTTAGTTCCATATAAATTTCAGTGCTAAGTTCATTTTGTTTGTGGGTTTTATTTTTATTGTCTTCATTGCTGTTGTTTTGTTGTTGTTAGGTGCCATTGAGTCAGTACCAACTCATAGCAACCCTATGTATAACAGAAAGAAACACTGCCCAATCCTGGGCCAACCTCACAGTTATTGCCACACTTGAGCTCATTTATGATGCCACTTTACCAATCCTTCTCTCTGGGGGTCTTCCTCTTTTTCTCTGACCCTCCACCTTACCAAACATGATATCCTTCTCCAGCAACGGGTTCTTCCTGACAATATTTCTGAAGTATGAGAGACGTAGTTTGGCCATCCTGGCCTCTAAAGAACACTCTGACTGCACTTCTTCCTTTTTACTAAATCTTTCTGATTTTACTTTTTTTTATTTTGATGTGAAGGCATA
>NW_006408554.1:11489397-11490730 GCF_000296735.1 Chrysochloris asiatica | reverse complement strand
TTAACCTACAGCACAACACTTATTGCAGGATTGTATATATGAAAGTATTTTCCTCTATTTCCCTTAACTCTTGCACTCTTTCCCATGTTTTCCCCTGCCTTCATCATACTTGTACCAACCTCCCTCTTATTGTATATAGCCTGTTCTTTGATTTTAGGGAACAAAAAGAGTTTGAATGGGCAAAATCATGGCTATAGAGTGGATAGGGTAATTTTTCCCAATGAAATTCTCATAGGACAGCCCTTATTATCCTTGAAGAATGAGCAGGTGCATTGTCATGATGGAAAAAATGTTCTGCACTGCAACTTTCCTGACATTATCCTTACCAATACAGTTTTGATTTTCTTAAAATATCTTCCTAAGAAGTCCCCATGATTGTCTTGTGTTCTTTGACAAAAGCTGTCAAGGTTATCTCTGTGTAATTAAAAACAACAACAGTTGCTAAAACCTTCTGAGCTGACCTATCTGCCTTGAATTGACTGACCAAGCAATCCCCTCAGAACTACTGTTTTGCTTGTGCAGGTTTTTTGAAGGTACCCTAATGATACCAAACAACTGTATTACTGAGAGAAATTGTTTGTTCCCATCTACTGATCACAATCATTTAAACAGGTTTGTATGAACTGGAACCCAAGTAGCAATACTTTATTTAGACTTATCCTCATATATGGTGGGGTGGGAGTGAGGGTGGGGATGGGAAGAATCCAAACCTAAACATGACAATTTATAGAAAAATTAACTCAAAATAGATTATAAATCTAAATATACATGTATAAAACTTTCAGAAATAAACATAGGAGAACATCTGTGTGAACTGGGCTTACAGAAAAAATTCTTAGATATAACCTTAGACATGACCAATAAAAGAAAAAAATCCCATAAATTAGACTTAACAAAATTTAAAGCTTGTCTTGTGAAAGACACTATTAAGAGATTGAAAAGACGAGCTACAAACTGGGTGAAAATGTTTAAAACTTACCAGTAAAAATAAAACAATTGAAAACAAACAAAAGATTTGAATAGTCATTCTAATAAAGAGGATATAAAATGGCAAATAAGCATAAGAAAAGATGTTCAATATCATTTGCCTTTAAGGAAACGCAAAATAAATCATAATGAGATACCACTACATAGCCATTAAGAAGGCTAAAATAAAAAATACTGATAATACCAAATGATAGAGAGAATGTGGAGCAGCTTTAACTCTCACACATTGCTATTATAGAAACTCTAGAAAGTGTCTGGTAGTTTCTTTATATATATGTGTGTGTGTGTGTATGTAGATTTTTTGTTTTTTACTTTTCCCTCTCTGGTAGCGTAGTGGTTACGAATT
>NW_006408554.1:11483766-11485157 GCF_000296735.1 Chrysochloris asiatica | reverse complement strand
TGCAGCTTCCTTGTTGTTCTTCAAGGTAGCATAGTATTCCATTGTGTGTATGTACCACAGTTTGTTTATCCATTCTTCAGTTGATGGGCACTTTGGTTGTCTCCTATATAATCTTTTTTTATGACATCCTCAGAAAGGCAAAATTATTGGGACAAAAAGCATCAACAGATGCCAGTTTTATGTGGAAGTGGTGGTGGTGGTGTGCCGTAGACTTGGTTCCGACTTATAGTTACCCTGTATATGGTTTTGGAGGCTGTAAATCTACTTGAGCAGAAAGCCTCATCTTTCTCCCATGGAACAGCTGGCAGTTTGAACTGCAGACCTTGTAGTTAGCAGCCTGACTTATAATCATTAAGCTATCAGAACTCCTTGTGAAGGTAGGAAGTGACTTTAAAGAATAGCACAAGAAGTTTTATTGGAGTGATGGAAACATTCTGTATTCTGATTGTGGTTACATGAGTTTCTAGATATATGTGTTAAAATCATGGAACTGGTCACACAAAAAATGTATTTTACTTTGTGATAGTACACAAAGAAAAGAAACACAGCTCAACCTTTAACAACATCAAGTATCAATTTTATTTCTAATTGACTACTAAACCCAAACTTATTAAATATATCACTAGGTTATTAATTTGGAGGGTTTTAGGTACTTGGGGTAAAAAGACCACATGGGTTTTCTGTATTAAGCAGTAGAAAACTAAGTAGGTTGAGTGGGGAATCTAGTTAGTAAGAAGGCTAAATCATCTAGATGGGTCATGAATAGAATTTTCTGGGTAATTACACAGAATTCCACTTACTTAAAAGCAAGTCAGACTCTTGAAGTGTATAAATGATTCCACTGCAATGAGTTAAACTTCTTGAAAATCCCTATTAACACTTATATACTTTCAGAGTTCTTTTTAGTGATTTGCTACTATTACAACCTGAAAGATTTTCTGCAATTCCCTAACCCACGATTCAGAATCTCAAGGGAATCCCTTATATACTAGAAGAAACCAACACTATTTTTTTTTGTTTAAAACATCACCACTTATATGCAAGTAAGTGAAATCTATTCATTTTCTCAAGCATTTAAGAAAATACAGACTTCACTATAGAAATAATCACAGGTTAGTCTTTATCTTTTTTGCTAAAGGTAATACAGAAATGGCTGCAATCATACATTGACAGAGAACTTCCAGAGGTTCAAGCCAGATTCAGAAGAGTCCGTGGAATGAGGGATATCATTGCTGATGTCTGATGGATCTTGGCTAAAAGCAGAGAATATCAGAAAGATGTTTACCTGTGCTTTAATGAATACACAAAGGCTTTTGATTGTGTGGATCATGACAAGTTATGGACAATACTGCAAAGTATGAGCATTCTGGAACATTTAATTCTGCTCATGA
>NW_006408554.1:11460803-11482906 GCF_000296735.1 Chrysochloris asiatica | reverse complement strand
CCCCAATGAGATGGATTGGCCAAGTGGCAGCATTGATGGACTCAAGTGTGGCAACAGTAGTGAAGTTGGCCCAGGAGTGGGCAGTGTTTCATTCTGCTGTGCATAAGGTTGCTATGGGTTGGTACTGACTTGATGGCACTTAACAACAACAGTCTTTATCTTGTGCATAGATACTTCCTTCATGGCTGAAAACTTGATTATAATTTGTGTTCATTTGCAGTTTTTAGAATTCTTGTTTTCAATTATATTATTTTAAAACTGCCATTTGAATATAGTTAAATATAAATGATGACTCATTCATCTAATGGAAAACTATATAGGCATAATACAGAATGAAGATGTTTTTTAATCTACTGATATAGAGTGATTGATTATTAATATATAAAACCTACTGTCATCAAGTCATTTCTGACTCATATGCAGGGTCATTACGAATTGGAACTGACCTGACAGTATTTGACAACACATATAAAACAAATAGTTAACATTTCTCTCAATGGAGAAAAATTGAAAACATCCCCCTTGTGAACTGGAACCCTTTGTCACCACTCATAGTCAAATATTGTGCTGAAAGTCTTAGCCCAAGATATAAGGCAAGAAAAGGAAATTAAAATCATCCAAGTTGACAAAGAAGTAGAACTCTATTTGCAGATGATATGATCCAATATATAGAAAACCCTAAAGACAGTAAGAAAATTATTGGAAATTTAATGAAAGATTCAGCAGTGGCAAGGTAGAAGATCAGCATACAAATATCAGTTATATTTCTTTACATTAATAAAGACAGCTCTTAAAAGGAAATCAGGAAAACAATGCCATTTACAATAGCCACCCAAAAGATGAAATACTTAGGAATAAGTATTTAACCAGAGAAACAAAGGATGTATACAAAGAAAACTATAAAACACGACTACAAAAAATCTAAAGAAACCTTCATCATTAGAAGAATTATACCATACTCATGGATAGGAAGACTTAACATTAAGAAAATTTCAAATACTTACCAAAAAACTTGTCACACACTTAATATGGAAAGGAGAGATCCTGGATAAACCAAGCATTACTACAGAAGAGTAAGAAAGTAGGATGCTTCTTGGTACTGGTACAATGAAAGACACAGAGATCAGTGAAGAATTAAGTACCCAGTTATAAATCCATTCACCCATGGTCAACTGAACTTTGATAAAGAGCCAAAACACAATAAATGGGGAAGAGAAAGTCTCTTTAACAAATGGTGCTGGCAAAACTGGATATCCATTTGCAGAAGAATGAAACAAGACTCACATCTCACACCATATACAAAAACAAACTCAACATGGATTAAAGACCTAAATGTGCAAGCTAGAGCTATAGTGATTATCAATGAACTATAAAGCATAGCAATGAAAAAATAGAGGCAAACTTAGAGGCTTTTAAGCATGGCATAAACATACTACCAAATATAGTGGAAAACACTCAAACAGCAAAGAAAAAGTAGATAAGTGGGACCCCGTAAAAATTAGACAGGTGTATCAAAAGATTTCACCAAAAAAGTAAAAAGGGAACCCACAAACAGGGAAATTTTTTTGACAATGATATATTAGACAAGGGACTAATCTCTAAAGGTTAAAGAAAACTTCAATGTCTTAATAGGAAACAGAAAAATAATCCAATTAAAAAATGGACAAAGGACACGGACAGACACTTTGCCAAAGAAGACATTCAGGTGGCCAAAAAATACATGAAGAATTGCTCATGATCATTATCATTATCATTAGAGAGATGCAAATCAACGCAAAAATGAGATAATATCTTACCCCAGCATTGTAGTTGAGTGTTCATCTTATGGTGCCATACCAGCACTCCCCAGCTTTATTACCAGAGTTCAAAAAAACAGAGAACAAATGCTGGCTAGGGTGTGGAGAGACTGGACCCCTCATATACTGCTGGTAGGATTGTAACATGGTACAACCACTGTGGAAAAAGGTATGATGTTTCCTCAAAAAGTTGGAAATAGAAGTACCATCTGACTCAGCAACCACTCTACTTGGTCTAGATCCTAGAGAAATAAGAGCCATGACATGAATACATAACATGCACACCCATGTTCATCTCACCTCTATTCACATTAGCAAAAAGATGGAGACTGCCTGAATATCCTATAATGAAAGAATGGATAAACAAACTTTTGTACATGCATACAATGGAATACTATGCAATGTTAAAGAATAGCAATGAAGCTGTGAAACATCACATAACAAGGATGTACCCGGAGGACATTATGCTGAGTGAAACCATCATTGTTGTTGTTATTAAGTGCCATTGAGTAGGTTCTGACTCACAGTGACTCTGTGTAGGGTTTCTGAGAAGCAGCTGACAGGTTTGAACTGCCAATCTTGTGGTACGAAGTTCAGTGCTGATCTTATAGCGCCACACCAGAATTCCTGAGTGAAATTGTTGTTGTTAGGTACCATTGAGTCGGTACCAACTCATAGTGACCCAATGCATAACAGAATGAAACACTGCCCAGTCCTGTGCCATCCTCACAATTGTTGCCATGCTTGAGCCCATTGATGCTACCACTTTGCCAGTCCATCTTGCTGGGGGTCTTCCTCATTTTCTCTGACCCTCCACCTTACCAAACATGATATCCTTCTCCAGTGACTGGTCCTTCCTGACAATAGGTCCAAAGTATGAGAGACCAAGTTTGGCCATCCTGGCCTCCCAGGAGCATTCTGGCTGCACTTGTTTCAACACAGATCTGTCGGTTCTTTTGGCAGCCCATGGCACATTCAATATTCTCCTCCAACAACATAACTCAAAAGCATCAATGCTTCTACAGTCTTCCTTATTCACTGTCCAGCTTTCACATGCATATGAGGTTATTGAAAATACCATGGCTTGGGTCAGGTTCACCTTAGTCCTCAAGCTGACATCTTTGCTCTTCAACACTTTAAAAAGGTCTTGTGCAGCAAATTTGCCTAATGCAATACATCATTTGATTTCTTGACTAGAGGGTTAGACATGTGCTAATTTAAGCGACAGAGAAGACTCTACAAGACAGAGGTTGGCAGAAGAATGATGGAGGCAGAAGATACTGGGAGGAGTGCAAGGGTTAAAAGGAACAGAAGTGAATACTGTTATATACACAGTTCTATAGTAACATTGATCTACAGGTAGATACAAGAATAGATACACAGGCTGAACTGGTATGCAAAGGAGAGTAAGCATACACTCATAAACATGTACAGATTTGACAGAGGTTATGTGCACATGAGAATTTACCTTTGCTGCAAATATATCCATAAATGTGCTGGAGTATGTTGTTGTTCAGTGCTGTCTAGTTGGTTCCAACTTATGTATATGGTTCCTGAGGAGCAGTTGGTTCATTTGGACCACTGACCTTTTGGTTCAGACTGACCTTTCTGTTCAGTGCTTATCCTACAGTGCTATACCAGGATTCTGTGGTGAAGTATACAGGGGACAAAATATGAAAACTTCTTAAGACATTACAAAACATCTTAAAGGAGTGAGTTGCTGACCCTGGAGGTTCAGGAACATAGCTCAGGGGGCACTATGGTCAACTATGGTCACAAAGACAATATTCCATATCCGAATTTGGTGAGTAGAGACTGGGATCTTAAAAGCTCACAAGCTTTAAAGCTCATGATCTAAGGTACAAAATTGGTCTCTCCCTGTCTAGGAATGAAAATTAAAGATACTTGGAAACAAGTCTAGTGGACTAATGGAACATGTGAACATCAAGCTACATGACCCTGAGACCAGAAGAACTAGGTGGTGTCTGGTTACCAGTACCAATGGCTCTGAAAGGGATCCCATTATACGGTTCTGGATAGAATGGGAGAAAATGTGGAACAAAACTCAAAATTATGAAAAAGATCAGATCTACTAGTCAGAAAGTCTCCTACTACCCTGGAGTCTATGGCTTTGGGCTACCCTTTAGTTCTAAAACTGAAGTCAGCCCTGTGGTTCAATTTTTAGCCAAGCAATTGAGAGGTATATAGGAGGGACAACAACATTAGTCAGGTATGCACACTATAGATAAGAGGGCAGCATTTACCTAAGGACTAAATTTAGAAGGACGGGGAAAGAAGAAGGAATGGAAAGGAAACACAGAGAGGAAGTGGGTGATGTTATATTGAGAGGATTGCAGTCTTTGAGATGAAGTACAGTACATGATTTGTTAAATGATGATCTGCTCTGCAAACCTTCATTACAATAAAAGGTCATAAAAAATAATGGAATTTCCCCACTAATTTTTTGAAACCTCTTTGCATTTTTTCTTTAATATGAAAATCTAGGAGCATGTGGGACACCTGGGTTCAATTCCTGGCCAATGCATCCTTGTGCACAGACATTACCCACCTGTCTGTGGAGGTTTGCGTGTTTCTATGATATTGGACAGGTTTTACTGGAGCTTCCAGAATAAGATGGACGAGGAAGTAAAGCATTGCCTTCCATTGTGCAAGAAGTCTGGGTGACTTGAGGGTAGCTAATCACAATAATGTCAATATGTAAATATCTTAATAATGCAAACAAAACCATCATGTTAGCCATTGAGTGTGTTCTGACTCCTCACGACCCTGCGGAGGGTTCCCAAAGAGCGGCTGGTGGTTTTGAACTGCCAACCTTGTGGTTAGCTGTCCAGTGTTTATCCTACAGCATCACACCAAGACTTCATCATTTTGTTGTTTGTTATGTCTGACTCATAGTGACCCTGGAGACCCCAAAAAGATGTCTCCATTAGTGAAGATTCCTGATAAACTTGTATCCATTTTTCAATAAAGTCTTCCGCCCTTTTCTGCACCCCATACCTCTCCTCCAATTGGTAGAATGATTCTTTTGATATCAAAGTCAAATCAAATCATTCATCCATTGAACATCCACCAGTGGCTCCCCAGTTTGCTCAGAATGAGAGACAGAGTCACAATAAAGACACAGAAGACTACACAGTCTGCTCACCCTATGGTCACATGTTGGCCTCCCTGCTCATCCCTCCCTGACTTGCTCAGCTGCAACAACAAAGGCCTCCTTGCTATTCCCTGAATTTGTCAACCAGGCTCTACTATAGGTTTCTGCACTTGTCCTCTCTGCCTAGATTAATCTTCCTCCAGATATTCCCACGGCTGATTTCCTTCAGGTCTCCGCTCAAGCATCATCTTATTCATGGAGACTTCCCTGTCCTCCCACTACATAAAATAGCAACTTCCTCATCCAGGACTACCCTACTTATCTTGCTTTATTTTCCCCCATAACATTATATTATCATTTCTCACACTATCTATTTAATATTTAAATTTTGGTGGTAGTATATTTTGTTGTTAAGTGCTGTCAAGTCAGTTGCAACCCTGTATAGCATTTTCTAGGAGCAGCTGGTGAGCTAGTTCAAACCAACTTTGCAGTCCAACGTATTAAGCCACAGCGCCACACCAGGATTGCTCAAAAGTTAGGGTTTTGTTTTGGCTATTGCCCTACCTCCATTACCCAAAAAAGGGATAGCTGTTGAATGAATGAATTAATGAACAAATGATCCCGTAACCAGTTTACCCTCACCATCATCCCCAAAATTGTCCCTCAGACTGCATTTCCTTTTTAGTTTTTATTCCATTTAATGTTTAATTTGGTATGTATTTTAACATAATTTATCCTTAACAGTACCTGGTGTGGCACTGTGGGTTAATACACTGGACTGACTGTAAAGCTGGTTTGAACTGCAAAGTCGGCAGTTCAAACTCACCAGCTTCTCCTAGGAAACTCTATACAGGGTCGCTATGGGTCAGAACTGACTCAACAGCTCTTAAGAACAACAACCCTTAAGAAATATGGTGTACTGCATTGCAAAGCCTCATTCAAGATGATTTGCCCTGAGTATGTATTGGGGTGACTCAGTCAAGGAAAAGGCCTTGCATGCTGACATTTACAGTCAAAGTCTCCTGGCCCGAACATATATTTTCAATATTGTAAAAGAGGATTCAGGATGTTTTTGACATGACTCATAGCCACCCTATAGAGCAAAACAGAACTGCCCCACAGGGTTTCCAAGACTGTGAATCCAATCCGTACTGAAGCAGACTGCCTAGTGATTCTCCTGAGGAGTGGCTGGTGGGTTTGACCTTTTGATTAACAACCACTTGGAACCGACTTGACGACAGTGAGTTTTATTACAGTTACTACTCAGTCCCTACTTTCCTTAACTTGTAACTTGAATACAAAGCTATTTTATAAAGTAGATGGCAAACACTGCTTATCTGAAATGCTGCATGTCCACACCACATAGTAATGCAGAAATATTTCCTGTTTGCCAATTGCTTTTATGGTTATGTAAGGATTAGCAACAACTTATAAAAGAAATACATTTAAGCAAACTTTACCTCTGTTCTAGTATTGTCTTCACTTTAATTCATTGGTTTATCAACCCTAATTATTAGAATCATCCACTGACTTGTAGCAACATGCATATGTGCAGACTCTGACCCCAATATTGTGTAAAGAATCTGGGGTGGAGCCTGGTGGTGGTGGTTGTGTGTTGTTGAGTCGGCTCTGATGAATAGCAAATCTGTATAGGATTTTTGTTGCTGTAAACCTTTATGGGAGCAGAAAGTCCCATCTTTCTCTCAGAGTGGTTGGTAGATTCGAATTACTGACCTTGCAGTTAGCAGCCCAGTTCATAACCCACTGCAGGACCCCGTAGACACCAGGATTTTATAAATACTCCAACGAAGAGCCTTCTGATGCAGAGATAGGATTGAGAACAACTGCTATAGGATTGTTGTTGTTGAATGTTGTCCAGTTGGTTCTAACCCATAACAACACTGTCTAGCATTTCCAAGGAGCAGCTGGTGGGCTTGAACTCCTGACCTTGCAGTTCAAACAGACCTTGTGGTCCAGTCCTTATCCTGAAGGGCCATAGTGATTCTCAAACTGGAACTTCAGTATGATCAGCATCACCAGGGAATTTGTTAGAAACTCAAATTCTGAGGCTCTGGGGTTGGGGCTCAGGAATCTGTGTTTTTATAAGCCCTCCTGGTGACTTTAATGCTTTAAAGTTTGAGAACCATTGCTGTAAAGGGTTAAATTTACACGGGGTTTCTAAGGAGCAGCTGATGAGTTTGAACTGCCGACCTTTTGTTTGCAGTCCAGTGCTTACCCTTGTTGTTTGTAGTACAGTGCCACACTAGGAATCCATAATATAATTAGGACTTGGCTAGTTACCTGTGACATGTTGTTGTTGTTAAGTGCTGTCGAGTCAGTTCTGACCCCTAGTGACCCTGTATAGGCTTTCCAAGGAGCAGCTGGTGAAGTTGAACTGCCAACTTTGTAGTTCAAACGACTTTGCAGTCTGGTGCATTAACCCACAGCACCACAGAGCCTAATTATATCAATAAATGGAGTCCTGCTGTGGTGCTGCAGGATAATGTGCTGGACTGCAAGGTCGGTGGTTCAGACTCACCAGCCATTCCTTGGAAACCCTACACAGGGTCACTATGAGTAGGGATCAACTTGATGGCACTTAACAACAACAACATATCAATAAATATTAACCTGAAGAATGTGTCTGCAAAACTAACTATTCCTACTCTACTCTTTCCTCCTGCTCTCTCCCCAGTGCTGTTGTTAAGTGCTGTCAAGTTGATTCTGACTCATAGCGACCCTGGGTAGGGTTTCCAAGGAGCAGCTGGTGAGTTTGAACCTCCGACTTTGTGGTTCAAACTGACCTTATTGTCCAGTGCTTATTGTGCAGAGCCATACTTTAAAATGAGAACTAGAAGGATTCTCATCTACCAGTCCTCTTGGAATTCTTCATTAATCTTTGAAATTGCAACACAATTGTTACGTGACAATGACAAAGTTGGCTTTTGGAAAGGGTAAGTAAAATCTGTTGTTGTTAAGTACCATCAAGTTAGTTCCGACTCACAGTGACTCTATGAGGAACAGCTAGTGGGTTTGAACTACTGACCTGGGGTTTGAAGTCCAGTGCTAAAAAGTAAGTAAAATCCATTGTTGTTGTTGTTTGGCGTCAGCAATTCGGTTCTGACTCATAGTGACCTTGTGTATAACAGAACAAAAACTGCCTGGTCTTGCAGCGGCCTCATAATTGTTGCATGATTGAGACCATCATTGCAGACACTGTGTTAGTTAATCTCATTGATAGTCTTCTTCTTTTTCATGGATGCTGTACCAAGTGTCTTAGATTGGGTTCTCTAGAGAAGTAAAACCAGTGCGTATATTAACTCTCTCTCTCTATATATATATATCTATATATCTATATCTGTATATATATCTATATATATCTATATATCTATATCTGTATCTATATCTATAGATATATATAGATATAGATACAGATATAGATATATACACAGAGAGGGAATGTGGTGACTCCATAAGTCCTGGACTACGAACCACAAGGTCCACAGTTTGAGCCTACCAGCCGTTCCAAAGGAGAAAGATGAGGCTTTCTGCTCTAGAAACAGTTTAAAACCTTGGAAACCCTATACAGGGTTGCTGAGTCAGAACTGACTTGATAGCACTCAACAACAACAATAATATGCAAAGAGGTTTATATCAAGAAAATGGCTCACACAGTTGTAGAAATAGACAAGTCCCAATTCCTTGGGCCAGATGTTAGGCTGAAGATTTTTCCTGACTCACATAGCTGCAGGAGTTGATGAACCCAAGATCAGCAGGTCCGATAGCAGAGACAGATGGCTCCAAGGTTGGCAGGTAAGATGGCAGGCTACTGATAACTCCCAGGATCAGCAGGCAATCCTACAAACTCAAGTCCAAAGGACCAGAGGTCCATGATAAGCCAGATGCAAGATACAGACCCAGCAAAAAAGCAAGCAAACTTTGCCCAAGTGTCCAATATACTGGTAGTAGTTTCCTGAGGAAACTTCTTTTTGATTGATTGACTGCTCATAGTAGCTCCCGTCTTGGAAGTGATTACATTATATTAGATCTCATCATAGGGGATTACTGTCTCTTAACTGCCAAACCTCTGAGAATCCAGCCCAGACAATTTGACTCAAAACTTTAACTATCACACCAAGCATAATGACATACTTCTTCTAAAACAGATTTGTTTGTTCTTTTGGCAGTCCATGTTATATTAAGTATTCTTTACCAATACCATAATCCAAAGGCATTAGTTCCTCTTTGGTCTTCTTTATTCATTTCCCAGCTTTTGCATGCATATGAGGTGATTGAAAAGACCATGACCTGGGTCAGGCACACCTTAATCTTCAAGGTGACATATTTTCTTTTCAACACTTTATAGAGGTCTGTGGCAGCAGATTTGCCCAATGCAATCAGTTGTTTGATTTCTTGCTACCTGGCCAACCAGCTGGAGGAGATTCAGATTTGTGCATATTCTAAAGAAAGGTGATCCAACAGAATATACAAATTATTTATATACACGTACACTATATGTTATCAAAATACATAGGCATTAATACTATATGCAAGTAAAGTTTTGCTGAAAATAATGTAAAAATAGTTGAAGCCATAGAACATAGACAGGGAACTGTCTGAAATTTAAACTGCATTCAGAAGAGGAAGTAGAACAAAAGCTATCTTTTCTGATGTCAGATGGATTGAGAATACCAGAAAAATGTTTACTTGTGCTTTATTGCCTTTGCAAAAGAATTTGACTGTGTGAATCATAACAAATTATGGATAACATTGCGCAGAATGGGAGTTCCAGAACAGTGGTGTCTCAAGGAACCTGTACATAGACCAAGAAGTAGTCATTCAAACCGAACAAGAGGACACTGTGGTTTAGAAACAGAAAAGGTGTGTATCAGGGTTGTGTCCTTTCACCATACTTGTTGAATATGTTTGCTGAACAAATAATCTGAGAAATTCAACTATATATTAAGAAGAACCCAGCATCAGGACTGGATGACAACTCATTAACAACCTATGATATGAAGATGACACAACTTTTCCTTGCTGAAAGTGAAGAGGACCAGGAATAAAATCCACACTTTATACAATTGATCTTCATCCCCAACATCCTTTCAAGAAAAAAAAAAAAAAAAAATCAAAATATCCTGAAATAATGTCTTTAGACTAACATTTTTGTAACTGAATAGGTATTTCAGAAAGAAAGATTGGTAAAGAGAAATTAATGCCATTTATTCTTTATTGCTTTTCCTTTCTACTTTTATAGTTGAAGATGAAGTGCACTTGAATCCATAATAAGGAACACTAGGCATTTAAACCTCTTTCCTTTTCACTTCCAGGGAGCAGGAGTGTCAGGAATCTGACAGTCTTTCCCTCCCAAGGAGGAGAGAAGAGGGAACTGGGTAGAGGAAAATGACTCTGGTTTCCTTTTTTCTAGTACAATCCCTATGGTTGTCTTAACTTACCCCTTCATGTCATTTGTAATGGAAAAACAAATGCCACAAAAAGAAGGCTCTGCTTATGATAACATTTGTTTTAGTGGAAAAAAAAATGGTATAAAGACATTTTATTTGGGGGAAATATATTCTCTTCTTTTTCTCTGTCAAATATTTATGTAGTTTTGCAAAATACATAACATGGTAAGCTAATTGAAAAAGAAATATTTATACCCACACAATATATGTATTCAAAACACATAGGCATAAAAACAATCCTGAATTTTGGAAACAGAGATGTTGACGAAACCTATGTATTTCTTACATTAGAGTTTTTATTTTGTAAAAGTTTTGTCAGCTTCTACAGTCTTGTCTCATTTTGGAGCAAAATTGGCAATGTAATTTGGGGAGTTTCCATTCCTGAAAGCCATTATACACTTGATTTCCTCTAAGAATTGTCCAGAACCACTTACTCATCTAATGGCCAAATGTATTTTTGTGAAATTTACTTATATTTCATTTTATATCAATGCTTCTTTCAAGTGGTTTTAACCTCTTCAATAACTGCTTTCAAAAATCTCAAATCTGCCTTCAATGTCCATTGCCTCCTTAGACTGGGCATTTGAGCCAACTGGTTAAACCAGTCTCCCAGAGTCTTTCAGCCACCCACATGTTTTATAAGACAAAGGTGAGTTCACCTGGGAGGGGCAGGGGTGGTCTCTTCCTGTTTGTTGGGGTTAATTATTTCCCTGTACTTCCTCTCCAGTGGTAATACCTATCTACCCCACCTTGAAATCCTAGAACCACAAGGTTTATTACTCCACTTCATTAAGTAACACTCTCTCCTAGTGAAAAGCTTAAAAAAAAAAAAAAAAAAAGTAGCAGTAAGCAACAGTTTTAGGAGCATTTCCTAACTCCAGTCTGCAACATGCCTCTGAACTTCCTATGTTAAGAGGTGGTCATGGGGAGGGATGATCTAAACTTTTCAAAATTTGGTGACCTTGTCAAATTTCATGGATAGAGGAAGAAGCTAGAAAAGAAATCCTTGATATGGAATTTTTATTGTATATACACATGTGTGTATCTGTGTGTGTACGTGGGAGCTTCAGAAAGTTGGTGGAAAATTGGAATGGAAAAATAATGGGATTTTTTTTCATGAACTTTTGAAGCCCCATCGTGTGTGTGTGTGTGTGTATGTTTTGATTGAAACCATAACAGGCTGTCTTTTCATCCCATTTTTTCCATTAATTTCTTGAAGTTCCCTCATATATCTATATACACATTTATATATAACTATGAATATATGTATAACTACAAATACATATATATGGAGTCCTGGTATGGCACTGAAGAATAAGCACTGGACTGATAACTGCAAGGTTGGCAGTTCAAACCCCCTAGTCACTCCTCGGAAACCCTATACAGGGTCTCTATGAGTCGGAAACAACTCAGTGGCACTTAACCATAACAACAACAATTGTTTCAGTTTGAACAATTGTTCAAACCAACATTGTGGTCCAGTGCTAATCCTAAAGTGTCACACCAGGACTTCATATATACATACATATATGTATATATGCCATGGTGTGGCACTGTGGGTTAATGTGTTGGACTGCAAAGTCAGTTTATATGTTTCTATATATGAAGTCCTGGTGTGGCACTGTTGTTAAGTGTTGTTACATGCCATTGGATCAGTTCCAACTCTTAGCAACCCTGGTGTGGCACTGTAGAATAAGCCCACTGGACTGCTAATAGCAAAGTTAGAGGTTCAAATTCACCAGTTGCTCCTTAGAAACCCTATGAAGGGTTGCTGTGAGTTGGAACTGACTTGGCAGCACTTAACAGCACCGATATATGTAGGGTTTCTGAAGCTGTAAATCTTTATGTAAGCAGAAAAAGGATGGAGTCAAACTGCTAACCTTGTAACATGCAACCCACTGTGCCACCAAGGCTCTCTCTATATATCTCTATATATTTATTGTTATTAAGTGCCATTGAGTCGTTTCCGACTCATAGCAACCCTGGATAGGGTTTCTGAAGAGTAGCTGGTGAGTTTGAACCACCAATCTTGTGTTTCACAGACCAGTGCTGATCCTACAGTACCACATCAGAATATGTGTGTGTGTGTGTATATATATATACACACACACACACATATATCATGTATATATATATGGAATTCTGTTGTGGCACTGTGGGTTAATGAGCTAAACTGCAAAGTCAGTTTTGAACCACAAGGTTGGCTCACCAGTTACTCCTGAGAAACCCTATCCAGAGTTGCTATGGGTTGGAACTGACTCGACGGCACTTAATAACAATATGTATATATATATATATTCCTGGTGGCGCAACAGTTAAACACTTTTGGCTTCTAATCAAAAGGTTGGCAATTGGAACCCACCAGCTCCTTTCTGTGGGAGAAAAGATCTGACAATCTGTTCTCATAAAGATTGTTGTTGTTGTTAGGTGCCATCGTATTGGTACCAACTCACAGAGACCCTATGCATAACAGAACAAAACACTGCGCGGTCCTGGGCCAACCTCACAATTATTGCCACACTTGAGCCCATCAATGCTGCACTTCGCCATTCCACCTCACTGGGGGTCTTCCTCTTTTTCTCTGACCGTCCACCTTAGCAAACATGATATCCTTCTCCAGCAACTGGTCCCTCCCGACAATATGTCCGAAGTATGAGAGACGAAGTTTGACCATCCTGGTCTCCAAGGAGAACTCTGGCTGAACTTCTTCCAACACAGATCTGTTGGTTCTTTTGGCAGCCCATGGCACTTCAAATATTCTCCTCCAACACCATAATTCAAAGGCATCAATTCTTCTACAGTCTTCTGTATTCACTGTCCAGCTTTTGCATGCATATGAGGTTATTGAAAATACCATGGCTTGGATCAGGCACACCTTAGTCCTCAAGCTGACATCTTCACTCTTCAACACGTTAAAAAGGTCTTGTGCAGCAGATGTGCCTAACAGCCTAGAAAACTCTATGGATGGTTCTACTCTGTTCATGGGGTTACTATGAGTTGAAAATCAACAACAATAACAAAAGAAGAGAGAGTCAGGCATGATGATCAGTCTCAACTAAGTGGAGGATTTCTGTAGCGGCACCAAGTAATGGACAAGTTCCAGGTTCAAATAAATACAACAGAAAAGTGAGAAATGCAAGACTCAAAATGATCTGGATTCAGTAACAAAATGTGCATGAAAGTTCGTGGCAGATGGATTCACTCCTCTTGTAAGAAATAGTTGACATTTGAGTTGAGTTTTTGAAGGCAAAAACAATTTTGAAATGGGGAGAAGAGTGTTCAGGGTGAAGGAACAGCACGGAGGCAAATATTTGATAGTTTGATCCTTGAGAGTGAGGTGGAGACTGATGAATTGGTGGTGTGCTTCTTGTGAATGATGCTTGGAGAGAGAACTCAAAAGGTTAGAAAGTTATGGGAGCTTTGCATAACATGCTGAGGAGTTGAGAGGAAATGAAGAAAAAAGTGGTTTTCTTACCTCCCCTTTTAGACATATCATCACCTTTTCTCTGGTCCAGTTACCTAAGAAGAATAAGGAAATCTACATGTCGCCATAAATGAGGACTTTTTTTGTTGGGTGCCCAGTGTCCTAATGAACTAATTGTGACATAGATCATCATTTTACCTAACAAAGTCCTTTCCTTCCAGTTCCACCACCTCTTTGATGAATCCCCAATACCTCCGTCCCTGCCATGTCCTACATCACTGCCCCTCCACCAACTCTGCCACTGAAACCACAACCAGCAACATTACCACTATTTCCCACTGCCCAGATCACCATCACAACCACCAAGCACAGCGGAGAAAGCTCATGCAAAGGAAAAGTGTCTGTCCTACTAGTGAATGTCAACATTGCCTGTTAAATAATTCTGTGGAAAAGATACATTAGCTGATATATTCAGACAGTGACTGGTTATATGCATGTCCTCTTGAAATATCTTTTAAACTGTGTTTCTATTGTACCAGAAGATATTATTTGATTAAAATATTTTATTGTAGTAAAACATTTGCTATTTTGATCATTTTTTAAGTGTACAATGGAGTCCTGGTGTGGTTCTGTGGGCTAATGTATCAGACTGCAAAATTGTTTGAACTGCAAGGTCGGTGGCTCAAGCTCACCAGCTGTTCCTTGGAAACCCCATACAGGGTCGCTTGTTATGGGTCAAAATCGACTCAACAGCATTTAACAACAACAACAATGTAGTGACATTCATTATATATCACTTAAGCAGCAATTTCTCATTATCCCTTCCCCTAGCCCCAGATAACCGCTAGTCTACTGTCTGTCTCTATATTTGCCTAATCCTGGTGTGGTGCTATAGGATAAGCACTGGACTGCTAACCAAAACTATGGCAGTTCACACCTATCAGCTGCTCCTCAGAAACCCTATACAAGGTGGCTGTGAGTTAGAACCAACTCAACAAGTAGAACTTGCTCAGTATGTTGTTGTTGTTGTTGTTGTTAGGGGCCAACGACTCTGTACTGACTCATAGTTACCCTATGCACAGCAGAATGAAACACTGCCTGATCCTGGGCCAACCTCACTACCATTGCCACTCTTGAGTCTATCGATGCTGCCACTTGGCCAATCCATCTCATTGGGGGTCTTCCTCTTTTTCTCTGACCCTCCACCTTACCAAACATGATATCCTTCTCCATAGACTGGTCCCTCCTGACAATATGTCTGAAGTAAGAGAGACGAAGTTTGGCCGTCCTGGCCTCCAAGGAACACTCTGGCTGCACTTCTTACAACATAGATTTGTTTGTTCTTTTGGCAACCCATGGTGCTTTCAACACCATAACTCAAAAGCATCAATTCTTCTATGCTCTTCCTTATTCAGCTTTCGCATGCATATGAGGTTATTGAAAATACCATGGCTTGGGTCAGGTGCACCTTAATCCTCAAGCTGACATCTTTGCTCTTCAACACTTTAAAAAGGTCTTGTGCAGCAGATTTACCTAATGCAATAACGTAGTTTGATTTCTTGACTGCTGCTTCCATGGGTGTTGATAGTTGATCCAAGAAGAATGAAGTCCTTGACAACTTCAATCTCTTCTCCATTGATAAGAATGTTGTTTATTGGACCATTGGTGAGGATTTTTGTTTTCTTGACATTGATATGTAATCCATACCGAAGGCTGTGGTCTTTGATCTTCATCAGTATATGTTTTAAGTCCTCTTCACTTTCAGCAAGCAAGGTTGTATCATCTGCATATCGCAAGTTGTTAATGAGTCTTCCTCCAATCCTGATACCACGGTTTTCTTCATAGAAGCCAGCTTCTCAGATTATTTGCTTAGCATACAGGTTGAATAAGTATGGTGAAAGAACACAAACTTGTCGCACACCTTTCTTAATTTTAAACCATTCAGTGTTCCCATGTTCTGTTTGAACAACTGCTTCTTGGTCCATGTACAGATTCCTCATGAGCACAATTAGGTGTTCTGGAATACTCATACTTCACAATGTTTTCCATAGCTTGTCATGATCCACACAGTCAAAAGCCCTTGCATAGTCAATAAAGCACAGGTAAACTTCTTTCTGATATTCTCTGCTTTCAGCCAAGATCCATCAGACATCAGCAATAATATCCTTAGTTCCACAGCCTCTTCTGAATCTGGCTTGAACCTCTGGAAGTTCTCTGTCAATGTGTATTTGCAGCCATTTCTGTATTACCTTAAGTAAAACTTGCATGGGATATTAAAGAGACTGTTTGATGATTTCCTCATTCTGTTGGGTCACCTCTCTTTGGAATGGGCACAAATATGGTACACCAGATAGTTGTTTTCCAAATTTCTTGGCATAGATGAGTGAGTGCCACCTCACTTTCTTGAAAGATTTCAATGTTTATTCCATTAATTCCTGGTGCCTTGTTCTTTGCCAATTCCTTCAATGCACCTTGGACTTCCTCTTTCAGTATTATTGGCTCTTGATCATATGCTACCGTTTGAAACGGTTGAACATCAACCATTTCCTTTTGGTTAAGTGACTCTATATAGTCCTTCCTTCTTCTTTTGATGCCCAGAGCATCCTTCAATAATGGAATTCGAGGCTTGAATTTTTTTTCAGTTCCCCCAGCTTGAGAAATGCTGAGTGTGTTCTTCCTTTTTGGTTTTCTGACCCAAAATCTTTGCACATTTTGTTGTAATATTTTGCTTTATCTTCTCGAGCTGATCTTTAAAATTTTATGTTAAACTCTTGTACCTCCTCATTTCTTCCATTTGCTTTAGCATCTCCATGCTTGAGAGCAAGTTTCAGTGTCTCTTCTGACATCCATTTTGACCTTTTCCTTTTTCCTTGTCTTCTTAATGACTTTTTGCTTTCTTGATATATGAAGTTCTTGATATCATCCCACAACTCTTCTGGTCTTCAGTCTTTAGTGTTTTATGTATCAAATCTGTTCTTCAGATGATCTCTAAATTCAGGTGGGATGTATTCAATGTCATATTTTGGCTCTCATGGACTTGTTTTCATTTTCTTCAGCTTCAGTTTGATTTTGCGTATGGGTAATTGATGGTCTGTTCCACAATCTTCCCCTTGCCTTGTTTTGACTGGTAATATGGAGTTTTTCCATCGTCTCTTTCCACAGATGTAGTCAATTTGATTTCTATGTATTCCATCTGGTGTGGTCCATGTGTATAAACATCTCTTATGCTATCTTAAGAAGGTATTTGAAATGAACAAATCATCGATTTTGCAGAATTCTGTCATGTGATCTCCATCATCATTTCTATCACCAAGACCATATTTTCCAACTACTGATCTTTCCTCTTTGCTCCCAACCTTGGCATTCCAATCACCACCAATGATCAATACATGTTGACTGCATGCTTGATTGATTTCAGACTGAAGAAGGTGGTAGAATTCTTCTATTTCTTCCTCACTGTCTTTAGTGGTTGGTGCATAAATTTGAATAATAGTTGTATTAACTGGTCTTCCCTATAGGCATCTGGGTATTATCCTATCACAGACAGCATTGCATTTCATGACTGATTTGGATATGTTCTGTTTGATAGTGAATGTAACACCATACCATTCCTCTTCAATTTGTCACTCCCAGTATAGTAAACCATGTGGCCATCAGATTAAAAATGGCCAATACCAGTCCATTTCAGCTCACTAATACCTAAGATATCAAGGTTTATGCATTCCATTTTATTTTTGGCAATTTCTAATTTTCCTAGATTCATACTTTGTTTATTCCATGTTCCAATTATTAATGGATGTTACAGCTGTTTTTCTTCATTTTGAGTTGTGCCCCATCAGCAAAGCAAATGAAGTTTCCTCAGGCTTTTCTCTCACTAGCTTTACTCCATTTGCATCATCACAGTCAACTCTACTTTCAGGAGGCAGCTCTTCTCCAGTCGCATTTTGAGTGCCATCCAAACTGAGGGTCTCATTTTCTGGCATTATATCTGGCAGTGTTTCTCTGCTATTGAGAAACTTGTTAGTGACTAAATATTCGGAAGTAGTTCATTATGCCTTCTTCCTAGTCTGTCTTCATCTTGAAGCTCATCTGAAACCGGTCCACCACTGGTGACTCTGCTGGTATCTAACATACCCGTGGAATAGCTTCTAGAATCACAGAAACTCACAAACCACCACTGTATGACAAACTGACAGACAAGTGTGTAAGTGGGGTCATATAGTCTTTGCACTTTTGTGTCTGAATTATTTTATTTAGCATAATGTTTTCAAACAGGAGAAAAGACTGGTGAGCTGTTCCCTTAAAGATGTCAGCCTAGGAAACATTTATGGGACAGTTCTACCCTATCCTACAGGGTCCCTGTGAGTCAGAATAAACTCAATGGTACACAATAATAGCAATGTTTTCAAGGCTCACATATGTTACAGCATTTGTTACCACATGGTCTCTCAGGTTTGGTGCGGCATGGCTTACAGAGACGCAAACCAGTTGAAAGTGAAAGAAGAACCTCTATTTTATTGGTCAAGCAAAGAAGCACATTGGAACATTCATTGTCAGATGGTTCCCTGAGCAATAGGCTTAAGGGTTTATATGGATAGGGAAACTTGAGGGAGGGTTTTAACCAATCTGAAGCTGATTGAATGAAGCAACTTGTGTAGTTTAGAAGCTGCTCTTGATGTACTTATACTCTTGATTTTTGTGAGGCTAAAGATGGCTACCAGGAGGATAAAGTGGCAGAAATCTACCCCACCTCAGCCCCCACATATTATAAAGAAATGTGCTATGATCTGGAGTTAGAAAACCAAAAGGGAAAAACATGCTCAGAATTTCTCAGGCTGAAGAAATTGAAGAAAAACTTCAAGCCTCAACTTGCAATATTAAAATATTCTATGGGCAACATTAAACAATGCTGGAAGCATTGAAAAAAGATGGAAGGAATATACAACCAGAAATAATTGGTTGATTTTCAAGCATTTCAACAGGTAGCATATGATCAAGAACCAGAGGTATTGAAGGAAGAAGTCTCAGCTGCATTAAAGGCATTAGGGAAACTGAGGCTCCAGGAATTATGAAATACCAATAGAAATGGTTCAATAATCTGGTATAGCATAGGAAGCACTCAGTAGTCTATGCCAAGAATTTTGGAAGACAGCTACCTGCCAATGAGCTGGAAGGAAGAAATCCATATTTATGCCTTTACCAAAGAAAGGTGACCCTACAGAATGCAGAAATTACCAAACAATATCATTAATGTCACATACAAGTAAAATTTTGCTGATGACAAGTAAAAGATGGTTGTAGTAGCTCATCAACAGGGTGGTTTGGTGTGCTGTGGAGTTGGTTCCGACTCATAGCAACCCTACATAGGGTTTCCAAGTCTATAAATCTTTACGGGAGCAGAAAGCCTCATCTTTCTCCTGTAGAATGGCTGGTAGCTTTGAACTGCTGACCTTGTAGTTAGCAGCCTAATTCATAACCACTGCATTACCAGAGCCCTGTACATCAACAGGGAACTGCCAGAAATTCAAGCTAATTCAGAAATGGACACTTGCACATCACATTGCTGATACCCTATGGATCTTGGCTGAAAGCAGAGAATATCAGAAATATGTTTACTTGTATTTCATTGACTATGCAAAGGTATTTGATTGTATACATCATAACAAACTGTGAATAATATTGTAAAGAAAAGGGTATTCCAGCACACTTAATTGTGCTTATGCAGAGGCAGGCATTCGAACAGAACAAGTAACTACTGAGTGATTTAAGATCAGGAAAGGTGTATGTCAGGGTTCTACCCAAGCCATGGTATTTTCAATAACCTCATATGCATGTGGAAGTTGGACAGTGAATAAGGAAGACTGTAGAATAAATGATGCATGTGAATTATGGTATTGGAGGATAATATTGAAAGTACCACCGACTGCCAAGAGAACAAACAGATCTGTGTTGGAAGAAGTACAGCCAGAGTGCTCCTTGAAAGCCAGGAGTTAATCACTCATACTTTGGACATATTATCAGCAAGGACTAGTCCCTGGAGAAGTATATTATGTTTGGTAAAGTAGAAGGTCAGAGAAAAAGAGGAAGACCCCAGGGAGATAGATTGGCACAGTGGCAGCAGCAATAAATGGGATAGGCTCTTGCATAACAATGATTGTGAAATTGGCCCAGGACCAGGCAGTTTTTTGTTTTGTTGTGCATAGGGTTGCTATGAGTTGGTACCTACTCAATGGCACCTAACAGCAACAACATTCAATCTTTATACTGAGCAAATAATCCAAGAATCTGGAATATATGAAGAAGAACATGGCTTTAAGACTAGAAGAAGGCTCATAAGTTACCTGTGATGTGCAAATTGTACGACCTTGCTTTATGAAATCTAAAAGGACTTGAAGCGCTTATTGATGAAGATCAAAGAATGCAAACTTTAGTACAGATTACTATACCAATATAAAGAAAACAAAGATCCTCCCAACTGGACAAAAAAGTTAATAGCATGATAAATGGAAAAAAGATTGAAGTTGTTAAGGATTTCACTGTATCCACAATCAGTGCTTATGGAAACAGCAGTCAAGAAATCAAAGGTGGTATTACATTGGGCAAATCTGCTGCCAAAGAGGTCTTTAAAGTGTTAAAAAGCAAAGATACTAGTATGAGTATTTAGGTCCACCTGACTTAAGCATAGTATTTCTAATTGCCTTATATGAATGTGAAAGTTGGACAATGAATAAGAAAGACTGGAGAAGTACTGATATATTTGAATTATGGTGTTGGCTATGAAAGTACCACGGACTGCCAGGAGAACAAAGATATGTCTTAAAAGAAGTACATCCAGAATGCTCCTTAGAAGTGGGGATAGATGAACTTCATCTCACATAGTTTGGACATAATCAGGAAGGACCAGTCTCTGGATAAAGGAATCATTGTTGTTGTTAGGTGCCATCGAGTTGGTACCGACTCATAGCGACCTTATGTACAGCAGAACGAAACACTGCTGGATCCTGGGCCAACCTCATTACTGTCGCCATGCTTGAGGGTCGTTGAAAAAGAGGAAGCCCACCAGGAGATGGATTGACACAGTGGCTGCAATAATGGCTTTAAACAAAACAATTGTGAGGCTGGTGCAGGAAGGAGCAGTGTTTCATTTTTGTTGTGCATAGGGTCACTATGATTTGTAGCTGACTCTGGCACGGAACAAACGAACAGCAACCCCCATGTCTGTGATACTCCACCAAAAGTTGGTCCACCAAAGTTGCAAACTGTCTGACTCATTACAACTTTGCCACCAACCTTTTCTTCTTCTTTTTAAAAAAAAATAGCCTCCCAGAACTCTTAAAAAGGAAATAGTGTAACGAAGGCAGTTAGTATTGTCACAAACAGTTATGCCATCTAGTGGTTTTGCAAAACAGCCCTGGTAGCGTAGTGGATTACCAACTGGGTTGCTAACCTCAGATCAGCAGTTCGAATCTACCAGTAGCTCTGTGGGAGACCGATGAGGCTTTCTGTACCCATAAAGATTTACAACCTTGGAAACCATATACAGGGTTGCGATGAGTCAGAACTGACTCCATGGAACACAACCACCATCTGTATTTTTACATAGCTTTAGGCACTTGTTACACATGTATGAGAACCTCATTACTCTTTATGATAGAGTAATATTCCACAGTAGAGTCCTGGTGTGGCACTGTTGGTTAATGTGCTGGACTACAAAGTCAGTTTGAACTGTAAGGTCGGCGGTTCAAACTCACCAGCTTCTCCTCAGAAATTCTATACAGGGGTGCTATGGATTGGAACTGACTCAATGACACACACCAACAAAAACAACAAAATATTCCATAGGAGTCCTGGGGTGGTGCTGCGGGTTAATGCGCTGGACTGCAAGGTCAGTTTGAACTGACCTTTCAAGTTTACCAGCTGCTCTTCAGAAACCCTATAAAGAGTCAGTATGAGTCGGAATCTACTTGATGGCACTTAACAACAACAACATATCGTATATTGTTTAATCTACTCTAAATTGGGTTTTAAATTTAGGAGCTCTTGAATGAAATAAACCCTGACACTTTTTTTTTTTTTTTTCTTTCAGGTTTTTATTGTCGATTGAGTGAAAGTTTACAGGGCATATCATAAGTTTTATATTAAAAAAATCATATACCTTGTTTCATTACATTGATTATAATCCCCTCCATGTACCATCAGTTAACAGTATTTTTCTCTATCCACTTTAGCTTTTTTAAAAACACACAAACAAAAAGACCCACTCAGGCATACATAATATATATATATAAACATCTCCAAAG
>NW_006408554.1:11456154-11458434 GCF_000296735.1 Chrysochloris asiatica | reverse complement strand
GATCTTTCCTCCCCGCTTGGTCTCACCCAAGATGGTGGCTCCTGGAGCAGCTGAGCATCCCGGACTAGAAAGCAATGGATTTCTTGCTTCTGCCACAAATTCCCCCAGCTGTAAGCCTTCCAACCTTCTAAATATTCTTTTATATGTGGTTCAGAGTTCTGGGACCATCCCTTGAGCCTGCTTAGTTGGGTATTCTGTGTTGTTGTTGGCAGAGCTCTTTACTACACTTCCACTCAATCTGCCATCTTGTTTGTTTTCAACCCTGATGTTTTTTGTTGTATGAATCTCCACAAGTTAATTTTCTAAATAAGTGAGGTGAAGAAGCTATTGGGGAGCTGTCGGTTTTGAGACCAAATGTTTAATACTTTCTCCCGTGGCTTTCATTACCATTTAGTATTAGTTAAGAAATAATAAATGTGATTTTCCTGATTATACAGGTAATGTAGCTAGATTACATAAAATTTGAGAAATAGCAAATTCTCTTCCCTTCAAAATCCCTAGACAAAGATTAAAATCATCTGTTGCTTTAGTTTTCTATGGCTGCTATAATAAATTACCCAAAACTCAGTAGCTGAATCAACATAAATTTAATATCTTACAGTTTTGGAGGTCAGAAGCCTGACATGGGTCTCACTAGGTAAAAACTGAGGTGTAGGTAGGGCTGCATTCTTTCTGGAAGCTCTGATTATTTGAAAAGACAATCATTTCCGTGTCTTTTCCAAATTCTAGAGGCTGCCCACATCATTTGCTTCTGGCCTCTTCCTACATTTTCAAAGTCAGCCATGTTGGGTTTTTGCTCATTGTTCTGTAGTGTAGTCACATTTCCCTCTGATTCTTTTCTTCTGCTTCCCTCTTGCACTTTAAAGGGGCCTCCCAGGAGAATCCAAATAATCTTTCTACTGATTCCCCAATGAGATGGATTCAACAGCAATAACTGCTTCCCACTGCCAAACAACAACTGATTCCCTCTGCCACTGAGCCCATTCTGATGAGAAACCTTAATTTCATCTGTAGCTTTGATTCTTTTTTGAATTTGTTAGCTAACATATTCACAGAGTCTGGTGATCAGGATATGCATAACTTTTAGAGGAGATTGTTATGGTTAAGTGCCACCTAGTTGGTTCCAACACTTAGTTACCTGTATAGCAGGGGTAGGGAACCTTTTTCGGCCAAAATTTATAACATCATCTGTGGGCCATACAAAATTTAAACTTAGAAATTAGCTCGCTATATTTAGTCAAACATTTAATTAACTCAACTCTAATGTGAGTCCTGGTATGGTGCTGTGTGTTAATGTGCTGTACTGCAAAGTCAGTTTGAACCACAAAGTTGGTGGTTCAAGTACACCAGCTGTTTCTCGGAAACCCTATACTGGGTAGCTATGGGTAGGAACCGACTCGATGGCACTTAGTAGCAACAGATGTGATGGCTGAAACTGCGGTTGCCTTGGCAGGTCTAGACCAAATGACTTTGTGGACCTTATACAGCTGGAGTTTCAGAGACTTTAAATCTTCTTTGCAGAAGAAAGCTTCATTTTTCTCCCACTGGAGCAGCTGGCGGGCTTGAACTGTGGACCTTGTAGTTTGCAGTCCTGTGCTTATTGCATGGATCCACTGCGCTCCCTTTAGAAAAGAGTGCCATTTTTATGTCTCCCACATCCACAATTACTGTATCAGAAGTAGTCACCTAAATGCTTTATTACATAACTTTGTCATCTTTTAAAAGTTTGCATATACAGGCATACCTCACTTTTACTGCACTTCCATTCACTGCATTTCATTGATATTTTACAAATTAAAGTTTTGTGGCAACCCTGTGTTGAACAAGTCTATTGGCACCCTTTTTCTTATTGTGAGTGTGCACTTTGTGTTTCTGTGTCACATTTTGGTCATTCTCACAATATTTCAAACTTTTTCATAATGCTATTGCACACATAATAGATTACAGTACAATGTAAACAGAACTTCTATAAGCACTGGGAAACAAACAAAAATGTTTGACTCACTTTATTGAGTCTGTAATCTAGCCCACAATATATCTGAGGTATGCATATGTATTTATATACTGCTTTCTAAAGTACATATGGGAAGGGAGTTTTCAGAGTAACACTAGACCGATAAGTCATGCTTTATGTTTAATGCACCTATCCTGGTGTGACGTTGTAGGATAAGTACTTGACCGCAAAGTCAGTGGTTCAAACTCACCAGTTACCTTGGAAACCCTATACACAGTCACTATGAATCAGAATCAACTTGATGGCACTTAACAACAATTATTAAC
>NW_006408554.1:11445878-11455684 GCF_000296735.1 Chrysochloris asiatica | reverse complement strand
GAGTCAGAACCGAATCCACGGCATTTAACAACAACAACATAACAACAGCAGATTACTCTAGAGTTATCATGAAAGATTTTCATAAGATTGTCTTCAGGGACTATTCTCTAGGTAGAGTTGAAAGTTTGGAAGAAATTTCAAAATAGCAAAATCTGTTTGCATAATCAAACATAAAGAAGAAAACCACTGGAATTCACTTTGGACAACTTCATTTAACTGCCAAGGATGTGGTGTTTATTTATAGAAAGCCATTTTCCCAAATAATTTAAATCACAAAATTACCATGTCATCTCTTAGAAGATAGGTTGTTGCTGTTGTTAAGTGCAGTTGATTCAGTTTCAACTTATAGTGACCATGTATAGAATTTCCAAGGAGCTGATGTCCTTGAGATTCAAACCGACCTTATGGTAGAGTGCTTATCCTACAGTACCATACCAGGACTCCTAGAAGATAAGTGTTGTTTTTGTTAAGTGCCATGGAGTTGCTTCTGACTCACAGCAACCCTATTTAGGCTTTCAAAGGAGAGGCTACTGAGTTTGAGCCACCACCCTATGGTTCAAACCAACCTTGCAGTCCAGTGCTTTACCCCACAGCACCAATAGGTAGGAAGAGATGTTTTGGAAAGTTTATCTTAGCGAAAAAGAGGATGACTCCCAATGAGATGGATTGGCACAGTGTAGCTACGATTGTGAAGTTGGCACAGGACCAGGCAGTGTTTTGTTCTTTTGTGCATAAGGTCACTATGAGTCGGTACCTAACACCAACAACAATAACAAATCTTATCTGGATAAAGGGAGAAAGGTCTCTTATCACAACTTTCCTCTATTTTTCTCATCCCTTTATAACCAGAATTCCAAGCTGGTGAGAAGAAGAGGAGCAAATAAAGCCAGGGCCAAAAACTTGTGGATGTTTAAACCTGGTGTGACCTGCAACCTCCCTGTCCCTTGAGATGTAGATAAAAGGAGACCAGTCCTCAATGCCATGACCTGTGGATGATTTCTATAAACCCAAGGTAAACTCCATTCTCAATGTCATCTCTGGCTCCAAACTTTGCTTCCTCTGTTTATGTAATTTTAGTATCTTATGTGGTTTGCTTGTGTTTGGTAGTACATTGACTCAGATATCACATTCATGCTCTTTTCCAGTTTTTACACACACATCCACATACCACCCCCACTCCCAGGAGGTGATGGACATGGTAAGTGGACTTTACTAAAGATTTGAGTGAGACAGAAGTGGTCACCTCAGTGTGTTAACAGGACTGAATTAGGCCCAAGGTGGAGTCACTTACTCTAAGACTTAAGTCAGCAAATAGAGCCTTGCTAGTTTTTCTATACCATGTTAAAAAGAAATGCTATTAAACCAACAATAGAAATTGATCGAAGCTTATTTAATATATGATTTGCAAGTTCAGGCAACATTTTGACTAGGGAGTCAAAAATGTTCCGAAGAACAGAGACCTTCCAAAGATTCTTATAACACATGGGATGACATTGCCATGGAAACAGGCCAGAACAATGTTTAATATACTAACAATTTACCCCAAAACATAGTTTCTGACCTTGGAGTTCCTCTTTCTTCAGATGGAATTCTTCAAAAGAACACAATGTCTAAGGCAAAGCAGTTTATTTGTTTTTTTTAAAAAAACTAATTTGTCTGACTTAAAGGTTTCTTTAGAAGACCAGTGTTCTTTTTTCTTTTTTAAAACTTTTTATTGTGGTTTGAGTGAAAGCTTATAAAGCAAATTGGTTTTCCTTTCAACAACTCATACATATTTGTTTCAGGACATTGATTACAATCTCCACAAGGTACCAGAATTATTAAGGTTCAAGGTCCAAAGATCGTCTTAAGGAAATAGCTTGGGTGGGTCACCTCAACCTTCAGGTAACCCAGAAATCTGGATTTCATGAGAATTAAAACTTTGTTTTTCACCTGTAAATGCCTGACCTTCCTAGGAGCCCAAAGCTAAATCAATCAATTGATTCTCCCAGAACTGGAAACTCAAGCTAGCCAATTAGGATTTATCTGTTCAGTTAAACCTAGTTTCAAAGTTCCCTTTGCTCCCTCCCAAAAAGGAAAGAAAGTGCCTGACAGCCAATCCTAAATTTGCCAGAAATAGCTTCCATATCTCTGTATTTGTACAAATCCTGTTGATTTGTACTACCCTTGGGAACTCTTTCTTGTCTGACTTCCAGACTAGATCTTCCTCAGTTCATAAATGCAAAAAGTAAAACTATGAGTTCCTACACAAATTTACGTTGTAAAATTGTAATTTGTAACAAACGGAATTTTTGCTTGCAGCTTTATCCTAGCTTGTGTCCTTATTTTACATCCTCATTGGGGCGCCTCTTGCCCCCCTGAAGCAAAGCAGATTCTCCCCTTCTGGCATGCAGAACTGGCCAGCCGTTTTGTTACCTCAGTGCCTTCCAACAGTCTGTTATTTGCTTCCTCCAAATGGTTTATCAAGATATTTTCCTGAAAAGAAATTCTGATGCCAACTGTTACGATCATAGAAATTTTGACCTGTGTTTTCAGTTCAAAGAAGACTAAATATATTTTGTATAATTTGACAGATATTCATTGTGTGCTTATTTTATATCACACATTATTGTCTGAGCTGGGAACTCAACAGAGCTAGACACTACCCTGGCTCTTATGAGCTTCAGCTTCGTGGAGGAGAAATGTTTTAAATAAATCAATGATCTGAATAATTTATTAACAACTGTGCCAAATGTCCAAGTACTATCTGGAAGGGTGTGGTAGTGGTAGAAAGGGGTGAGGAGTGAAGGAAGTTTTCTTTGATGACATTTAATTTGCCTGTGATTAGAAAATGCTCATTTACTTCTAGGCCTATGTTCTTTGTTTTGCAAAGGCTGCCTCTCAAGAAACAACTAAAATTGGAAGCATAGCTCTTGGCTTTCAGCTTGCATGAGGCCTAGGTACAACTTTCTTTGGTAGTATGCATCTGGCTTCATCTGACACCAGTAGCCTCAGCCATGTTGCACAAATTCCACCCCAGCCAGATCAAAGTCATTTACTGGTGTGGGAGTCAGTGTCGTGTCAGCCCTGGCCCCAAGATTGGCCTCCTGTAAAATCTCTTAAATAGGTTGGAGATGTCATTGCCAAGACAACCGGTGACTGGAGGGTCTAAGGATTACAGTGGATAAAACCGACCCTTTAGAACAGGCATTATCTTCTGCTTCTGCCCTGATTATCAAAACCTCAAGGAGTCAACCACCCAGAGAAAAAAAGAAGCAGAAGAATATCTAGCACTGTAGAAATACCACTTTTGATGAAATTGTCAATTTTGCCAGAAAACTCTCTGGAATTATTAAAAGAGGTTCTGGAGACTGCCCAGGTGGGGGGCTGCAATGTTGATGGGCCCCTTCCTTTAACATCACAGATGACATCAACAGTGGGTGGAATGCCCAGATAGCTCAGAACTACAAAGCAAAATATAAAGGATCATTTGATAAAAATAAGGGCAACATTTGTTTTTGTCCTGGACTAATTAATTAATTTAAACAAATGTTTATTAAGTGGCTTTTACATGCAAGTGCAATAGAGTTTGGAATGGGACTAGGGTTTAGGATCTTCTAATGTGAAGTTCACAGGCAAGCACCTTTTTAAGAGATTAACAACTGGAATTGCTACACACACAGTGACACCAATTTGGGGATATAAAAGTATTTTTTGGTTTGCAGAAAGATTTGAATTACTACTACATTGTGAAGAGCTCATAGAGTTTGTATGGACTCTAAGTGAGAAGTGACAGAAATTATACAAAAAATTAAGATTTTTGGTGATTTCAGACAGTGAGAAGTAACTGAAAGATGAAGCTACAAAGAGTGGCAGGATTTCTTTCTGAAGAGCAAAGTGAAGTTTTTCGTAGGGGGTAATTTATGTTTTAAAAGATCATTCTGGTATACACTTTGATTGTTTAAATGATTATATATTCCTGAGTGTTTTTGTGTGCATCCTCCCCCAAAAAACAAAACAAAACAACAAAAACCAACATAGGGAGTAGAAGCAAATAATGTTGAATGATGATGCACGGAGGAGATTGTAATCATTTCAATGAAACAATGAGTGTAAAACTTATGTTCTCCCATGTAAACTCAATTCACAATAAAAACTTAAAAAAGAGAAAAAAGAATCATTCTGGGTATAGGATAGAGAATAGATGCTTATTACAGTGTTTAATAAAAACCACTTAAACATCTATGGATGCAGAATTGGTTAAATAAATGATGACTTATCCATGCCATGGAATATTATGAAGCCATTAAAATTGGTGTCATACATATGTACTGATGGAATCATGTCCACATAATTGAAGAAAAATCAGAATGTTTCAAATGTTATTTCGCAGAATTTATAATGGAAAAACTGAAAGTGTGGTCACATTGTTGTTGTTGCTGTTAAGCGCTGTTGAGTCGATTACAATTTATAGTGACCTTGTACAGGGTTTCCAAGGAGGGACTGGTGAGTTTGAAACTCCGACCTTGAAATTCAAACCGACTTTATGGTTGATAACTCTGGTAGCATAGTGGTTACGAATCGGGCTGCTAACCTCAAGTTTGGCAGTTCGAAACTACCAGCTATTCTGCGAGATAAAGATGAAGTGTTCTGCTCCCATAAAGATTTGCAGCCTCGGAAACTCTGTGCAGGGTCACTATGAGTTCGGAACTGACTCCATGCTACTTACTTAACCACAACAGCAACTTATCCTACAGTGTCACATTGGGACTTTGTGATCATGTTAGTGACAATTAATTGAATTTTGTTGAATTTTACCTGATCTTAAAAAACAGCATAGTTAGAGAGAGCCTCCCCTTCCTCCTTTTTTTGTTTCTGTTTACTGCAAAGAATCTCCCTTCCCAAAATGACTTAGATAAGACTCTATATGTCCTCTTTTGTTTACTAACAAAGCCAAACACAAACCACAAACCCTCCGCATTCCCATTCTTTGCCACAGATATGATTAGTTTACAATCTTGTCTTGATGATCAGTTGGGAACAAAATGCTTGTTAACCAGCTTTGGTTAACATTTTCTGCTTCCCTCAGGCCATGCTTAGCATGAATGAGCTTGAACTGCTGACCTTTGAGTTATCAGATAAGAGCTTAATCACTGTGCAACCAAAGCTCTTCTTCTTTAGGACTTTTCCTAGAAAATGTGCTGGCCTCAGAGTGAAATGTTCTCTCATCTACTGTCCCATCTGGTAGCGTGGTGGTTACGAATCGGGCTGCGAACCTTAGGGCCAGCAGTTCGAAACTACCAACTGTTCCATGGGAGAAAGATGAGGCTTTCTTCTCCTGTAAAGATTTACAGCCTCAGGAAACCCTGTAGAGGGTTACTATGAGTCTGAACATCAGCACACAACAACTGTCCCATCATGTTTTCAGCCAGTTTTCTCACAGTTGATTCTTTCTAGCCTTGTTTATTCATCCTTTGTCATACCAGAATTCCCCTCCCTTGTTTCCTTATTCCTGTAAAAGTTGTTGTTGTATACTAGTGAATCAATTTCAACTCTTAGTAGCCCTAGATAGCAGAGTACAACTGCGCCAGAGTGTGTCTCCAAGGCTGTAGCCTTTACAGAAGCACACGGCTGCATCTTTCTATTGTAAAGCAGCTGTTGTATTCAAATCGGTTTGAATCTCAGACTTTCTGGTTAGCGGCTCAGTCTCTGTGCTGCCAGGATTCCTTCCTTATAAAAGAAAAACTTTTTTTTGCCTAGTTCTTGATATACTTCCAGATCTTGTAGTCAAAGCATTGCCTTTATTGCAGTAGTCCCTTCCAAACCACCTGCACTCTCTTTCTGAATAAAGTCTCTCCTTATTAAATCCAGATTTGCTTTTTATTTGACATCAGAATTATTCTTTAAATTCAAGTTGATAGTATGTTCTTTTTCTCTGCATGTGTGTATGTCCTTGTTTATATATTTTCTCTGACTCAATAGTTTTCTTCCTCTTGAGTGCCAGCTTCTGGAAGTGGATCTGATTGTATTACATTCCCTTACTTACTGAATTGTTGTTGTTAAGTGCCATCAAGTCAGTTTAGAACCATAGCAACCTATATAGGGTTTCCGAGGAGGGGCTGGTGGGTTTGAACTGCTGACCTTGTGTTTCAAACTGCCCTTGTGGTCCAGCACATTATTCTGCAGCACCACACCATTTAGGGAATTAGGATTAGAAAATACCTCTGTGATCATTTCATTGGAAAAGTCCCAATATATACAACTCGAAGAATAGGAAACCAAGACTCAGTTGGATAGATCATGATTCAGAAATCTTTTTTTTTTTTTTTTTTTTAAATGTTTATTGTGAATTATGTGGTAGTTTACATGGGAGAACATTATATTTACATTCATCCTATTGCATATTGTTTAATTCCCTCCTTCATGCACCATTAACCAACCAAAGTTTATACCCTGCAAGCCTGCCCATGACACCCCCCTTGGTCATCAGCATATAGCCCCTCTCCCTCTCTGAGTCTAGAGTCCCCAGCCACTCCATTTCTTCAGGTCATTGTCTCTGCCTCCATCTCTGGCATCACTGCTTCTCTGGGTAGGGTCCCGCACTCCGCTCTTCTCCCTTGATGGTTCCGGGGACCTCTGCTCCTGGACTGCAAAGTCAGTCACTCTCTATCTTTTGCTACAAAATGTCCACCTTTACATTTCCAATGCTCACAGTCAGTCCTGATAACAATTATTCACCATTGTACCACAAGGTACCTATCGCCATATCCTTTCATTAGCCCTGCCCCGCCAGATTGGTTACTACTCAGTGGAGATTCTACCTTCCTCCACGCCCTCTGGTTTAGCCTCCCTCTTGAAAGCTTGTAAACCAGTCATTTCTTGCCTTTGTAGCCCCCCATTTTGGGTAGCCAATGTCCAAGTTGCCCATCCTGTCTACCCTGTGTATTGAGGGGGTAGGAATGATCCTCCCTATAAAGATTTGTTCCCTCTTTTGAGCTACTGCATCCATAGGTGTAGGTCAAGTTCATTAAATTTTATCAGATTACTCTTTTTTCCCCCCTCTTCTTTCTTCTTCTAGTTGAGCTCTGATCATCAGTCATTGAAGCCAGGTCAAGTGGGTATTATCTGCAAGTGTGGGTGTTTTTATGCATATGCCCTCTCTTCTTATCTGCTGGACGTGTCACTCTCCACTCTAGTCCTCTGTGGCTATGTCACTGACTCTGGGCCCAAGAGTCTCCAGGTCTTGCCACACTGCTGGCCAACCAGGTCTCCACTTAGGTTCACAGGAATCTATTAAATGTTGTAGGGCTTAGCTCACTGCTTCATTGCTGTTTTTCCCTCATTTCCCCTTTATCATTGATGAATGTAGTCACCAATCAGAGTGCATGTCTGCTTGTGTATTCCCGTTGAGTCTTAGTCTTGGAAAGGGGTTTGTCCTGAGGGGTTCAGATATCTTTTATGAGTTGGTCATCTCATAAAAGATGTCTGAATCATTTGTGATTTTTTCGGAAAGCGTTGCATCATTTTAGATTTATAATTAATTTTTCTGTTCAACATTTTCACCATTGAATTAAGCATTAATAATTCCCTTAGACACTAGCTATTAATTAACAGCTACAAATCCAATCAAATGTCCACAGACCAGTGTATTTATGATTTTCTACTGTAGCAACGTGGGTTAAGTTCCTTGCAGTCTTGGTCTTTCTGAACTCACTATGTTAATTTCATAGGAGTTCTTTAGATTTTACATTTCATGCTGCAAATATCCTCGATGTTTTGATTTGTATGTTTGCAAAAACGGATTTTTTCCTTATTGTTGCTGTTAAGTGCCATCAAGTTGGTTCTGACTCACAGTGACCCTGTATAGAGTTTCCAAGGAATGGTTGCTAACCTTGTGATTATCAATCTAGTGCTTATCCAATAACGCCATATCAGGACTCCCTATTGTCATTTAAAAATGATTCTGTCACTATTGTATAAAATAACTTGAGTTCCCCAGATTCTCCTATGATCTATGTGCATAACAATTCAAAATAAACTATATAGAGGATATGTACCTTATTAATTGTGCTAAAGACAAAGTGTGAATAAAAAGCTATTTTTAAAGCTAGGCAGTTTTATAGTTTCAGATACAGTAGCCATAGAGACACTTCTCCAGTTGGTCAAGGTGTTAGCAAGTAGAGATCCTTATTACCTGCCTTCATGAAAAAGAGCTTTTTATAACACAGATATTGCTATATTATTATGTGCATATGTAGACTATTAAAATCTAAGACAGCTTGCTTTCTTGTTATTCTTTCCAAGTTTGGCAAAACCATTTGCCATTGGCAGAGCAAAGGGTCGTAAGATCCAAACAATGGAGTCTGATTTTAGTCAGTATGAATTAATCTTATCAATGAAAATTTATTCATTTATTTGTATTATTTTAAAAAACTTTTGTTATTGTGAATTGAATGAAAGTTTCCAGCGCAGATCATCAGTTTTACATTCAACTAATCATATACTTCATTTCATTTCAATAATTGCTATCCCTTCAGTGTAACATACCTTATCCTACTTCCTTGTTTCTATTCTATCCCCTTTCCCAAGCCTTCTGAAGTTTGTTCTTAGATAAATGCTGTCCTTGAGTGGTTGACCATTCCATGGCATGCATACTTCATCAGTGTTGTCCCTCCTCTATATACCCACTGCTGCTTACCTGAAAATTGAGCCATGAGGGTGAGCTCTGTTTCAGACCTGAGGGATGGCTGAAGGTCATAGTCTCAGGTTTCTCCAGTCTCATTCTGACCAGTAAGTCTGCTTTAAAAAAAAAAAAAAAAATATATATATATAGTGGTAGCCAGGGACCATTGAGTTCTTCTGGTCTCAGTATCATGGTGACTAATGTCCACATGTTTCTATTAGTCCATGGGACTAATTGATTCCAAGCATCTTTCATTTTCATCAGTCTTCTTTCCTTCATGTGGGGGAGACCAGAAGTTGCACTTTAGATGGCTGCTTGTGAACTTTTCAGATCCCAGTCCCTACTCGCCAAAAGAGTATATAAAACATTGTGTTTCTGGACTATGCTATTTGGCCATGGTGTCCCCTGAGACTATGGTCTTCAGCTTCCAGGTCTAGCAACTTAGTCCCTCAAAGTGATTGATAATGCTTAAAAAGTTTTCATAATTTTGTCCCTATATGCTCCACCAGCGGTTCTGCGGGAGAAAGATGAGGCGGTCTGCTCCCGTAAAGATTTACAGCCTCGGAAATCCTATGTAGGGTCGCTATGAGTCAGAATCGACTCCACAGCACATCACAACAACAACACAACATGCTCCACCACAGAGCTCCTGGTGTGGCGTTGTAGGATAAACATTGGACTGCAAACCACAAGGTTGGCAGTTCAAACCTACCAGACACTCCTTGGAAACCTTATATAGAGTCACAACCAATGCGACAGCACTTAACAACAACAACAACAATATGCTCCACTACATTCATAGGTGTGTTTGCAGCAAAGGTAAGTTGTTGTTAAGTGCCGTAGAGTCAGTTCTGAATCATAGTGACTCTGTACAGGGTTTCTGAGGCTGTAAATCTTTACAGGAGCAGAAAGCCTTATCTTTCTCCTGTGGAACAGCTGGTAGTTTCGAACTGCTGTCCCTGAGGTTAGCAGCCTGATTCATAACCACTACGCTACCAGAGCTCCTTAGCAAAGGTAAGTACTCATGCACAAATATCCTCTGTCAAACCTTTGTACTTTTGTGAGTATATTCCCACTGTCACTACCATACCCATTCAGCCCTGTGTATGTATCCATGTATCTACCATGTGTTGTTGTTGTTGTT
>NW_006408554.1:11437032-11445513 GCF_000296735.1 Chrysochloris asiatica | reverse complement strand
ATGAGGTTATTGAAAACACCATGGCTTGGGTCAGGCGCACCTTAGTTCTCAAGCTGACATCTTTGCTCTTCAACACTTTATAAAGATTTTGTGTAGCAGATTTGCCTAAATGCAATACGTTGACCATGTAGGTCACTATTATTGCAGGATTGTTTGTAAAATAGTATTTACTTCTATTACTTCTAACTCTTTTACTCCTCCTGTGTCTTCCCCTGCCTTCCTCATTCTTCTACCAGCCGCTCTCTGGTTGTGCATTGCCTTCCCTTTCACCCAAGTTAACATATATCTATCACTTCCAATAAACATGTACTTCTAACTGCAAGGTTGGTGTTGCAAACTCATCAGCTGCTGCTCCTTACAAACCCTATCTGTGCAGGGTCTCTGTGAGTAAAAACAGTTTCAATGGCACTTAACAACGACAACAACAACAATCCTCTAGCCAGTATATTACTGTGCCTTCCTTCCCACCCCTGTTAACAATGAAATTGTATTATACTGTATTTTACTTTTTTATAGCCACATTCAACAATGAATAGATTTCTAGGCTACCTAGCCACAAAAAATACTTTACGCTTTGTTTTTCTTAGAACCTGACAGGCATACCTCATAAATAACATGGGTTCAGTTCCAGATCATTTCGACAAAGTGAGGATCATAACACAGCAAGTATCTCAACAAAGCAAGTCACATGGATTTCTCCGTATCTGAGTGCATCTACAAGCTATTATTTACAGTATACCGTAGTCCATTAACTGTGTAATAGCATTATGAAAAAGTTAGAAATATTGTGACAATGACCAAAGTGTAATACAGAGACTAAGTGAACACTAGTTGTTGGAAAACTGGTGCCAATAGATTTGCTCAGTGCAGGGTTGCTGCAAATCTTCAATAAAACTTGGTGTACCTATAACCATTATCATCTGTATGATATTTTAGCGCTTACAATGCTTTAACTCCCATCGAAGGTAAAGGTTTCCAAAGATTTTACTTGGTAGATATGTAAAAGATTGTTATGGGACTGTGTACCACCTCATGAAAACTTACCTTCTCAATTGCCATTGTTATTGTTAAATGCCTTTGAGGCAGTTCCAACTCATAGCAACCTTGTATAGGGTTTCTGAGGAGCAACTGCTGGGTTTGAACTGTTGATTTTGCGGTTAGCAGTCCAGTATTTATCCTACTGGTGTGACTTAGACTTACAACCCTTGTAACTGTGAATGGCCAAAATAACTTTAGTTGATTTTTAGTCCAATAGGCAAGAATGAATTGAATACCTGTTATTTGTAGGCACAGACCTTGAGAGAATACAAATATGATCAATGTTAATTGCAGCTTTCAAGAGGCTTACAATATTCTGATTTCTAAGTAACTAATCATAATACAAAGTGGAATGAAAAATATTTGGTAGAGGTATACTTGTGATAATAAAGAGGACAGAACAATGAAGCTTGATAAAATAGAACAAGGAAACTCTAGAAAGAAAGTATTTGATCTAAAAAGCCCGAAACCCAAACCAAACCAGTTACAAGTGTTGTACAACGAATTTACTTGATATGCTCTTCTATCCAGAAGTCCTGGTGTGGCTCTCTGGATTAAGGCACTGGACTGCCAGGTCGGTTTGACTGCAATGTGGCTGGTTCAAGCTCACCAACTCCTCGGAAACCCTATACAGGGTCACTATGAGTCGGATCCGACTTGACGGCACTTAACGACAACAAGCTGTTCTATCCATAGTCTTCCTTGTTGTTGTTACTGTTAAGTGCCATCAAGTCAATTCCGACTCATAGAGACCCTATGAAGGGTTTTAGAGGAGTGGCTGTAGGTTTTGAACTGCAGACCTTGTAGCTTAAACTGACCTTGCAGTGCAGTACATTATCCTACAATGTCACATCAGGACTACTAACTTCCTAAATCCCACAAAATGGGGCCATGCATATAGATTGGATGGGACTCTAATGCGGGATTAGCTAGTTTTGTCATTCACCTAGTCTTAACATGAGCCATTTCAGAAAGTAGAAGCAAGGCTTTCACTACCAACAAGAAAGAAGAGCCTCTAGTGAAGTGTGTGTTTTGGATCTCAAGATCCCTGTATGGAGAGGTGTCCACAGAGAAAAGACAGAGCAGCAGGCTTCCTGGTCCACAGACTGAATGAAACAGAATGCCTTCAGGCAGAAGGCTGCCTTGCAGAATGGAGTGCCCTTTGGACATTAATTCACAGGGTTCAAATAGCTTTGTAACGCTTGCCCAACCAGGATAGTGGTCAAGGGATGAGTGGTTGAGAGGCTCAGAGGCTGAGGATGACCTGTGCTACGACTGAGAAGAGATGCTCATGACCAGCGAACTACTGCATCCTGAGCTCTTTCGCATCCTGATTTGTACTCGGTAACTTCCCTAATTCACCACTTATCTGTCAGTTTGTCATACTGTGGTAGTGTGTGTGTTGCTGTGATGCTGGAAGCTATGCTACCAGTAAATACTAGCAGGGTCATTCCTGGTGAACAGGTTTTAGCAGAGCTTCCAGACTAAGACAGACTAGGAAGAATGAGAGGCAGACTATTTCTGAATGGTTAGCAACTGGTAACCTTAGGAATAGCAGCAGAACATTGCCAGACATAGTGCCAGAAGATGAGCCTCTCAGGTTGGAAGGCACTCAAAAAAATATGACTGGGAAATAGATGCTTCCTCAAAATAGACTTGACCTTAGTGACATGAAAAGTGGAGGGTCAGTGAACATGAGGAAGACCCTCAATGAGATGGATTGACATAGTGGCAGCAAAAATGGATTCCAACCTAACAACAATTGTAAGAATAGTGCAGGATCTGGCAGTGTTTTATTCTGTTGTGTTTAGGGTTGCTATGACTTGGAACTGACTTGAAGGCACCTAACAACAACAACAACAACAACAACAACAACAACAACAACAACAACAACAATAACTTCTCTTCTAAAACCCATAGTCATGAGTATTGTCTGTGAGTTCTGTGTGGTTTTTACAACAGATTGTTGAACCTGTCAGAATTGTATACAGACGGTTGGAATGTGGAGGCATGTCTGATCTTTACTCTAATAGAATACTGTCAAGCCATGACTGATGTGGAATTTGATTCTCCCCCTTTTTGAAGCCAGAGAAAGTTAGACGTGGCCTCTACGCTATTTTTGCAGCAGTTGATTCCAACTGGTTATCACAGTGTGGGTTTAAGTATTATGTTGGTGGTTATGTGCTGTGCGGTTGGTTCTGACTCATAACGACCCTGTTCAGGGTTTCCAAGGCTGTAAATCTTTACTGGAGCAGAAATCCTCATCTTTCTCCCATAGAACAGCTGATAGTTTTGAACTGCTGACCTTAAGGTTTGCAGCTCGATTGTAACCACAACACTACCGGAGCTCCTTTTAAGTATTATAGTCCATAGGATTTTCAAAAGCTGATTTTTCATAAGTAGATTTCTAGGTCTGTCTTCTGAGCCACTTCTGGGTGCATCTGAACTGAAATCCTAGTGGAGTGCTTAACCATTTGTGCCACCCAGAGATTCCTTAGAGTTCTGCTTTCAAAAACCAAACCATGCCCATGACCGCTGAGTTGATTCTGACTCACAATGATCTTATATAGACTATTAATCTTTATGGGATTAGATAGCCTTGTCTTTTTCCTGAAGAGTTCTGCTTAGAAGGTTATATTTTCATTTATTTGGCTGGTAACTAAAAGATTTCAGGAATAGCCTCTTGATCCTGTTTCCAAGTCACAGGGTAATCAATCCTGTTTCAATGTAGTCACACTTGGTTTAGTATATTACTCAGCAGTCAACACAAACTGATAGCATTTTTCCCTTCGGAGAAAAGGAGTTTATTTGGAACCTATGGCAACCTGACCACCTCTTCCATTTCTTTGTGATTTGCAGAGAAATATGGGATGTTTCTGGAAATTTGCAGACCCTTGAGTACTCGACTGCTAACCAAAAGGTCAGCAGTTCGAACATGCCTGCATCTCTGGGAGTTAGATGTGGCAGTTTGCTTCTGTTGAGATGTAGAGTCTTGGAAACCCTCTGGGGGTAGTTCTACGTTGTCCTATGGGGTTGCTATGAGTCACAGTCTGCCAGAAGGTTTTGGTTTTGATATGTAAGGGAGTTGTGTGTTTTTTTTTTTTAATTTGTTACTGAGCCTAGATTACCACCAGCAGTGATTGGTGGATTTGGTTCAAACCACTAACCTTTCACTTAGCAGCCGAGTTCTTAGCCATCACCAGGGCTCCTTTGATTACCTGTTGTTGTTGTTGCTGTTAAGTGCTGTTGTATCAGTTCCATCACATAGCGACTCTGTATAGGGTTTCTGAGGAGCAATTAGTGGGTTTGAACTGCTTAGTAGTCCAGAGCTTACTGTAACTACAGCACCACACCAGGGCTCCAGTAGAAGTGCAGAAGTTGTTGGTATAAAGAAAGCAGATCAAGCTTGCATGGAAATATTTGTCCTGAAAGCAGACTTTGAGATCTTTCTTTCAAGGTCCATCTGAGTGGACTACCCAAGAATTACTCTAATAGAATACTGTCAAGAAATTTCATGACAGTGATGGCTTCTGTACTACTATTGGGTAAATGTAAAATTTTGTTGTTGTTATTAAGTGCTGTTGAGCAGTTCTGACTTAGAGCGACTCTGTATAGGGTTTCTGAGGAGCAGTTGGTGGGTTTGAACTGCTGACCTTGTGGCTCAAAGTCCAGTGTTGGTCCTACTGTGCCATGCCAGGAGTCCAGATACAAAACAGCACTGTGTTATTCAAATGCATGTGGGTTAATGATAAAAGAGTAGTGCTTAACTTGATAAATAATGTATTTGTGCCAAATATAGGCCAAATTATACAGGTTTGCTTGTATAAAGGAAGGTTAGAATAATTAAAAAGTGCTGAGATAATGAAGTTCTCTTTGAAACCAATCCACAGATAGTAAGGCACCAGGAAAAAGACTGTAATCCATCACATTTCATTTAGGTTCCTAATTTGGATTTTATTCATTTTCTAGTTTTATTTGAAAGTTTAATTTGTAAATTTATAATCTTATGAGGGCTATAAATAAGAAATTTGTCATTTGTCTTAAGTTTAGACATATTTGATAATAATATAGCAAATACAAATTGAGATAAGTATGAACAATTCTTTTAAGATTTGTTGTGAGGACGAGAGGAGAAATGAGGTTATAATTCAAGCAGGGAGTGGGTCAATAATTTCTTTTTAAGATTAGAAAATAATAGCATGGTTGTAAGGTGATGAAGGATCACTGGTGGCACAGTGGTTAAGTGCTTGGCTGCTAACCTAAAGTTTGGTGATTCAAATCCACCAGCTACACTACAGAAGAAAGATGAGGCAGTCTGTTTATGTAAAGATGACAGCTTTGGAAACCCATTGGGCAGTTCTATTCTGTTGTAGAAGGAGCTCTGGTAGTGTAGTGGTTATGAGTCAGGCTGCAAACCTCAAGGTCAGCAGTTCAAAACCACCAGTGGTTCAGCAGGAGAAAGGTGAGGCTTTCTGCTCCTGTAAAGATTTACAGCCTTGGAAACCTTGTACAAGGTCGCTAAGAGTCAGAACTGACTCCATGGAACACCACCACCACCATTCTGTTGTGTAGGGCTGCTATAAGTCAGAATTCACTTCATGGCAATGGGCTTGGTTTGGTTTATGTGACTCTGAGAGGATATTTATATTTAAAAAATTCATTACTCAAGTTTGAAAACCACTACTCTAAGTTGCAGTGGGAAATCAATATTACCCCAGTGGCTAAATAATATCACAATATGGATCAAAATAGCAAACTAGAACATTCTATGAAAATTGAATCATATTTTAACTTTAGCTTTTGTTATTACTTCATAGTTGTTTTGTATTTATTTTCAATTACTCTTTTTTGTGGGAGGAAGCAATGTAGTTCTAAAAACAATTTGTTAGTGATAAAAGTATTAATCACTTAAAATGTCCATTCATTCTTCCAATAATATATATTGAATGGACAGTATTGCCAATATGTACATATTAATATATATTAATAGACAGGTATGTAGATATAGATATATAATACACATTTCCTAGCTTTGAGAAGCTCAAAATCACATTTTAAAATAAATGTGAGAATATAACTATAAACCAATAGAAGTAATTGCTATACTAGATATGTGAATTGAAGCAAAGAAGAGAGAGAAACTAGCTTTGCCTGGGGAAGGAAAAAGGAATTCTTTTATATTATGGTTTATCATTACACTATCTGTTTTATAAATTAGACTTCTCACATTCCAGAGTAAAAGGAGAACAGCTGTGTAGAGGGTTTATTTTTATTCATTTAATATTATTAAGCAAACAGGCTTGCAATAGTGCTGAGCATGTGATAGAAGAATTTGTTACACACAATAACAATTGTATAATGTACATACAGGGTTGCTATGGGTCAGAACTGATAGCACTTAACAACAACAAAAACAATGTACCTAGGAATTATTGAAACATCCTCCATTACACAAACATTTAAATTTCATTGTAAAATAGCATATGCAAATTGTTACTGTTGTCCTGTGCCATTGAGGAGGTTTCAAATTGTAGTGACCTCGTGTAGGGTTTCTGAGAGCAGATGGTTTGTTTAAACTGCTGACTTTGCAGTTACCAGTCCTGTGTTTATCCTATAGCGCCAAATCAGGGCTCGGCAATTGGAGATAGACTTTATGAATATTATGGCGCACTATAAATATCCTAAAGCTGCTCTGGTAGCGTAGTGGTTACGAATCAGGCTGCTAACCTCAAAGTCAACAGTTCGAAACTACTAGCTATTCCGTGAAAGAAAGATGAGGCTTTCTGTTCCTGGAAAGATTTATAGCCTCAGAAACCCTATACAGGGTTGCTAAGAGTCAAAACTAATAGCAACAACCTCATGGACAGAATGAGCCTTGGTGGCACAATGGTTAAATACTCAGCTACTAATTGAAAGGTTTGAACCCACTAGCTGCTTCATGGGAGAAAACATCTGGCAATCAGTTCCCTTAAAGATTACAACCTAGGAAACCCTATGGGGCAGTTCTACTGTGTCATATAGAATTGCTAAGACTCGATGGCACACAACAACATCATGGAGTGAGGGTGAGTGTTCCAAACAATAAGCAAATCTATTGAATCATGTGAGTGTATTTTTTTTTTTTTTTACTTTAAAAAATACGATTTTATTTGAACTTATGTATGACAAAAGGCTGTATTAACTATCATGTTTACATACATACCAATACAGGAAACAGCTTAATATGAATCACATCTAAATTTTATAAAGAGCACACAAAATTGTAACACTGATTGGTTATAGATTGCAGAATGGGGAGGAGGGGAAGTCCTTAGTTATAATCCGAATTTTAGGTAAAGAGCAGCACCCTCTGAGAAGAATCAAATCAATTAGCAATAATCATAGATACTGTAAAATAATATATACATAGCAAAGTTAGTGATTGTCCTGATTTTATTACTTTTGCTAAGCCATATTAGTTTCCTCACATTCAATGCAAATAGATAAAACATAATATTAAGAAAAATATTTATTATTTTTATTATTCACAATAAAAAGGGTCGGCTTAATTCTGCAGGCCTGGGCATATTTTACAATAGGGATCACTTAATGGTCCCAGTGGATCATTACACCATTTTGTTTCTGATCCACTGAAGAGAATCTCATCCATACTTGGTGACGGAACTAAACTCCATGGGAGCTGTGATAGACAGAACTTTTCTGTGGTATTCCCATATCTCATTAAATAAGAGAAGACTCTAAACAAGGAAATAAAACAATCTGTCCAGATATTATATCTATAGGCTCTTTCTTTAGTATACAATAGAAAAGAGGGCCTTTTCTTGAGTACACAGATACAAGTATTATTAGTCTAGAGATTGCTGAATTGACATTTTTTCTGGTATAATGAAGGTACATGTCGAGACCACTCGATTAAGGAACTCCAGATTAAAAAACTTCCACAACTTGTCTCAATTTTTCAAATAATGAAGCAAGTTCCTTTTCTAGGCTGACATTAGTCCTGTATTGGCATTGCTGCTGGCTATGAAACTTACCACCGAAGGTAACCAATTTAATTGAACCACCTGGTAAGTGTTATAGGAACAGATAATACTTTTGTTTTTTGAGAGTCCAAGTTTTCTGCCTTGGTTTGTTGCAAGGGCAAAAGTAGATAGGAAGCCAGGTCTCAAAGCATGCTCTGGAGCATTATCATTGGCCCTCCAATCACTATGAGTTGGAACTGACTCAACGTCACTTAACAACACAAACAAATTTAGCAGAAATACCACATGTGGATGGCGTTAATCAACAGAAAGTTTTTTCTTTTTTCTTAAATGTTTTATTGTGAATTATGTGATAGTTTACATGGGAGAACATTAGTTTTACATTAATTCTATCATAAATCGTCTCATTACCATGGTTATAATCCCCTCCATGCATCATCAACCAACCAAAGAGTATACC
>NW_006408554.1:11434454-11436028 GCF_000296735.1 Chrysochloris asiatica | reverse complement strand
GGCCTACAAAAAGCCTACCTATCCCTTCTGGCCTAGCAAAAATCCATGTTCTCCCAAGAAGTTATATATCATACTCAGATCAAGCATTTTCTCTGAACTCTTTCATATATTGATTTTATAGCTTTCCAGACACTTAGTCCGAACTGCTCTGAATTCTGAATACAGTATAATGGCTTCAGGTGACGACTCTCAGTTAGCTCTGGGAACTATGACTTCTACCTGGGAGAGTTAGGGAAAACGCTAAGGACAGAGGAGTGCAGAAAAAATAAGAACATAGTAGGAGGGAGCTTCAAAAAGTTCATGAAAAAATGAAATGAAAGATAACGGATTTTTTCCTACAAACAATTTGGCACCATAGGATAAGCATTGGACTGGTAACTGCAATGTTGACAGTTCAAATCAACCAGCCACTATTGGAAACCCTATACAAGGTCTTAATGAGTGTGGAACTGACTTGGTACACAACAACAACAATGCATTTTTTCCACATACAAAGTCCCAGAGACATAGAGGAGCTGACTTAATCAATGAACACAGCTTGGTCCAATGTGATTCAAGGGGAAAGTAAGGGAAGTTGAGGGTGGAAATGAAACCCAGGGTCCACATGAGAATGATCTCACAGGTTGTGCTAAGGAATGTGGATTTAAGTCTTGATGGCCAATGATTTTCTGTCTTTTGGGATTGTGGCACACCTTCAAAAGCTAAAATTTTGGGCAGAACAATGGAAAGGATTAAAGGTCTGAAAACAATAAAGATGCCAGCAGTAATTACAGCACAATCAGTAATTTAGCATAGTTACAGCCTCACAGTGTCTATAAAAGCTTCCACAGTGCTCACGCTATTCACTCAGTTGACCTTCCGTTGGAGTAATGCTATTTATTCCCAGACTGTAAACTAAGAGACAATGTTCTCACAAATTTCAGTAAGCACAAGATAGTTCCCTTGGCATAGACTTGATGTTATTTTAAAACCTCTTACTTACTTGTAGCAAGTTGTACTGTATTTAACACCCTACAAGTTGCTCAGATCAGCAATCTGTTTGACAGAAATTGCTCCTAAAAGTTTGAATGCTGGCAAAAATGAATTTATCTATTGATCAAGATTTGGTGTTATGTTTGGAAAGCATGAAAGATATAGATCCCACTTGCTGTAGTTTACCAGACGACAATCGTTGCTGTAGGCAATAGAGTCTGTGAAGACTTGGAAACAGATGAATACTATAACTAAAGTAATGACATAATCAAACCAAACCCACTGCCAGTGAGTCTATTCCAACTCATAGCAATCTTATATAGGGTTTCTGAGACAGTAAATCTTTATGAAGCTGACAGTCTCATCTTTCTTCTGAGGAGGGATTGGTGGGTTCTTACCATTGACCTTGTGGTTAGCAGTAGCCCAACACTTAATCCACTGCACCACAAGGGCTTCTTAAAGTGATAATGATTGTTGTTGTTAAGTGCTGTCGAGTCAGTTCTGATTAGGATTTCTGATGCTTTAAAAATCTTTGTGAGAGCAGAAAGTTTCATTTTTCTCTGTGGAGCAACTGGTGGGCTAGAATAGCCTATCTTGTGGTT
>NW_006408554.1:11420202-11421038 GCF_000296735.1 Chrysochloris asiatica | reverse complement strand
AGAGGAGGGAGAGAAGGAAAAAAAAAAAAAATCTGTAACCTAATATGAGTATGACTTTAATATCCTCTCTTCAACTTCTTGCTTTCAAAGCTGCTTGATAGATGTCAAAATGCCACTGTTGGTTGTTTTGCTATTCCTCAGGCTTTAATTTAATTTTCTGCATGTTTTGTTTTTAAACTCTCTTTCCCTCTCTACAGCCCTGTCCTGCCCTTTCCTATATTTAAAAAAAAACAAAAATGTTCAGGGCCTGCTCTTGGGCTTAGTATCTGGGTGCATGTGTGGCGGAAGAATTCACCAGTGATGAGGGTGGGTAGTGTCCACTCACTCAGGCATCGCCTCTAGTCACCAAAATGTAGGTGTGCAAATATTGGGGGCGGGGGGAGTGGGGAATGACCAGATACCAAAAAAAGAAAATATGAACAAAGCAAAATTGACAAAGTGTATTGTACACCTTTGCTTCAAATTTCCTGTGGTGTTTTTCCATGGTGTTTGTGCTCCCTCTCTTGGTCTTGCCATTCGGTCTCATCCAAGATGTTGGTTCCAGGCCTCTGAGCCCGGCAGATTCAAAAGTATGTTATTTCTTACTTCAGCTTCAAGTTTCACTAGCTATAAGCCTTCAAACTTTAAAAATATTCCTAGCTATGTGGTTCTAAGTTTTGGAGCTCTGCCCTGGATCTACTTTGCCTGGTATTCTGTGGTATGGCTAATGGCAAACTTCATTGCACCTCCTCCCTAGCTGCCATCAAGCCCCACCTCCAGAATGAGGATCATCAACAACCTTTGATATGCAGACAATACAACCTTGCTTGTTAAAAGTGAAGAGGACTTAAAACACT
>NW_006408554.1:11414880-11419822 GCF_000296735.1 Chrysochloris asiatica | reverse complement strand
TTGGAAGAAGTACAGCCAGAATGCCCCTTAGAAGCCATGATGATTGCCAGACTTCATCTCTCGTATTTCAGACATGTTATTAGGGGGGACCAGTCCTGGAGATGGACATCATACTTTATAAAGTGGAGGGCCACCAAAAATGGGAAGGCCCCCAGTGAGATGCATTAGCACAGTGGCAACAGCAATGGGCTCAAGTGTAACAAGGATTGTGAAGATGTCACAGGACCGGGCAATGTTACGTTGTGTTGTGCAGAGGGACCAACTCGATGGCACTGAACAATTCATGGTATTCTTAGTGTTTCATATGAAATTCTCTTTAAGTGCAAGTTTTTTTTTGTTTTTTTTTTTTAACTATTTACTTACAACTTTTGTGGAACTTGTGAATACAAAAATGTCCTCAACCCTTATAAATCTTAAGCAAGAGAGTTCTGTGATCTGGGAGGCTTTCAAGCAGGGTAGTGGTTTTGAAGTTCTTGCCAGCCTGAATTCTGGTAAATCTATTTCTCCCAGGAAACATGCCTTTAAGATTGTTTCTGTAGCCTGTACCTCTCTACCCTGGGATAGGGCATCTGCAGATACCCCTAGTATGAAAGCAGAGCCCCTAGTAGGTGACATTTAAGGAGTGCATAACTAAACCAAAACAAACCCAGTGTCATCGAGTCGATTCTGACTCATAGTAATCCTATAGGACTATTCTTTGAGGCTTCTGAGACTGTAGATCTTCACAGGCGTAGACAACCTCATCTTTTCCCCATGGAGCAGCTGGTGGTTTTGAACCACTAACCTTTTAGTTAGCAGCCCAGTGCTTAACCCACCATGCCACCAGGGCTTCTTAGAATGTAACTTGTTGTTGTTAAGTGCCATCAAGTAGGTTTTGACTCATAGCAACCTTGCAGAGGGTTTCTAAGGAGTGGCTCGTGGGTTTGAATTGCCAATCTTGTGGTTAGAAATCCAATGCTTATCCTACAGTGTCACATCAGGACTCCTGGAATGAACTAGGTGATTCTAATTTTTGAGCTCTATTATTTCTGTTACTACAAATGAGGAAGTTGAAAACAACTTTCAATCTTTAGTTAGTTCCTCAATTTGAAAAGACAGAAGCAAAACCACAAACATAACCCAATCTATAATTAAGTGGACACAGGACAAACTTGAGTGGTTGGGTTTAAAAAGAAACAAAAGTCTTTCCTTACGATGCTGATATGAGGGTCAGGTATTCAAAACTCCCTGGTCATTCTGGGGTGGTTCTGATGATGGTATTTCCTTCTACTTTGTCAGTAGTCCTCATCTTACTACTCATGTACCTATGGTGGCACTGATGATTTCATTGGCATTCAAATTACAGCACAAAATATATCAAAATGCATATCCTTAACTGTGTGGAATGAGAGCCATACTCCCTGCAGGAGCTGCTATGGGAACCTGTAAGTGAGAGGCATTTGGAATCTGAGGCAGGAGTGGGAAGATGATAGAGGTGTTGAGGCTGGACAATCACCTTTCCTGTTAGCACTGGATTGCTGACTACAAATTGGGCAGTTCAAATCCACCAGCTGATCCAGGGGAGAAAGATGAGGCTTTCTAGTCCCTTAAACATTTACAGCCTTGGAAATACTATACAGAGTCACTATGAACCCACGGGGGGGTGGGGGGGGTAGGGGGGTGGCAGTGGGCTTGGTTTGAGTTTGGAAACCTTAAGGTTTTTCTGCTTTCAACACCATTTATCCCCGTTTCATACACTTCTGAACCCAGAATACTCTAAATGAATGATCTAATTATCAAGAACCAATAGCTCAATTGGGGGAGTTCAATGGCACCATACAATAAGAACTGAACTGCGAACCAGAAGCTCCATAGTTTGAGCCTGCAGATGCTCCCAGGGAGAAATATGAGGCTTTCGGCTCCTGCAAAGATTTAGTCTCAGAAACCCTGTACAGGGTCGTTATGACTTGAAACTGACGTGAAGGCACTTAACAACAATTCAGTCAAGGAGCACTGGTGGTAATGTGGCTTAAATGTTAAGGTAGCTAACTGCAAAGTGTGCGGCTCAAACCTACAAGCAGCTTTATGGAGAAAAACGATAAGGCTATGTGCTCCCATAAAGATTTACAGTCTTAGAAACCCTATATGGGGCCCCTCTGAGTCAGAAGGAGTCCTGGTATGGTGCTGTAGGGTAAGCGCTGGACTGTTAACCGCAAGGTCTGTGGTTCAAGCCCACCAGTGCTCCTTGGAAATCCTAGACAGGGTTGCTGAGAGTTGGAACTGAGGATGGCACTTACCAACAACAACAACTTGAATCAGAATTGACTCAATGGCAGTAGGTTTGGTTTTTGAATGGTTCAGCCAAGGAGCCCTGGTGTTTCAGTAGTTAAGTGGTTGGCTGCCAGCTGAAAGGCCTGTGATTTTAACCTATCAGCCACTCCATAGGAGAAAGATGTGGCAGTTGGCTTCTGAAAAGATTACAGCCTTGGAAACCCTATGGAGCAGTTCTACTCTGTCCTATAGGGTCCTGAGTTGGAAGTATCTCACTGACAATGGGTTTGTTTGGGTTTTGATGGTTTAACCTAACATCTGTTTGTCCATTGTTGTACTGTGATGGCTTGTGTGTTGCTGTGGTGCTGGAAGCTGTACCACTGGTATTTCAAATACCAGCAGGGTCATCCACAACAAGGTTTCAGTGGAACTTACAGACTAAGACAGGCTAGAAAGAAAGGCCTGGTGATTTACTTCTGAAGATTAGCCCATGAAAAACCTTATGAATCACAATCATTTACTTTGGACATAGTATCAGGAGTGGTAAATCACTAAGGGAAGACATCATAAAGAAAGGCACCTAAAAATAAGAAATACCATGTGCCATTTACAACCTCCACCCAAACACCCATGGTAGCTCAGAGGCCAGGAAAATTGAAATTGGGCTGTTCCATTGTGTGGTTTGAGGGTTAGCAAGGGAGGAAAGACCCTTGGTAAGATGGATTGACACAACAGCTTAATGATGGACTCAGACATGCTGATGACTGTGAGGATGATGGCAACATTTTGTTCTGTTGTACATAAGGCTGCCATGAGTTCACTCCAGAGCAAGTAACACACAATAAGCAACTGTCAATGAATCCGTTCTGAGTCACTAGGCTCAATGACAAGGGAGAAATGCTTTCAAGAGTTTCTGAGACTGTACATCTTTTCAAGAGGAGACAGTCTTATCTTTCTCCTTCAGAGCAGCTGGTGGGTTTGAACCACTGACTTTGTGATTAATAGCCCAATACTTATCAACACACAATGTTTCAACAAAATTTCACTTCTCATGGTCCCTGAACTATGATGAGGGGTTTGGTGGAGGTTATAATTGGCACATGAAATTTGTTGTTTTTGTTACGTGCTGTTAGTTGATTCCAACTCATAGTTACCCTAATCACACCAGAATTAAGCACTGCCAGATCTTATGTCATCCTCATAATTGTTATGTTTAAGCCCATTGTTGCTGCCACTGTCCCAGTCCACATCATTGGGGCTCTTTCTCTTTTTTGCTGACATCCAAGCATGATGTTCTTCAAGGACTGGTCCCTAACACCATATCAAAAGTATGAGAGATGAAGTCTTATCTTCCTCCCTTCCAAGCACTCCTTCCAAGACAGATTTGTTCATTCTTCTGGTGATCCATGGTACTTTTAATATTCTTTGCCAACACAATATTTCAAATGCATCAGTTCTTCTACAGTCTTTCTCATTCATTGTCCTACTTTCACATACATATGAAACAACTGAAAATACCATGGCTTGGGTCAGATGTGCCTTAGTCCTCAAACTGATATCTTTGCTCTTGAATATTTTAAAGAGGTCTTGTGCAGCAGATTTGCTTAATGCCATATGTATCTTGATTATATCAGGATTGTTTCAGGATTGACATAGAAATTTAAAGTAACAGTATCAACATAAAGCCAAACGGCTACCACTGGTCTGTCTGTCGTGCTGTGGTGGCTTGAGTTGCTGTGATTCTGAGGGCAATGCCACCGGTATTTTAAATAACTAGCAGGGTCACCCATGGTGGACAGGTTTCAGATGAGCTTCCAAACAAAGACAGACTAGGAAGAAAGAGTGACAAACTACTTCTGAATTGCTAGTCACTGAAAACTCTATGAATAGCAGAGAAACATTGTCAGATACAGGACTGGAAGGTGGAAAGGCACTCAGAATGCGACTGGGGAAAAAATGCCTCCTTAAAGTAGAGTTGACCAGGATGATGTGAATAGAGTTAAGTTTGGGAGAGAAAAGCACACAGAACCTTCATTTGCTGATGGACCACAACTCAAAATGAAGAGAAACAGCTGTAAACATCCACTGAAAATTGTAATATGGAATGTACAAAGTATGAATCTGGGAAAATTGGAAGTTGTCAAATGGAACGCATCAACATTGATATCTTAGGCATTAGTGAGCTGAAATGGACTGGTATTGGCCATTTTGAATCTGACAACCACATGGTTTACTATGCAGGGAATGACAAGTGGAAAAGGAATGGTGCTGCATTCATCATCAAAAAGAACATAACCAGATCAGTCATGAAGTACAATGCTGTAAGTGATAGGATAATATCCATGAACCTACAGGGAAACCCATTTAATACCACTATTATTCAAATTTATGCACCAACCACTGAAGCCAGTGAATTTGAAATACAAGAATTCTACCAACTTCTTCAATCTGAAATCGAGCAAACATGCAATCAAGATGTATTGCTCATTACTGGTGATTGGATGCAAAGGTTGGGGCAAAGAGGAAGGACTAATATTTGGAAAATTTGGACTTGGTGATAGAAATGATGCTGGAGAACACATGAAAGAATTCTGCAAGACAAATGATTTGTGTATTTCAATACCTTCTTTAGACAGCATAAGAGACGACTATACACATGGACCTTGCCAGATGGAACGCATAGAAATCAAAT
>NW_006408554.1:11407014-11413431 GCF_000296735.1 Chrysochloris asiatica | reverse complement strand
ATTAACAACCTGTGATATGCAGATTATACAACCTTGCTTGCTGAAAGTGAAGAGGACTTAAAACATTTACTGATGAAGATCAAAGAGCACAGCCTTTGCTATGGATTACATCTCAATGTCAAGAAAACAAAAATCCTCACCACTGAACCAATAAACATCATTCTTACCAATAGAGAAAAGATTGAAGTTCTTAAGGATTTCATTCTTCTTGTATCAACTATCAACACTCACGGAAGCAGCAGTCAAGAAATCAAACGACGTATTGCATTAGACAAATTTGTTGCACAAGAGCTTTTTAAAGTATTGAAGAGCAAAGATGTCAGCTTGAGGACTATGATGCACCTGACCCAAGTCATGGTATTTCCAATAACCTCATATGCAAGCGAAAACTGGACACTGAATAAGGAAGATCATAGAAGAATTGATGCTTTTGAGTTGGGGTGTTGGAGGAGAATATTGAAAGTGCCATGGACTGCCAAAAGAACAAACAGATCTGTGTTGGAAGAAGTGAAGCCAGAGTGCTACTTAGAGGCTAAAATGGCCAAAGTTCATCTCTCATACTTTGGACGTATTGTCAGGAGGAACCAGTCACTGGAGAAGGATGTCATGTTTGGTAGGGTGCAGGGTCAGAGAAAAAGAGGAAGACCCCCAATGAGATGGATTGGCCAATTGGCAGCATTGATGGACTCAAACGTGGCAATGGTAGTGAGGTTGGCCCAGGATAGAGCAGTGTTTCATTCAGTTGTGCATAAGTTTGCTATGGGTCGGTACCGACTTGATGGCACCTAACAACAACAACAACAATGTCATTAAGGTCAACTGTATTCTGTGGAGACAGCTCTTTCCCAGTTGAATTTTGAGTGCTTTCTACCCTGATGAGCTCTTCTTCAGGCACTATGCCAGACAATGCTCTGCTGCTATTCATCTGGTTTTCAGTGGCAAACCATTCAGAAGTGATCCACCTCACCTTCTTCTTAGTTTGTCTTAGTCTGGAAGCTCTCCTAAAACATTTGTACCTGAAATCTTTTGATCCTGCTGGGATTTAAAATTCTTTGGCATTGGCTAGCCAAAATGAGGGGCCTACAAAGGCAAGAAGTGGCTGGCTTACAAGCTTTCAATAGGGAACCTAGCTCCAGAGGGTACAGGGAAAGGTAGAACTTCCACTGAATTGTTTCCAACCTGTCTGGATGGGGTTGATAAAAGGTGAAGGGGAAAGAACTTCTGTGGTTCAATAGGGAATGATTGCTATCAGGTCTAACAGTGAGTGTTGGAAAGGTAAATGTAAATGTTTGGCAACAAAAGGAGGGGAGTGGCTGATTTTGCAGTCCAGGAGCAGAGATCCCTGGAACTGTCAAGGGAGAAAAGTAAAGTTCGAGACCTTGTCCGGGGAGGCAGTGACACTAGAGTTTGGAGGCAGAGACCATGATGTGGACAGAAGGAGTGGCTGGAGACTCTGGACCCAGGGAGGGAGAGGGGTTGTGTGCTGGTGGCCAGGGGGGCAGGCGTGTGGGGTGTACCCTCTGGTTGTTTGATGATGCATGCAGGGGATTGTGATCATTGCAATGAAACAAAATACAATAGGATGGATGTAAAGATAATGTTCACCCATGTAAACTAACACATAATTCACAATAAAAACTTAAAAAAATAAATAAATTCTGTTTGCTTAGCTTCCAGCATCACACAACATACATGCCATGATAGGACAAACATGCCATGATAAGCAAACTGATAGGAGAGTGGTGGACTTGAAATTCAGATTATGCTAAAGTAGAAGGTGTGGAGTCCTGGTGTGGTGCTGTGGGCTAATGTGCTGGACTGCAAAGTTGTTTGAACCACAAGGTTGTTGGTTCAAGCTCACCAGCCACTCCTTGAAAACCCTGTATAGGGTTGCTATGGATTGGAACTGACTTGATGGCACTTAACAAAAACAAAAGTAGAAGGTGTAGCTCTATAGGATAAGCACTGGACCGCTAACTGCAAATGCAGCATTTCAAACTCAACAACCACTCCTTGGAAACCCTATGCATGGTCACTATAAGTTGCAACTGACTCTGTGATACTTAACAGCAACAACAACCAAATACAAAGTACCATCCTTTTCTGGCTTTCCAGGTAAAAAGGGCAGATAGATGCCATTGGTGTGCCATTTACAATGGTCAAAGTGAGAAGTGAGCCACAGCTATCTTCTGCACTTCCCATTCCTCTGTGGTAGTGGGAGACTCACCACTAAACTCCTAAGAACTGCTCATAGGGATTGCCTACCTTCCTCCTAGAATCTCAAGGCACAGATCAAACATTCTTGTTTGAGGCAACAATAAAGGCAGTGTAACATAGCTGATAATATTAAGAAGACATGTAGACTTCTTTCACTCCATGCTGTTGGTGTTGTTAAGTGCTATTGAGTCCATTCTAGCTCATAGCAACCCTGTATAGGGTTTCCGAGAAATAGCTGGTGAGTTTGAACTGTCTACCTCACGGTCAGCCATCCTATAGCACCACTCTAGGACTATTAGAAGGAGATTGATTTCCTTTCTAACTTTGGTGCTTTGATTAGTGGTGTTTCCATGGGACTAGTTTCTCACTCTCAAATGTAAGATAAAGCTAAGGAAAGCAGACAAAGATGGAATGAAATGTACAAAGTTCTTTACAGCCATTCCAAATGCTGGACTGCACTGACAAAACACCTGGCTGGTTTTAAAATTTTATGCACAAAGCATTAGAGTCAGGGTGTGAGGTGAATGGTGCTGTCTGGAATACAAGCCTGCATGACTGTAACCGTGGGGAGGCTTCACAGGTCACTCTATTAGCAGGGATCTACCTAAAAACCAAGCCCACTAACATCAAGTCAACTCCAACTCATGGTGACCCTATGTAGGGTTACTACGATTGTATATCTTTCCAGAAGAAACAGCCTCATCTTTCCCTCATAAAGTGATTAATGGGTTTGAACAGTCAACCTTCAGTTATCAGTCCAATGCCTAACCCACAGTGACCCTGCACAGGGTTTCTGAGGCTGTAAATCTTTAGGATTTACAGGAGCAGAATGCCTCATCTTTCTCCCAAGGAACTGCTGGTAGTTTCGAACTGCTGACCTTGAAGTTAGCAGTCCGTAACCATAACCTCATATGCACGCAAAAGCAGGACAGTGAATAAGGAAGACCGTAGAAGATTGATGCCTTTGAGTTATGGTGTTGGAGGAGAATATTGAAAGTGTCATGGGCTGCCAAAAGAACCAATAGATCCGTTTTTGAAGAAGTGCAGCCAGAGTGCTCCTTGGAGGCCAAGATGGCTAAGCTTCGTCTCTCATACTTTGGACATATTGTCAGGAGGGACTAGTCGCTGGAGAAGTATATCATGTTTGGTAAGGTGGAGGGTCAGAGAAAAGAGAAAGACCCCTAACGAGATGAACTGGCCAAGTGGCAGCATAGATGGACTCAAGCTTGTCAACAGTAGTGAGGTTGGACAAGGATTGGGCAGTGCTGTGTTCTGCTGTGCATAAGGTCGCTATGGGTCGGTACCGATTCTATGGCACCTAACAACAACAATGCTACCAGAGCTCCTTGTCAGCAGGGATTGTTGTTGTTGTTAAATGCCGTCGAGTTGGTTCCGACCCATAGAGACCCTCTAGAGGGTTTCCAAGGAGCGACTGGTGAGTTTGAACCACCAACCTTGCACTTCAAACTAACTTTACAGTCTAGCGCATTAACCCACAGTGCCACAGCAGGGATAGAGGACTGAATATGCCTCCTCCCTTTAACAGGAGTCCATTTGCAGCAGAAATTTAGCCCTGCCTAGGAGTCCTGGTGTGGCGCTGTGGGTTAATGTGCCAGACTGCAAAGTATTTGAACTGCAAGGCCGGCAATTCAAGCTCATCAGTTGCTCCTTGGAAACCCTATACAGGGTCCCTATGGGTCAGAACCGACTCAACAGCACTTAACAACAACAACAACGAATCAGATGCAGATGAAGAATAAGGATTTATATTCTGTCATTATAAATCCAGTTTCAAGTATCAAAGCCTTTGATTTCAGTTCTTAATTTAAATTTTAAAAGTTTGACTAGTTTTGAATGTAGTAAAACAAATTATTTCTCCTTTCTTTACCACAAGGGCAGGAAGAAGTGTTTATTTTACAGTTTATTGGTGGGATAACTGGTTTCCATCTTGTGACTCAACCTGTCTCAGCCTTTGGCCAGGGGTAGATTACTCAATAAGCAAGATAAGCATGGACTTATTTGTGGTTAGTTACTAATCTGTAGTGAACAATTTCACATGGGTCTTACCACAAGCGTTTACTTGCCTACTGTGTACTGCATTCCATTCAGGGACTACAAATTGGCAAAGAGACTTTGATGCTGTAGCAAGGTGTTGTGGTGTTGGAGGAGAGACAGATCCCAGTCCTACCTAGAAGCAGAATCTTTGATGTGGTGAAAAAATGTGAACGTGTTCACTACAGATTAGTAAGTGCTTATTGGGTAATTCCACATTGCTTTTGATTAGAGAGGTAGCTGTTGTTTTCTGACTTCTAACAGCTGCTTTTACTTGCTACTTTGCATTTTCTAATTTTTCTTCATGATCATACAGCCAAGTGAGATTTTATATAGCCTCTTTTTTTCTGGTTATGAATGTGTTGCCATATCTCTTGGCTACAAAAATATGTTAAAATAACTGGGGAAAGAATTAAATAATTAATGAGAGCTTTCCCTGCTAGTTTACAACATTCAGAAAAAAAAACAAATCTTATTTAAAACCTCAAAATGTAAACTTAACATTCTACCTTTAAGGCCAGGGAATGTACATGTTTCTGGACTAGAGAAAGGATATTTTAAAATTGGAATTATTATCATTTTTGAACATTTTATTGTGGTTTGGGTGAAAAGTTTGTAGCACAAGTTAGCTTTCCATTAGACAATTTATATACATTTTGTCTCATGTGATTCTTGGCAACAGCACTCTGTCCCATTTCCTCTTTGTGTTCCCTTTTTTCATCTGTCCTTCTTTCTTGCTCCTCCTTGCCTTCGGAACTTTATTTTTGGGGAAATGCTGTCATTTTGCCTCATATGGTTGATTATTCAGAGGAATTCCTCCCTGATGTTATTATTCACTTTACAGGCCTGTCTATTGTTTGGCTGAAAGGCAATCCCTGGGGATGGGTTCAGTTCCAGGTTTGAAAGCTGTCTAAAGGCAAAAAGAAATTATTTTAAGGAATTATTAGCAGGATCATGCTGCCCAAGTTTAATTGACATGAGGAAAGACTGAAAGAGCCAAATACTGTCACTTTTACGTTTCCAGGGTTTTTCAGAACATTCGTCATTTCAGGAACAGGCTCCTCTGACTATGAAAGACCAGTCTCATTTAGTCTGTTCTATTCAAATGGGCCCAGTTTTAGTTTTTTTATTTTTGGGAAAATGACGTAGCTATCAGAGAAGAGGCCTTTACTAATTGGAAAATATTTTATTTATTTTGTATATCTTTTTCTGAACACCTCCTCTGTGTTGCTGTTGTTGTTAGCTGTCACTAAGTCAGTCCTTGATTCCTTGGTGCACAGAGGGAGCAGAAGCTGCCTGTTCCTGCTCTGACTTCACAATCGGTTGCAAATTTGGCTGTTGAATCTATAGGGCTTTAACTGGCTAATCTCCAGGGGTTTTTTCCTACTTTGTTTTAATCTGGAAGCTCCAATGATACCTATTCAGCATCATAGCAACCTCCGATTCACCCCTGACAGACAGCTGTAGCTGCATATAAGGTATAATGGCTTGGAACTAAATTTGGGTCCCCTGTATGAAAGGCAAGAACTCTACCACTTAACCACCAATCCCATGCCATATAACATTATTTATGTAAGCAAATATTGTAGGATCACTGATAAAAGAGGCCACAAATCCAGTTGCAAAGGTCAATCAGAAGCTGGGATTTTATCCTACTTGCAAGCTAATAAACTAGTCTGTTACTGTTTCATGGATGACTGCAGAAGACACGAGACTTCTGAGTCAGAAACTAAGAATTTTATTTTATATTATAACACAGAGGTAGCATGTGCATGATGTACAATACCAGTTCTCTATGACCTCTAAGTTGGATGGGACCTGTGTGTGGGTCTAGAGTAATGCCTGCCCATGCCATGGGTTATATTATAGAAGAGGAATTCTGGGCTTGGGGATTTACCACTCATACAGTGAGGAGCAGAAGAAAAAAATGGTGATTTATCCTGAAAAATATCAGCCAATATAAACCCAAAGGCTCACAATAGTATGATCCCATTGTGCATGGGGCTGCATTGAGTTGGGGGCTGTCTTAGGCTGGGCTCTCTAGAGAAGCAAAACCAGTGAAACTTATATATGCATATATATATAGAGAGAGTTGTTGTTAAGCGCCAGCAAGTCGATTCAAACCCATAGTGACCCTGTATAGGGTTT
>NW_006408554.1:11400220-11406790 GCF_000296735.1 Chrysochloris asiatica | reverse complement strand
TCAGTTGAGCCAAGATTGGCAGGTGGGCCCAGAAGGCAGACAAGAGTCCCAAGTCCCCAGCAGAAAAATAGAGAGCAAGCTTTTCCAGCCTGTATCTCCATTATATTGGGAGCAGTCTACAACACTGAAGAGACATCCTTCCAATTAACTGACTGCTCATAGCCAATCATCATAGAGTCAACTATGCCTGTATTAGGTTTTATCATGAGGATAACTACATCTCAACTGTCAAACCACTGGGAATCCTGACCCAGTCAAGTTGACACCAAATCTTAACTATCATAAGGGCTAACTCAATGGCAGCTAACAGCAACAACAATGAGCAGCAAGCAAGATACTACTTCAGTATTCATGACTACTGTCTGCAAGTATGCCCCTGAGAAACAGTCAGACTAAGTAGAGTTCAGGGCCTTGCTTTCTTGGTGTACTTGGAAAGAGTGTGCAGATATGTATGTTCAGGGCCCTTGATGATTTGCTTCTCCTAGTTGAAAATGAATAGACCTTTGTTGTTGTTGTTAGGTGCCACCGAGTTGGTACAACCCATAGTGACTTTATGCAACGTAGAATGAAACACTGCCTGATCCTGGGCCAACCTCACTACCGTAGCCATGCTTCAGTCCATCGATGCTGCCACTTGGCCAATCCATCTCACTGGGGGTCTTCCTCTTTTTCTCTGACCCTCCACCTTACCAAACATGATATCCTTCTCTAGGGACTGGTCCCTCCTGACACTATGTCCAAAGTATGAGAGACAAAGTTTGGCCATCTTGACCTCTAAGGAGCACTCTGGCTGTACTTCTTCCAAAACGGATCTATTGGTTCTTTTGGCAGCCCACAGCACTTTCAATATTCTCCTCTAACACCATAATTCAAAAACATGAATTCTTCTACGGTCTTCCTTATTCTCTGTCCAGCTTTCACATCCATACGAGGTTATTGAAAATACCATGGCTTGGGTCAGGCACACCTTAGTCCTCAAGCTGATATCTTTGCTTTTCAACACTTTAAAAAGGTCTTGTGCAGCAGATTTGCTTAATGTAATATGCCGTTTGATCTTTTGACTGCTGCTTTCATGAGTGTTGATAGTTGATCCAAGAAGAATGAAGTCCTTGACAACTTCAATCTTTTCTCCATTGATAATGTTGTTTATTGGTCCAGTGGTGAGGAATTTTGTTATCTTTACATTGAGATGCAATTCAAACCGAAGGCTGTGTTCTTTGATCTTCATCAGCAATTGTTTTAAGTCCTCTTCACTTTCAGCAAGGAAGGTTGTCTCATCTGCATATCGCAGGTTGTTAATGAGTCTTCCTCCAATCCTGATGCCACGTTTTTCTTCATAGAACCCAGCGTCTCAGATTATTTGTTCAGAATACAGGTTGAATAAGTATGGTGAAAGAATACAATCTTGTCGCACACCTTTCTTAATTTTAAACCATTCAGTGTTCTCATGTTCTGTTCAAACAACTGCCTCTTGGTCCAGGTACATGTTCCTCATGAGCACAATTAAGTGTTCCGTAATACTCATACTTCACAATGTTGTCCATAGCTTGTCATGATCCACACAAAGGAAAGACTTTGTGTAGTCAATAAAGCATAGGTAAACATCTTTCTGATATTCTCTGCTTTCAGCCAAGATCCACGGACATCAGCAATGATATCCCTCATTCCATGGTCTCTTCTGAATCTGGCTTGTACCTCTGGAAGTTCTCTGTCATTGTATGATTGTAGCCGTTTCTGTATTATCTTTAGCAAAACTTTACTCACATGAGATATCAAAGAGATTGTCTGATAATTTCCCCATTGTATTGGGTCACCTCTCTTTGGAATGGGCACAAATACGGATCTCTTCCAATAAGTCGGCCAGATAGTTGTCTTCCAAATTTCTTGGCAGAAATGAATGAGTGCCTCCTGTGCCGCTTTTCTTTCTTGAAACATTTCAATTTTGATTCCATCAGTTCCTGGTGCCTTGTTCTTTGTCAATTCCTTCAATGCACCTTGGACTTCCTCCCTCAGTATCATTGGCTCTTGATCACATGGTACCTCTTGAAACAGTTGAACATTAACCATTTCCTTTTGATACAGTGACTCTGTGTATTCCTTCCATCTTCTCTTGATGCTTTCTGCATCATTCAATAATTTTCCCAGAGAATATTTCAATAACAAAAGTTGAGGCTTGAATTTTTTCTTCAGTTCCCTCAGCTTGAGAAATGTTGAGTGTGTTCTTTCTTTTTGGTTTTCTGATTCCAGATCTTTGCACATTTTATTGTAATATTTGGCTTTATCTTCTCGAGCTGGTCTTTGAAATTTTCTGTTCAGCTCAAGAGCCAAACTATGACCTTGAATATATCCCACATGAATTTAGAAATCATCTGAAGAACAGCTTTGATACATTAAACACTAAAGGTTGAAGACCAGAAGAGTTGTAGAATGACATCAAGAAATGAAGACATCATACATGAAGAAAGCAAAAAGTCATTGAGAAGACAAGAAAGAAGGAAAAGTTCAAAAAGGATGTCAGAAGAGACTCTGAAACTTGCTCTCCAGTGTAGAGATGCTAAAGCAAATGGAAGGATTGACTTTCCCCAAGCCTAAATATCAGCTTCTCAGTCAAGTTTCTGCTAGGAGAAGCAATTCATCAAGGGCCCTGAGCTTACCTGCCCACTCTTTCCAAGTGCACCAAGAAAACCTTAGGGGCTCTGGTAGAGTAGTGGATTACAAGCTGAGCTGCTAAGCACAAGGTCAGCAGTTTGAATCTACTGGCTGTTCCATGGAAGCAAGATGAGGCTTGCTGCTCTTGTAAAGATTTACAACCTCGGAAACCCTATACCAGGTCGCTATGAGTCGGAACCAACTCGATAGCACATAACACCAATAACAAAGATATTATCTGAATGGGCAAGGAGGACCATTCTAGTCAGAGGGAGCAGCATTTGCAAAAGCCTTGATGCACAAGGGAGCCCGGAGATGTTTCAGGAACACGTGAGAGTCTGGCATGATTGGGATAGTGATAGTAAGGCTAATAAGCTATGTGTATTATGGAGTGTGGCTTTTTGATTAATTGTAACTGAACCAGTTTCAGAACATTTTAAGCAGGGTAACGACATGATTGGATTCAATTTTTTTATTATCTGGTGATAATGTAGAAAATGGGAAAGCGGTGTTTCCATATAATAAGCACTGGACTGCAACCCACAAGGTATGAGGTTCTAGCCTGCCAACTGCTCTAAGGTAGAAAGATGAGGCTTCCTGGTCCCACAAAGATTTAAAAAGCATAAAAAATTATACAGGGTCACTCTGAGTTGGAACTGATGTGAAGACACTTAACAACACCAAATAGACTAGAATCAGAGATTAGCTGTCTTGGTCTTTGACCAGTTGTCAGTAGAACACTTTACCTTATTTTCTTTTCCTTTAAACCCTCTGCATTTTCCCCCCCTTTCTATTTTCTAAAACTTCACCATCTTATCCTACCCTCTGCCACATTCTCACTTTCAGGGAATTTCATACACTCACCTTTATGCCTGGCTGCCCTTTCTCTTCAACCTCATTGAATATGCTCAGATATCTAATGGTATGTAGTAGAAATATTATTTCATTTACTGAATTTCCTCAGTATTTTTAGAGTGCAAACATGTTGATTTCTGGGAATGTATCCAGTTTTTTTTCCCCTAGATGTTAATATTATAATGAGATTTAAAAAACTAAAATGTAAACAGCATTCAATTTTTTGAAATGAAAAATACACACACACAACATATTCTCTATTTTAAATACTGTTTATTCTAAAAAGAAAGAGAAGCACAAATATATTTTCAGAGTTTAAAAATTAGAATTTAACTACATTGAACCTAAGAAAGCCAAGGTGTAAAATGTCTTTCTTTCTTTGTAAATGATTTTAAATCCTTACAAATTTCACAGCATATTCTGGGGCAGAAATTATGATTATTAATTTAAGCCACATTCTTGGAAAGTGCTCTCAGACAGTCACTGTATTAATTTCCCATTGCTGCAGTAATGGATTAACACAAATTTGAAACAACATACATTTATTTTGCTAGAGTTCTGGATATTAGTAGTCCAAAACCAGTTTCACTAGCTAAAGTCAAGTGTCAGGGCTGGTTCCTTCTGGAGAATCTAAGGGATCTGTTTGTTGTTGGCTGCCTCCATTCCTTAGCTTGTGGCCCCATCCTCCATTTTCAAAGGCCCTTACCCCAATCTTGTTTTCTGTTATCACAGTACCTTCTCCTCTGACTTGTCCTGCATCCCTTTTATTGTTGTTGTTGTTAAGTGCTGTCGACCCATATAGGGTTTCCTAGGAGTGGCTGGTGAGCTGAAACCATGGTTCTTGCAGTTCCAACTGACCTTGCAGTGCAGTGTATTAACCTGCAGCGCCACACTCTCCTGAGTACACCAAGCCTGCCTCAGATCACCAAAGGTTGGTGCAAATGGTTTTTGTTCGGCTGCTAATTTATGGCTTGGTGGTTTGAAATACACCCTCTCCACTAGTGGTCCAATGGAAGAAAAAGACTGACAATCTGCTTCTGTTTAAGCTTACAACAAAAGCCCCCCATTCCCACTCAGCACAACTCTACACTGCAAATGGGGCACCATGAGTGGAACTTGACTTGATAGCAATTCATAACAACATCCCAGATAATCCAGGACAATCTCATCAGCTAAAAATCCTTAATAACACTACAAAGTCCCATATAATGTAATTTTCACAGGTTTTGGAGATAAGGACATGCACATATTAAGAGGCCATTGTTCATTCTACCAAAGTCTCACTTTCCACTGAAAACACTGCTCTCCTCTTCCACAGCTTTACTTGATTTTGAGTTATACCTGAGGTAACTGGACTCCCTAAACATGTCTTCCATGTATTGATCTGTTTTAGAATTCATTTAGAAAAACAAGTTTTTGGAGCTAGAGATATTGGATCCTGACAGAATCTCCTTTCCCACAGAATATACCCCAGCTCACGTCCCCCTAGAAAATAAGAACCCCATTCCCTAAACAAAACAAACAAAACAAATCAGTTTCCTTACTTCTTTATTTTTGCAATTATTTTGGGTGGGTGCAGGGAATATAATCCTCGCAATTTAAAATTCACCATTTCATGTACATAATTTTACTGTTTTTTTTAATGTTATTAAAATATAGTCACCAAAGTGTTGTGCAGCCATTACTACTATCTAATTTCCACCAGTCCCAACAGAAGCCCATACCTGTTAGTGGTGGTGGTGGTGGTGGGTTGTTCAGTCGGTTCCAATTCATAGTGACCCTTTATAGGGTTTTTAAGGCAGTCAATCTTTCAAGAGCAGAAAGTCTCATCTTTCTCCTGCAGAGTGACTGGTAGATTCAAATTACTAGCCCTGTGATTAGCAGCTTAGTTGTTAAGTGCTGTTGAGTCATTGCCAATTTACAGGGACTATGTACGGGGTTTCCGGAGCACACACCAGGACCCCATACCTGTTAGTAATTATTCTCAATTTTGCCCTCTGAATCTCTCTCCTAAACCTCAAACCAAACCCATTGCTGCCTAGCTGATTCTGACTCATAGAGATCCTACAGGATACAGCATAATTGTTTTATAGAGTTTTCAAGCATTATGGGAGCCGACAGTCACATCTTTCTCCCATGGAGCAGTTGGTGGGTGCTTTAGGATAGAACAGCCAACCTTTAAGTAGTTGTTGTTGTTGTTAAGTACTGTGGAGTCGTTTGTGATTCACAGTGACCCTTCCCTGGGGTTTCCGAGGCTGTAAATCTTTATGGGAGCAGAAAGCCTCATCGTTCTCCCGCAGAACAGCTGGTAGTTTCGAACTGCTGACCTTGTGGTTCGCAGCCCGATCTGTAACCACTACACTACCAGAGCTTCTTAAGTTAGTAGCAGTGCTTAATCACTGTGCCACTAGGGCTCCTCCTGAAGAAACCAGTAGTCTGCTCTCTATGTCTACCAACTGGACTTGTCTGGACATTTCATATGAAAGGAAATATATAACCCTTACTTGAATGGATAACTTCAGGGTGTAAATTCCTCCTTGGTTCCTCAGAATCCCTAGCTGGATTAAGCTCTAGTTGCCAACAGTGGTAATGGGCTTCCTTTCCTTTCCTGTCTCATCTCCAGCCAAAATATATTTACATCAACTTAGACATTTTTATGATCCTGTTCTGAAAAGCATGATCTGTAAACATTCTGATAATTATGATTATAAAATCTGTGGCTCCACTAAAAACCCTTTCCTATCCCTAACCTATACTACTTGTGATCACAGCACAAAATTAACCAAATAACTGTATTATAATTTCTGTGTTTCATCAATTATAAAACTATGAGAAGATTTTAGTTGAAGTCTTCAGTTCTCACTTAAGTTGACTGGTGTCTTCCTATGTCTGGATGTAATCATTTTTCTTCCATTAAATAAGACATCTGAAATTCATTTTTTATAAACTGGATTCTTCTCTACAGTGGTATCAACGTTTTGGGGATGCATTTAAAATATATTTTATTTGTTGCCCATAGTATAAAAATCTTCCTCAAATTAACCATACCATGTGTATATATAGGTG
>NW_006408554.1:11383493-11400032 GCF_000296735.1 Chrysochloris asiatica | reverse complement strand
GGAAACCCTATTCAGGGATATATATATTTCATGTTGTTGTTGTAGTTAAGAGCCATGAAGTTGATTTTGACTCATAGAGACCCCGTATAGGGTTTCTGAAGAATGGCTGGTAGATTTGAACTACCAAACTTTTGGTTACCAGTCTAGTGCTTATTCTACAGGGTCACACTAGGACTCTTTTGTCTTGGTAGTACACTTTTTGGGTGGAAGATATGAAATTCTATTTCAAAAGAAGATTTCATGTTATAGAGATGTTAATTATCTCTGAATTAATATGTAAATTAAAGTTCCCAAAGCATTCTTTTTTAATCTGACAAGATTATGCCATGAGACTCACCAATAAAATCTTCTGAAATAATAACAAGTAGGGATGTTATTTTTAGAGTGTGTTATAATACAGTTGGCGTCCTTGTGTGACTTTGTAGGATAAGCACTGGAATGCTAACTGCAAGGTTGGCTGTTCAAAGCCACCAGCTGTTCCTTATAAACTTTATACATTGTTGCTATGAATCAGAATTGACTCGTAAGCACTTAGCAACAATAACAACATAATACAATTGATGTTAAAATATATTTTAAAATTTAAACTAACATAATACAGGAATAGAGACACAGATCCCTAAAGCAAAATACAGAGTCTAAGAAATAGACATGTTTTGGTAAGAATTTAGTATTGATAAAGATACCATTTTAGGGCATGGAAATTTGAACGACTCATTCATTATTGTTGTTGCTGTTAAGTGCTGTTGAGTCAGTCCTGACTCATAGCCTCATAGAGACCCCATATAGGATTTCCAAGGAGCAGCTGGTGGATATGGACTGCTGACCTTGCAGTTAGCAATCTAGTGATTATCCTATAGGGCCACACCAAGGTTCCTATTCATTCATAGGGCAGCTATTAAAAGAGTAAGTTAGATACTTGCCTTGTTGTTGTTATTAAGTGCTGTGGAGTTGGTTCTGACTCATAGTGACCTGTATATGGTTTCTAAGGAATGGCTGGTGGGTTCGAACTGCCCACCTAATGATTAGCAGTAAAGTACTTGTCCTATAGAGCCATAGCAACAAAGTCCATCTAGACTAAAGATTAAATGTTAGACATAAACAACTCCTTCATATATAGAATATGTTTCTGATTTAAGACATAGCTCAGTTCAGGACTGAAATGGGATTAAAGACGTTGCATCCCACCCTTAATCTTCTTACTGGTTTATCACATCAGACATATCATGGGGTCATCACATAACTGCCACATTACATCATTACATATTTGCCAAACCACAAATCATGGCCCAGCCAAGCTGACACATATTTTGGGGACACACAATTCAATCCATGGCATTCCACTCCTTGCTCTCCCCCCACAAATTAATGTTCTTGCTGTATCCCAAACATTTTCACTACCTTATTATTGTTGTTGTTGTTAAGTGCCGTCGAGTCGATTCTGACCCATAGCAACCCTGCATAGGGTTTCCAAGGCTGTAAATCTTCAATGTATTATTGTATCCCAAAAGTCTTCCAAGTTCAAATTGCAACCTGGGACAAAATTCCTCTTCATTTGAGAATCTAGTATACAAGTTACCTGCTTCCAAATACAATCATGGAAAGGGTACAAGGTAGACACTTCCATCACAAATAGGACCAATTGGAGGGAGAGAAGGGATGAGGAGCATCAATCAAGTTAAAAACCCAGCAGAACTGCATTAGCTCTCATGGCTTAGAACCAATCCTCTCTTCTCTGAGATCATCTAAGCAATGGCCCTGCCCTGCAGATTCCATGTTAATTACATGCAACTTGACAGTGGGTACTATGAAAGCCATTAACATGTTAAATAACTGAATTTTAAATTTAGGTTCACTGGAACAGAAGTATCAAAACTCCTCTGCCTTATTTTAAGGTATACCACTATGGTCCAGTCTATGCCCAAAATGCATATATAAAGTTGCTTCCTACTTTAATGGTCCTGGGTGTTACAGAATCATTCCTATTACATAATATGCTGAAACACACGAGGGCTGGCGGGACTCCAATTACTACATGACTGGAGGCTTCATGATTGCTGTTGCTGTGAGGGCAATGGAATGGTTACCCTTTGGAACAAATTGAGGGGCTAGAGTTGCTCCCCTTCTGCACGTGATCTCTAGTGGCACTGCTCAGCCATCGCTTTGTTGGTCCTGGGCCTGAGTGCTTCCTGACCTGGGGACCCATTTCATTATATAGTCCAGGGATCCCAATCTAAAGTTCTTTGTCTCTCACTTTCTCAGATTCAAAAGTATCCCTCTTCTTCACTTAACTGTGCAGCAGGAAACTATCTTTCAGGTCTTACAGGTGATTTCAGAGTAAAATGTAAATACAAATACAGTTTCACTTCCCTGCCTTATAGTGAAATAGGCAGAGTTTTGAATATGTGAAAAGAAAAGCAATATCTTTTACATAAAGTTCTAGAGAAAACCAAAATTAATCTGTGGTTATTAAAATCATGAGAGTGGTTGACTCTGGAAGGGGTTTGACTGAAAGGGGCCTGAGGATCATTTTCAGAGGAAATGAAGTGTTTTTTGTGTCTTTTTTTAAATTAAAGCTTACTTTGTTGTAGAATATACATAGGAAAACATACACTAAGTGAACCATCTCTGCAGGTATAATTCAGTGGCTCTGATCCCATTTCTGTGAGTTATACAACCATTCTCAGCCTCCTTTTCTGAGTTGTTGCTCCCCAAACCATTGTCTCCTAAGGTTTCTATCTCATCTTTTCATTTGTTCTTATCATTTTAATCTCACATAGATAGTTCTAGCTATGTGGGATTAAAATATCAAGTGAGACATTTTTTACTAGTTTAGCTTAACTCTTTTATAAGAGCCTGAATGGTGCAGTGGTTAAAGCACTTGATTATTATAGTTTGGTTTTAAGACGACTTCAGGAGATATTTTTGCTTAAGTGTTAAAGATGATCTCAGGGCGGTAGTTTTCAGGGTTCATCCAGTCCCCATGGCTTCAGAAAACCTAGAGAAGGAAATGTTCTTGATGAGAGTGGCATATATGTTTGTCAAGACTCATTACTTGAAATCTGTGCATTTTATGTTATGCAAATAAAAACCACAAAATGGGATGGCAAAAAATGAGAAATAACTATATAAAAATAATTCAGCAAGGATTTAGATTTCAAAACTAAAATTTTAATGTTCTGACTTAGAGGAAGTAATATGAAAGAATCTCTTATCACCATGCAACACGGAAAAACATTTTTAGTCATAGTTAATTATTGCTTGGAGTCCTGGTGTGGCACTGTAGGATAATGCACTGGACTGCAAAGTTGGTTTATGGCTAGGGTTAGGGTTAGGGTTAGGGTCAGAAGTTCAAACTCACCAGCCGCTCTTCGGGAACCCTTTACAGGGTAGCTATGATTTGGAACTGACTTGACAGCATTTAACAACAACCATTATTTCTTATTAGAAATACATAACTTTATATAATACAAACATTTCCAACAGAAAAAATTGTTTTAGTTATTAATGTAGAGTTACTAAGTTCATGTGGCGCTGTAGGATAAGAACCGGACTTCTAACTGCTAGGTTGGTGGTTCAAACCCACCAGTTGCTTCATAGATACCCTATACAGGATTGCTGAGTTGGAACTGACTTGACAATACTTAACAGCAACAAGTTCATAAAATGGAGACCTGGTGGATCTGAAGGATAAGAACTAGACTGATAACCTCAAGGTTCGCAGTTCAAACCCACCAGGTGTTCCATGGTAGCAAAATAGACTCTTTTTTCCTGTAAAGATTTATAACCCTGGAAACCCTATACAGGGTTGCTGTAAATCAGAATAGACTCAACGGCAGTGGGTTTTGTGTTTGCTTGTTTTTAAGTTTGTAAGTTAGGTGAAATTTGATACAAATTTCTGTAGCTTTGGTCATTAGCTGATACTCATGTTTTTACCTACAGAATGACCATCAGGTTTGGGAATATAGGTGACTCTGCGTGGTTTAACCTAATTATTGCCTGTACTTGACAGGGGAGGGAAGGTCACCAGGTAGTATGAAGGTCACTAGGTCCATGACTGGAGTGGTAAGGGACTGGTTGCATGATATGACCTTGTGAAATGTTCTGTAGGCTGTCCAGATCTAACACTCATGGGTAGGGTTGATGGATAAAACCAGGACACAGGATGCAAAGTTAAATTTGAATGAAAAATTAACATCAATTTTTTTTTTAGTAAAATATGCAAGGGTAGAGTCCTTGTATTACTCAAATAGTTAAGCGTTGGACTACTAACCAAAAGATTGGCAGTCCAACCTGTTCAGAGTCACCTCAAACTTGGTGATTTGCTTCCAAGAGGTCACAGTTCTACTCTGCAACACTTGAGGTCATGGTAAATTGGAATCGACTTGATGGTAACTAACAACAATATGCATGGAGTGGTTCATATTATGTATGCATATGGAATATACACATAATATATATGTGCATGCATATGCTTCAGACACACTTTCATGGAACATAATTATACTCAAAATATATTTTTTGTTTATCTGAAATTCAAATTTTACTGTGTGTTCTCCTAAACTTTCAAATCTGTCAAATCTGGCAACCCTATTCTAGGGGTATGCTAAAAGGGCAGTTTTCCTTCCCCACCCCCTCTCACCCACCCTCTCATAATTTTCATTTCATCCCTCAGCCTCTTCCAAAATCAGAGTTGCAAATAACCTGAGGTTGTGGTACTTAAAAATTAGTGAGCTTTAGAAGCACCTGGTTGTAGTTGTTAGGCGTTGCCCCAGTCAGTTCCAACTCATGCCGATCTCATGCATAACACAACTAAATGTTGGGGGCTCCTGTGCCATTTTCATGACCTTTGTTATGTCTGAACCCACATTGAGGCTACTGCGTCAATCCTTCTAATTGAGGGTTTTGGTAGTCACCTGGAGAACTTGTTAAAACACAGACTATTGAGTCCAAGACTGAGTACTAGATTGTGAATGATATATATATTTGGTGTATATATCATTAGAAGAGCCATGAAAGTGCCATGGGCTGCCAAAAGAACCAACAGATCTGTGTTGGAAGAAGTGCAGCCAGAGTGCTCATTGGAGGCCAGGATGGCCAAACTTCGTCTCTCATACTTTGAACATATTGTCAGGAGGGTCCAGTCACTGGAGAAGGATATCATGTTTGGTAAGGTGGAGGGTCAGAGAAAAAAAGGAAGACCCCCAGCAAGATGGATTGGCAAAGTGGCAGCATCAATGGGCTCAAGTGTGGCAACAATAGTAAGGTTGGTCCAAGATCGGGCAGTGTTTTGTTCTGCTGTGCGTAAGGTCGCTATGAGTCGGTACTGACTCATACATTTGGTGTGGCACTGTACGTTAAGCACTGTACTGCTAGCTGTAAGGTCAGCAGTTCAAATTCAGCAGCTGCTCCTTGATAAACAGGGTGGCTATGAGTTGGAACTGAGTTGATGGCACTTAACAGCAGCAACACTGAGCTCAGAGTTTCTGATTCCATAGAGCTGAAGTTAAAATTTGCATTTTTAACATTCCCAGGTGTTGCTGATCCTGCTGCTTCTAAGGATCACATTTTCAGAAGAACTGATCTGAGGTGAGGCATTATAGATGCGTTTTCAGGGATTGCTAGATATGCTATATTAATGTATCATGTTCATTGTATTTCTGCCCAGCACATTTAACTATGTATTGCTCATGCAAGATAGCACGTAAACATTATATATTGTAATGTAATGTCATCAAATAATTTATTATGCATCGTTGCCTGTTCTTCCAGTCTTTATGGCTATTCCATAGCGATTTACCTCGGTAGTCAATGGATTCCTTTTTAAGGAGATGAAATTAAAATTCCATCTTAAAATTAGAATGGAATTATAGTTGTGATGAACTCATGAAACAGTAATATCAGAAACCCTTTCTTAAGTTATGTGATAAATTAATATTTAACAAGGCAAGCCACACAGGAATTTTGTATTTTATTAGACACTCCAATTTCCATAATCAATTATGGTTGGTTCTGTATAGCCTTTAGAATTTTGAGATTAATTAGAGAAATTTACCACATCATGATTTTTATCCAGGGATTTGGTTTGGAGGATGCTTGATGGTGGTGTTGGTGATGGTGTGTCGTGGAGTCAATTCCAACTCAAAGCCATCCTGTGTAGGGTTTCTGAGGCTGTAACTCTTTATGTGAACAGAAAGCCTCATTTTTGTCCCATGGAATGCCTGGTGGACAGTGCTGACCGTGTGCTTAGCAGTCCAACACATAACCCACTATGCTACCAGGGTCATTGGTGGAAGATTATTGTTGTTGTTAGGTACCCTCAAGTCGGTTTCAACCCATAGTGACCCTATGTATAACAAAATGAAACAATTGCGCTACACTTGAGCTTATAGCTGCTGCCACTTTGCTTGTGCTTTTCATAGATATAGAAAATATTTAAATGGTTAAATATTTAAATTAACTTGGAAGTTAACATTTTTATTTCTATCATCAAGTGAAGAGGACTTGAAACATTTACTTATGAAGATCAAAGAGCACAGTTTTCGATACGGATTACATCTCAATGTCAAGAAAACAAAAATCCTCACCACTGGACCAATAAACAACATTCTTATCAATGGAGAAAAGATTGAAGTTGTCAAGGACTTCATTCTTCTTGGATCAACTATCAACACTCGTGGAAGCAGCAGTCAAGAGATCAGACGACGTATTGCACTGGGCAAATCTGCTGCACAGGAACTTTTTAAAGTGTTGAAGAACAGAGATGTCAGCTTGAGGACTAAGGTGCGCCTGACCCAGGCCATTGTGTTTTCAATAGCCTCATATGGATGCAAAATCTGGACAGTGAATAAGGAAGATCGTAGAAGAGTTGATACCTTTGAGTTGTGGTGTTGGAGGAGAATACTAAAAGTGCCATGGACTGCCAAAAGAACCAATAGATCTGTTTTGGAAGAAGTGCAGCCAGAGTGCTCCTTGGAGGCCAGGATGGCTAAGCTTTGTCTCTCATACTTTGGACATATTGTCCGGAGGAAACAATCGTTGGAGAAGGATGTCATGCTGGGTAAGGTGGAGGGTCAGAGAAAAAGAGGAAGACCTCTAATGAGATGTATTGGCCAGGTGGCATCATTGATGGATTCAAGTGTGGCAGCAGTGGTGAGGTTGGCCCAGGATCGGACATTATTTTGTTCTGCTGTGCATGGGGTCACTATGAGTCAGTTCCGACTCGATGGCACCTGACAACAACAACCATCAAGATTATTAATCTTTTAAAAACTTTTCTATTATGGACTTATTAGAATTGATTTGGATTCTTCTTTTGGGAAAAGGGTATATATAGGAGAGAAATATGAGGGTGTTTCAAAAAGTTTGTGGAAAACTGTGACTATCTTTTAATTCCATTTTTCCATGAACTTTTTAAAGCATAGTCAGGGGAAGAATGAAACAAGGGTACTAGAAATTTTTACTGGGTCTTTAAGGTTTTCTGGTCACTGTTTGGAGATCACTGATCTATTGAAAATACATATAATATCAAAGGGCTAACTTATTAGAGACATATACTAAAAAATATTTGTGGGTGAAATGATATGATATCTAGGATTTGCTTCTAGCACTAATTTGCCAGTCTGTTGCACTGTGGTGACTTGCATGTTGCTGTAATGCTAGAAGCTATGCCATCGGTATTTGAAATACCAGCAGGGTCACCCATGGTGGACAGGATTCAGAGGAGCTTTCAGACAGAGTAGGAAGAAGGAGAGCAGACTACTTCTCAATAGTCAGCCACTGAAAACCTTATGAGTAGCTGCAGAACTTTGTCAGACACAGTGGTAGAAGATGAATCCCTTGGCTGGAAGAGTAGGGAAGAATGCCTCCTTAAAGTGGAGCTGACCATAATGATGTAGATGGAGTAAAGCTTTTGGGACTTTCGTTTGCTGATGGGACACAAATCAAATAGCTGTAAGCATTCAATAATAATTGGAACATAGAATATATGAAGTATGAATCTCGGAAAATTGGAAGTTGTTAAAAATGATAATGATATTCTAGGCATTAGTGAACTGAAGTGGACTGGTATTGGCCATTTTGAATCTGACAATTGTATGGTTTACTATGCGGGGAATGACAAATTGAAGAATGGTATTACATTCATCATCAAAGAGAACAATGCTGACTGTGATAAGATAATATCCATATGCCTACAAAGAAGACCAGTTAATACCACTGGTATTCAAATTTAAGCGCCAACCACTAACGCCAGTGATGATGAAATAGAAGAAACTAATTTCTTTAGTTTGAAATTGATCAAACATACAATCAAGATGCACAAATACTAGTGATTGGAATGCAAAGATTGGAAGCAAGGAAGAAAAATTAGTAGTTGGAAAATATGATCTTAGTGACAGAAATGATGCTGCAGATCGCATGGTAGAATTTTGCAAGACTAATGACTTATTCATTGCAAATACCTTTTTTCTACAATATAAAAGGCAACACATGGACCTCACCAGATGGAATACACAGAAATCAAAGTGACTACATCTGTGGAAAGAAATGTAGAAGAGCTCCATATCATCAGCCAAAATAAGACCGGGGCAGACTGTGGAACAGACTATCAATAGCTCATATGTAAGTTCAGGCAGAATCAGAACTGACTCAATGGCACTTAGCAACAACAAGCTGAAGATGAAGAAAGTGAAAACAAGTCCACGAGAGCTAAAATATTGCCTTGAATATATCCCACCTGAACTTAGAGACCATTTCAAGAACAGATTTGATGCATTAAACACTAATGACTGAAGACTAGAAGATTTGTGGAATGACATTAAGAACATCATACAGGACAAAAAAAAAAAAGTCATTCAAAAGACAGGAAAGAAAAGTCCAAAACAAATGTCAACGACACACTGAAACGTCTCTTGCGGATATGGAAACTAAAGCTAATGGAAAGAATGAGAAAGTAAAAGAGATGAACAAAAAATTTCAAAGGACATCTTGAGAAGGCAAAGCCAAGTATTATAAGGAAATGTGAAAAGCCCTGGAGTTAGAAAACCAAAAGGGAAAAACACACTTAGCATTTCTTAAGCTGAAAGAACTGAAGAAAAAATCCAAGGGGATACCGAATTGTTTAAAATCAAGAATGGTGTGTGCTAGGGTTGTATTCTTTCACCATACTTCTTCAGTCTGTATGCTAAGTTTAATAATCCTAAAAGCTTGTTTATATGAAGAACAACGTAGCTTCAGGGTTGGAGGAAGATTCATTAACAACCTGTGATATGCAGATGATGCAACCTTGCTTGCTGTACGTGAAAAGGACTTGTAATAGTTACTAATGAGGAGTAAAGACTACAGTGTTCAGTATGTACTGCACATCAATGCAAAGAAAACAAAAATCCTCACAACTGGACCAATAAATAGCATCATGATAAATGGAGTAAAGATTGAAGTTGTCAAAGATTTCATTTTGCTTTGATCCACAATCAACACTCATGGAAGCAGCAGTCAAGAAATCTAACAACATATTACATTAGCAAACATGCTGCATAAGACCTCTTTAAAATGTTAAAGAGAAAAGATACCAGTTTGAGAACTAAGGGGCACATAATGCAAGCTATAGTATTTTCAATAGCCTGATATGTATGTGAAAGTTGGATAATGAACATGGAATACTGTAGAAGAATTGATGCATTTGAATTATGTTGATGGAGAAAATATTTCAAGAAAAATCCTAAAAGACTGCCAGAAGAACACACAGATCTATGTTGGAAGAAGTACAGCCAAAATGCCTCTTAGAAACCAGGATGACAAGATTTTGTCTTTCATGCTTTGGACATGTTGTCAGGAAGGACCAATCCCTAAAGAAGGATATCATCTTGATAGATGAGTTGGCATAAAAGAGGAAGACTCTTAACAAGATGGACTGATGCACAGCAGGAGCAGCAATGGATTCAAGCATGGCAACAACAGTCACGATGACACAAAGCTGGCAGCATTTCTGTTCAACGGATCACTGTGAACCAGAACTGACTCGATGGCACCTCACAACAACAACAACAACAACAACAACAACAAGGATTTGCTTTCAAGTACTGCAACAAGAACAGAAAAAAAAAAAAGAATAATAGATGAAATATGTTTGGTAAAATAAAATGTTGGTGATTATTGAAACTGGATGATAGCAACTGGGGATTTATTACACTACACTACTCTTGTGTGTGGTTTAAAATTTCTGTTAGAAGTTGGAATAAATGTAAAGATTTGGATTGTATTCTCAGTCTTGTTGTTATTGAACAAGAAACCATACTTAAGCCGTTTAACTATTCTGTGCATCAATTTTTACAAATGATCTCCTAACACTGAATTAATCTGCAAGTAATTATTGAGCTAAGCTTACTGTGTAGGTAGCATTCTGATGTTATCATCTAAATTTCCAAAGACATTGTCATATTATTGAAAAGTATAATCATTTTTAAAAATTAAAACGACTCCAGTTTTATTATCACAAAATCCATTGTTTTAATTCTTGGAGTGTAAGTGCTTGGAACAGAGTTCTTTGGGAAAATGAAGATTCCTAAAGATGTGTCTTTCTGGTATGTTTAAGAATAGTTATTTAGGTTAGGTATTTGCTCTGATAGCAGCTGTGCAACTCCCACATTCAGTAAAGGACAGAAAAAAAAAAAAAAGTAAAATGTTACACATTTTGGCTCATTTTGTCTTTCTGAAGAAAAATCAAAGCAACCTTTCAGATTTATAAATACCATCTGGATCTACTACACAGTAAAATAATTTAACGTGGATACTTTTGTGTTTCATTCCCCAGAAGGCAGGTAAATACAGAAGGAAAAATGTAAAGGGTAAAAATATGCATGTTTGTATGTCTCTTTGTGTACATGTGCATAAACAGTTTTAAAAATTTTAAAACAGTTTTGAAATCCTGGGTTTGGCTGCGTGGACTTGAAGTCCTGTGTATAGTTCAGGTGCAGCAATGGCCCCTAGTCTGAAGCCCTGTGGAATGGAATGTGACCACAACACTTGCTCATCAGTGGATAGATGATTTATCTGCACATCCCTGATGGTTGTTGAAGAAATGGGAACAATGAAAGGATGGAAAACTAGACTCAGAATTCACCTTGCACACTAGTAGAATAGGGGTAGACATGACTACCATGTGCTAAGTGGTATTTCTGTGGTTAGTTGCCATAGAGTCAGCTCTGACTCATGGAAACTTCATGCATAGTTGTGTTGTTAGATACTGTTGAGTTGATTCTGACTCATAGCTATCCTATACATAAGAGGACAAAACTCTACCTGGTCCTGCACTGTCCTCACAGTCATTGCTGTTTGAACCCAATGTAGCAGTCACTGTGTCAGTCCAGCTCATTGAGGGTCTTTGTCTTTTTCATCGACCCTCTACTTTATCAAGTATCCATTTCCAGGGACTGATCCCTCTTGATTGTATGTCCAAAGTATGTAAGGCAAAGTCTTGCCATCTTCGCTTCTGAGGAGACTTATGATTGTACTTTTTCCACAACAGATTTGTGTATTCTTCTGGCAGTCCAGTATGTTTTCATTATCCTTCCCCAACACTATAACCCACATGCACCAATTCTTCATTAGTCTTCTTTATTCATTGTCCAGCTTTCGTACCGAGTTTTCAAGATGGCATCTTTTTTATTTGTTTGTTTTTAAACACATAAAAAGATCTTTAGCAGCAGATTTGGTCAATGCAATATGTCATTTGATTTCTTGACTGCTGCTTCCATGGGCATTGATGGTGGATCCAAGTAAAATTAAATCCTTGACAACTTCAGTCTTGCCTCAGTTTAACATGATGTTGCTTCTTGGTTCAGTTGTGAGGATTTTTGCTTTCTTCATGTTGAGGTGTAATCCATATTGAAAGCTGTAGTCTTTGATCTTCATTAGTAGTTGCCATAATTCTTCTCTGCTTTCAGCAAGCAAAGTTGTGTCATCTGCATATCATAGGTTGTTAATGAGTCTTTCTCTAATTCTGATGGTGTTCTTCTTCATATAGTCCAGTTTATTGTGTTATTTACTCAGCATACAGATTAAATAAGTGTGGGGAAAGGATACTGGTGCACACCTCATCTGATTTTAAACCACTCAGTATCACCATTTTGTCTGTTTGAAGGACTGCCTCTTGGTTTATATACAGGTTTCTTATGAGCATAATTAGGTGTTCTGAAATTTCAAGTTTTTGCAGTGTTACCTATAATTTGTTATGATCTACACAATTGAATGCTTCATGTTAATGTTGTTATTGTTGTTAAGTTCTGTCAAATCTCTTCCGACCCATAGCGACCCTGTATTGGGTTTCTGAGGAGCAGCTGGTAAGCTTGAACTGCTGACCTTGAAGTTCAAACGCAGTCTGGCTTGTTAACCCACAGTGCCACACCAGGACTCCTTCATGTTAATGATGCCAATTATTGTACCTTGGGTGGCTGCTTGGGAAGGCAGGATTCTTAATGCTTGGGTTTTTTTTTTTTAGACATTGCAAATACATTCAAAGGTACTTGCCACACAGAAGACATGACAAATGTCCAGAACAGATTTTAATGTTTTCAGAACTAAGTCACAAATTATTCATCCCAAAGTGATGATGTATTTAAAAGATTAAGGTCCTAATATGTTTGAACAGCACAAAAGCAACATGTAATTTTCAGCAATGATTCTTAAATTTTATATTCTTTTTGCTTCTGTCCATGGCCTACAAACTGTAGCTGCCCATGCCTCTTCTTCTCTAAATCCCTAGGCAATCTCTTCCATTTCTTGTCTAAAGACCTTCTAACTCTCTTCTTGCTTCCCCTCTTTCCTCCAAATTCCTCACAGCAAAAGCTCAAGAACTGATTTGAAAATACAGGGCCTGCCTTAGAGGGAGGCAGATAGAAAGAAATGAAAGCAGACAAAACAAGAATTCTTTTTAGTTCTCAAGGGAAAGTGAAGGAAAAGAGGAAAGACAGTAGGCACTAATAATTTAACTTATTAGTGATAATTACTATTGGAGTAATTAGTTCTTTATAACAAAATATGAAGATTGTTGTAAGAGTCATGACTGAAATATTAATAATTATCCAAAATATCTCCTATATGAAAGCAGTTTAGCTCAAGGTAAGAACTAATAATGTAAAACAAATAAATGCAATGAAAAGACTCTGAAGTATTTTTAAGGAAAGAAAAAGGCTCAGTTTACATTTATGAGAATAAAAAGAACATTAGTTTCAAGTCCTCAGCACAGAATGAATTATTTGAGGGTAAACTCTATTCAGTTACTCTTATTGTCAGAAATAATTAGTTGATTTGTTAACACTCCAGCTGAGCTTAGTGTTACCTCTTTGGAGGACCATCATGTATCTCTCAGAGTAGTTTGTGACAGGTGCAGTGACTCTTACTTCAAATATTCATTCTTTTATGAAGTTTTGTTGACCCCAGACACAAAGCCATTAAACTGTCTATTCACGTTTGATGTGCCACCAAATGAAAACTTTACACAATATTTCAGACAATATTGTTTGAGATAGACAGATGGATTTAAACACATCCAGCAGCACAGGTTCTGCTTGCCAGTTATCAGATAGTCTCCCTTAGAATACAGAATGCAGTTGTAAATTGCTGAAGAAATTCTATCTAGGATTGCAGGAGTTTGTGTGTATGCCAAAAGTACAGCTATAACAGAAATTCATTAATGGAATCTCAACACTGATAATTTGGTCCTTGCAAATTATATCTTCCAGGGCACCCACGTACGAAGGACTGTTGACTCACTTTTGCTGGGGGGCAGGTCATTCCTGTAATCTTTTAATTCTTCTTGGAGAAGTGTTTATTCCTGGGTCTGTTTGAAATTTAGAGCATAATGTTTCAGTATTATGTAGATACGTCATGAAGCTAGTTTCTTTCTTTCTTTTTTTAATTAAAAAATTTCATTTAGGTAAAATATATGCAACATATAAATGACCATTTAACCATTTTTGGTATATAACTTAGTGGCAATAATTGCGTTCATCATGCTTTGCTGCCATCACTAGTGATCTGTTTCCACAACTATTTTTTATCATCTCATACAGAAACTCAGCACCCATTAAGCAATAAGTCTCTATTCCTTTTTCCTCCCTGTTGTTGTTAAATGCCTTTGAGCCAGTTTTGACTCATAATGACCCTGTATAGTGTTTCTGAAGAAACCCTTTTCTGAGGAACGGTTGTTGGCTTTGAAATGCTGACCTGCAGTTAGCAGTCCAATGCTTTTCCTCCAGTGCCACACCAAGATTCCACTCATTTCCTTTCTCTATGCATTTTCCTATTCTGGACCCTTTATGTAAGTTGGGGGTCATAAAATATTTGTCTTTTGTATATGACATTTCACTCAGTATATTTTCAAGTTTCATTCATACTGTAGCACGGGTCAGAACTTTATAGTTGAACAATATTCCATTGTGTATATATGCCACATTTTGTTTATTTTTTCAACTGTTTGGTTTGTTTCTGCCTTTACAATATTGTGAATAATGCTGCTATGAACATTGATGTATAAGGATCTGATTGAGTCCCTGCTTTTAAGTGTTTGGGGTGTGTACCTAGGTGTGAGTCATAAGGTAGTTCTTTGTTTAACTATTAGTAGTTTAGAATCCTGGTGTGTGCTTTAAAGAATAAGCACTGGACTGCTAACCATAAGGACAGCAGTTCAAAGCCACCAGCTGTTCCTCAGAAACACTATACAGAGTTGTTATAAGTCGGAACTGACTTGGTGGCACTTAACAGCAACAAAACCATCAATAAAGTTGTTCTATGTTTAACTGTTGAAAGAACTGACATACAGTTTTCCACAGTGGCTTGTATCATGTTAGTTGAGCTCATAACTAAGTTGTAATACTGACAGTACAATACTAACAGCACAGTAATGTCCTGGGTTGCCATGTGATATGCTTGCCTGGGTTGCCATGTGATATGCTTGCCTTGCCCAGCTTGGGTCAAGGGAACAAGGGGGGATGCCATAAGCAGAGGCGCCAATCAGGAATCTTCAGGGTAAAGAAGAAGTGGTTCTGGAAGCAAAAAACTGCAGAAGTAGGATGGAAGGAATGGTGGCTCATTTGGAAATGAGGTATTAGTTATAGTCTGCCTTTGTAAAGCCCCAAACAACCTGTATATTCCTGTGCATTATTCAGATATTTTAGCAATCCCCAGAGCAATGTGTTTTGAGAAATAGATTAGGTATTCAGTGCAGCTGGTTTCAAGTTTATTATACAGTATTCTGATTCATGAAAATATTCCATTAAATACAATCACTCATGTCATTATTATGCGTATTCTATAGCATACTTTGATTAACATTGCACAGAATTCTGATTTAATCAATTAGATTTGATCTGGTATAACTGAACTGTAACTACTTTTTATGATGCAGCAGCCCAAAATAATTATTAAAAAACCTAAGGTACTATAAGAGTCCTGGTTTAGCATTGTAGGATAAACACTGCACTGCTAACTGCAAGCTCAGCAATTCAAATCCATCGGTCACTCTTTGGGAACATTAAACAGGGTCACTGTGAATCAGAACTGACTTAACAGCACTTAACAACAGCAACAAGGTAATATAAACCCTAAAATGAATGAATTTCCTAGATTAAGGAAAATAAATAATAATTTGCTATAGTTTTACTATTAAAGAATACAGAGTAAATCATTCTGTTTGCAATAATAGTCTTTATGGTTTTTTCCTCTTCTTATTGGTTGTGAATAGTCTACTTTTTAAGAAAAAAACTCATTGTGAGTGTTAGAACTTAAAAAAATATACTTTGTTTTTCCCAACAGTTACCCTTAGTAACAAAAGATTAAACTCTAGCAAGATCTGTCCTTCTTTGGCTTTGTCCTGGTGTAGCACTACAGGATAATGTATTGGACTACAAGGTCAGTTTGAATCGCAAGGTTGGTGGTTCAAACTTACTAATCGTTCTAGGATCAGCATTGGACTGTGAGCCACAAAGTTGGTTCAAACCCACTCGCTGCTTCTCAGAAGCTCTATGAGTTTCTATGGGTTTTCTATGAGTTGGAACCAACTCAATAGTGTTTAACAACAAATAGACTTATTAAACATCAATATTGTGATATTTGTTTATAATATCATTAATTAAAATGATTAAGTCAAGAACTGAAGCTCAATATTACCAGAATCTATAAAAATTATTTTTTTTAAATAAAATATTTTCTCTCATGCTATATCATCCAGGTCATCTCCTTAAAATAAAAGCAAAGACCTGGTTAGAAACCAAAAAGGAAGAATACAATCAGCATTTCTTAATCTGAAAATATTGAAGGAAAAAAGCAAACCTTGAATTGCAATATTTTTTTGGATATTCTTACAAAAATATAAAATTACTTTTTAATGTAATTGTTTTAGATAAGTGCTGTCAAGTCGGTTCTGACTCATAGCAACTCTATGTAGAGTTTCCAAGGAGCAGCTGGTGGGTTTGAACCAGTGACCCTGTGGTTCACAGTCCGGCACTGATCATATAGTGCCATACCAGGAATCCTTATTGT
>NW_006408554.1:11380802-11382233 GCF_000296735.1 Chrysochloris asiatica | reverse complement strand
AACTGGGAACACTGAATGTTTTAAAATTGGGAAAGGTGTGCGACAAGGTTGTGTTCTTTCACCATACTTATTCAACCTGTATGCTGAGCAAATAATTCGAGAAGGAATCCTTATAGTGGGATTTAAAAAACACTTTTTGCTAAACTATTTGCAAAACACGTGCTGTTTTTAGTTGAAGTTAACATCTATGCTTCTAAACAAGTATTGACATATTTATAGCAGTTCCTTGTTTCCAGAACCTCTCTTACTCCCAGGACCTAGCAGACTGGCTTGAACATAATATTTTGTGATTTAGTTAAAAAAATAAAAAATAAAATTATTCTATAAATATTAAAATAACAATTTATAGAGCTTGAGCTATAAAGCGTCCACATATCCATGAGTTGTACATCCATGGATTCACCCAACTGTGCATTAAAAATGTTGGTGAGGTGCTATTTGGGGAGGGAGAAAGCAATTAAATGGTTAAAGCAATTCCCTAAAAGCTTAAGAGGAAATGTATAGTGCTATTTACATAGACTTTCCATCATATTAGGCATTATAAGTGATCTAGAGATGATTGAACCCACATGTCTGTCAGTTTGGTGTACTGTGGTAGCTTTCATGTTGCTATGATCCTGGAAGCTATGCCACTGGTGGTTTAAATACCAATAGGTCATCCATGGTGGACAGGTTTCAGTGGAGCTTTCAGACTAAGAATAGACTAGCAAGAGGGTGGTTTACTTCTGAAAAATGAGCCCTTGAAAACAACAGTAGTGAAACATTATTTGATAGAATTCCGGACAATGAGCCCCTTAGGTTGGAAAGCTGAGGAAGAGTTGATTCCTCAAAGTAGAATCAACCGTAATGACACTATTCAGGATGTGGTAGGGAGGAAAATTAAAACATATAGGGCCAAAAATGAATTTTGAGTGTTTATAGATATACTTGTTTTCTCTCTGAATATCGTAAGACTGATTATTGTTTGGTTGCCATGGGTGATGATGTTTGTCCAACAGATACCGGCAAAGGCTCTGGACACAGTTGAGAGAGCAGGGGCGGTGGCAGCATGTTGCCAATCAAAGGGCCAGTTTCCTGCCATCGAGTTTCCCTCATAGTATTAGTTGATCATCAGGTGAAATCTTGTCAGATTCTTTGAGACCTTTAAATTCTTGGTAGTTTTTGTAAGCCTCCTGTCCTGATTGTTCTAGATATTTTGGTTATTTCACTAGTATAAAATAAACATGCTTACTGCTAGGTGCAATGAATTGAGGTTAATTTCCCAGGTGTACTATTCCTTAGTGGCTTAGTGGGTTACATGTTAGGCTGTTAACTGTAAGGTCAGCAGTTCGAATCCACCAGTGGCTCATCAAGAGGAAGATGAGGCTCTCTGCTCCCATAAAGATTTACAGCCTTGGAAATCCTATACAGGGTTGCTATGAGTCGGAACCA
>NW_006408554.1:11379095-11380092 GCF_000296735.1 Chrysochloris asiatica | reverse complement strand
TTTTCTCCATTTATATGGATGTTATTTATTGGTCCAGTGGTGAGGATATTTGTTTTCTTTACATTGAGGTGCAAGTGGTCTTTAATCTTCAATAAATATTTTAAGTCCTCTTGGCTTTCAGCAACCATACCCATAGAACACGGCCACACATAAGCTACAACAGTATATCAAACTGACAGTTGAGTGGTGGAAAAAAAAAAAAAAAGGAAAATTAGATAATAAAAAAAGTGAACAAAACTGTAATATTTTCTGGTTGCCTGTGCTAAGCACTCATATCATTTAATATTTCCTTTAAAATTTAATTTTAACTTCATTTTTAATGAATCAATATATACGTAATTTTACACATTAAAAAGACTGGGTGGTGAGTATTTGGGAGTTTGATTTTTACATTGTTATTTCCCTCTAAAACAGGTATAGTCTTGGGTATGCATATTTCATAATTGAAATAAAAACATATCAAGTAAAATAACATTATCAAACTTACTTTAAAAATAACAACTGTTCTCTGCCCCATCCCTCCCTACTCTCAGTGATTTCTCATTTGTTGTTCTTAAGTACCGTCAAGGCAGTTCTGACTCATAGAGACCCTCGATAGGGTTTACTAGGAGCATTTGGTAAGTTTGAACAGCTGACCTTGAGGTTCAAACCCACCTTGTGGTCCAGTGCTTATCCTACAGTGCCACCATTTATAATTTTTTTAAGCTACTTTTTTGGTAGTTACTTTCTTATTTCTAAATGACATGTATATACTGGTAATTGCTTGATTTTTCAGTACACAATATCTATCCCTGGGTGGTGTAAATGGTCACATGTAGCTAATAACCAAAAGGTTGGTGGTTTAACCCACCCAGAAGTGCCTCCAAAGAAAGGCCTGATGATATTCTTCCAAATGGGCACAGCCATGAAAACCCTATGAAGCAGTTCTATTCTGCACAAATGCAGTCACCGTGAGCCAGAATTGAGTCACTGGCAACTGGGAAAAAAATTGACTTCT
>NW_006408554.1:11375756-11378602 GCF_000296735.1 Chrysochloris asiatica | reverse complement strand
CATTTGAGCATGCCTTACAGGTAATCTGCTTCATATTTTTCTTGGAGCTATTTCATTTGAATTTTCAGTTCTTCTCCCCCTAGTTCAATTTAATTCTCTAAGTCTGTTACCAACGTTTTCTATCAATTGGAACAATAGCTCAGTAGTTAACTTTCTTTAAGTAATGTCTGACAACCTTTACTTTACTTGATGCACTTATAGCATTTGCATTTATTATGTTGTTGTCAGGAGCAGTCAAATTGGTTCTGACTCATAGCTAACTTATATAAAACAGAACAAAGTAGGTCTTGTGCTATCCTCACAGTTGTTCCTATATTTGAGCCGGTTGTTTTGCAGCCACTATGTTAATCTATCTCATCGAGAGTTTTCTTTTTCACTGGCTCTCTGTTTTACCAAGCATACCTGGTCCCTCCTGATAATGTGAGAAAAAGATTCACCATCTTCATTTCTAAGGAGCGTTCTGGCTGTACTTTAAAAATTATGGTTACTGATGTATATTTATTATCTCATTTTGTGGTTTCTATGTGCTTTACTGGGACTTGTGGTGTGGTACTGTAAGGTCAGCACTGGACTGCGAAACACAAGGTAGGCAGTTTAAACCTACCAGCAGCTCCTTGGAAACCCTATACAGGGTCATATGAGTTGGAACCAACTCAACGGCACTTAACCACAACAAATTTGTTTTACTTGCTCTATGTTGCATTTCCTGTTCCATGCATATTTTTTTTAAGTAAATGTTATTTTTAGAACACTTTTAGATTTACATAAAGATTGCTAAGATAGTACAGAGGGTTTCCATATACTCCATATGCACTTCTCTCTATTATTAACATCTTATATTAATTAGTAAGATAAGGAGCTCTGGTAGCGTAGTGGTTATGAATCAGGCTGCTAACCTCAAGCTCGGCAGTTTGTAACTACCAGCCGTTCCGCGGGAGGAAGATGAGGTTTTCTGCTGCCGTAAAGATTTACAGCCTCAGAAACCTTGTGCAGGGTCACTATGAGTCATAACTGGCTCCATGGTATTTAACAACAACAACAGCATATTAGTATGATGCATCTGTGAAAGTTAAAGAACCATTGCTGTTAAACTAATTGACTAGTATACCAATATAACCATTGTTGACCTAGTATAATTTTCTTAGTTTTTACTTAATGTCCTTTTCTATTCCATGGTTGCATTTAACATGCCACATAACACTTAGTTGTCTTGTTTCCAGAGGCTCTCCTTGGTTATGGCAGTTTTTGCTACCCTTATTTTCAATGACGCAGATTGTTTTGAGGAATACTAGTCAGACATTTTGTGTGAGGGTGAGTAAAAACTTATTCACACTCTGGCTGTAGTTTTTACTTTAATCATTTTTAGAAAAGACAAATATATCATTTTTTTACATAATATCCATGCTTTCCAATACACTTTGTCTGTCTATCAATGAGTCACAAATGCACTGCTGTCTTCACATCTTCATTAGAGGTGAATCTTTATCTTCGAAGGGCTACTTTCAGGGGACCAAAGAGGTGAAAGTCCAATGGAACAAGATCATGACAATAGGGAGGATGCTTTAACACCTCAAAACGACATTTTTGCAGAGTATCAACAGTGTGGGCAGAGGTGTGTGTACATGCATTGTCATGCAAGATCACAATGCCCTTAGACAGCAGTCCTCTGCATTTAATCTGAAGTCTAGGCTTCAGCTCTTCAGTGAGCATCTCACTGTATCGAGTTGATTGTTGAACCTTTTTCCTGATAGTGTTCTAATTCTGGCCCTTGAGGATCCCAGGAAACTGTAAGCATCAATTTTCCAACTGATCCAGTTGACTTTTGAACTTTTTCTTGGTTGGTGATTGAGGATGTTTCCATTCTATACTCTGCCATTTACTCTCGGGCTCTTAATGATGAATCCATGACTTGTCACCGGCAATGATTTTTTTTTTAAGAGACTTTTACCTTCCTTCAAGTATTGATCCAACTTTTGTTTGCAGATGTCCAACTGGTCCTGTCTGTGCTCTTCTGTGAGTTGTTTCGGTACCCATTTTGCACAAACTTTTTGAAACCCAAATCTGTTGTGATTGCTTCATAAACAGAGCCATGACTGTTCTGCAAATGATTTGTCACATAATCCACTGTCACTCATCTATAGACAGAATCATTGTATGCTCAATGCTGTCATCAGCTGTGGGTGTGGATGGGTGTTTTAATATAACTGGAGTTTGGCTAAGTTTTACTCACCCTTGTAGAATGTCCATCAATTAGGGTTTATCTGAAGTTTTCCTCACTGTCACACTAAGGCGGGTGGTTCAAACTCACAAGCTACTCTTTGGAATCCCTATACAGGGTTGCTATGGCATATTTTGTTTGGAACAAGCTCATGTATATATGAATTGGAACCCTAATAGCAATACTTTTTTACTTACCCTTGTAGGCCCTCTGAAAGTAAATTCTAAATGGATGTAAACCGGGCTAAAGAAAAGTGATCTCAGATGGAAATCTTAAGATATACAAAAACAAATGAAAAGAGGGTAAATACAAACAAAATTTGGCTATACATCTTTGCTTCTAAAGAGCATTCTGGCTGTACTTCTTCCAAACACAGATCAGTTTGTTCTTTTGTCAATCCATGGTACTTTCAATATTCTTCATCAACACCATAATTCAAATGCATCGATTCCTCTACGGTCTTTCTTATTCATTGTCCAACTGTCATATGCATATGAGATGATTGAGGACATCATGAGTTTGGTCAAGTGCACATTAGTTTTCACAGTGACATCTTTGCTCTTAACACTTTAAAGAGGTCTTTTATAGCAGATTTTCCTAATGCAATATGTCTTTTGATTTCTTGGAT
>NW_006408554.1:11373673-11374981 GCF_000296735.1 Chrysochloris asiatica | reverse complement strand
GAGATGGATTGGCCAAGTGGCAGCCTTGATGGACTCAAGTGTAGCAACAATAGTGAGGTTGGCCCAGGATTGGGCAGTGTTTCGTTCTGCTGTGCATAAGGTCGCTATGAATCGGTACCAACTCGATGGCACCTAACAACAACAACAACAACAACAATACTAAGACAAGTGTATTACTGAGAGAACTTGTGTGCAGACATCCACTGATTGATTGCATAGACATGCTGAAACATATTTTCTTTGAAAAATTGTCCGTAGACTGTTATGATTCATACAGTTGAATGCCCTTGATCTTGATAGATTTTCTTAAAGAACACAGATAATCACAGGGCTTTATTAGGAAAAAAGTTTTAAGAAAATTGAAAAGCTCATTGGTGAGAAAGAAGTTCCAGAAAGTTACTCTGAGGTATGCTTTTCCATCATAACAATGTATTTGCTCATTCTTTGAGGATAGCATGGGAGTTTCATTGGCAAAGTTTACTCATCTACCAGCCCTGATCCTCCTCCTCAGACTTCTTTTCGTTCCCTAAACTCAAAGAACTTTCCCAAGGAACACAGTTTGAATCCCTTGAGGATGTTTTGATATGTATAAATAGAGGTGTAAATAGAGGAGTGCTGAATTATTTTGGGGTAGAGTTGTTATTAAATGCCGTTGAGTCTGGTTTGACTCATAGTGAGTACAGGGCTCCCAAGGAGCAGTTGGTGGATTTGAACTACAAACTTTTTGGTTAGTGGTCCAGTGCTCATTCTACCAGGCTAGAGAGATGGAAGTATGACCTTCAGAAATGTATAGACCTAGATGGAGGATGTGTCAAGAAATAATAGCATCGCATTTTGATATATATGTTTTAAGGTTTTTATTGTGGATTGAGTGAAAATTTATAGGGCATATCATCAGTTTTACATTCAACAAATCATACACCTTGTCTCATTACAATGATTATAATCCTCTCCATGTACCATCAGTTAACAGTATTTCTCTCTGTCCATTTTAGCTTTTTTAAAAACGAAAAACCACTCAGGCATATATAATAATTTACATCTCCAAAGGGTACATTCTGCAAGTCTGCCTCCTGGCCACCAGCTCGTAGTCCCTCTCTTCTTAGACCATGAATCTAGAGTCCTCAGCCACTCCCCCTCTCCATGCCCCCATCTCTGCCTCAATCTCTGGCACTGCTGCTTCTCTGGATAAGGTCCCGCATTCTGCTTGTGCGCTTCTCTCTTGATGGTCCTAGGGTCCTCTGTTTCTGGACTGTAAGATTATGATATTTTTTAAAAAATAAAAGTTTTTAAGATGCTTTTTGACTT
>NW_006408554.1:11371419-11372748 GCF_000296735.1 Chrysochloris asiatica | reverse complement strand
CCTGTTTTTCTTCATATAATCCAGTTTCTTGGATTATTTGCTCAGCATACAGATTGAATAAGTGTGGTGAAAGAATATAGCCCTGGTGCACACCATTCCTCATTTTAAGCCATTTAGTGTCCTCTTTGTTCTGTTAGAATGGCTGCTTCTTGGTCTACATGCTGGTTCCTCATGAGCACAGTTAACTGTTCTGGAATACTTAGCCTTTGTAATGTTATTCGTAGCTTGTCTTGATCCACACAGTCAAAAGTCTTTGCATAGTCAGTTAAGCACAGGTAAACATCTTTCTGGTATTCTATGCTTTCAGCCAAGATCTGTCTGATGTCAGCAATGACATCCTTTGTTTTATATCTTTGTCTGAATCCAAAGTGAAACCTTTGGTTGTTCCCTGTCAGTGTATTGTTGCAAACATTTAAAAATTATCTTTAGCAAAATTTTACTTGCATGGGATATTAATGATATTTCCTGATGATTTCTGCATTCTGTTGGGTCACCTCTTTTTGGAATTGTCACAGATATGGATCTTTTCAAATCAGTTGGCCGGGTAGTTGTCTTCCAAATTTCTTGGCATAGTTGAGTAAGTGCCTCAAGTGCTGCATCAGTTTGCTGAAAGATTTCAATTTGTATTCCATCAATTCATGGAAACTTGTTCTTTGTCAGAGCTTTTAGTGCACCTTAGACTTCTTTCTTCCTTCAGTACGATTGGCTCTTGATCATATGCTACCTCTTGAAATGGTTGAACATCAACCAGTTCTTTTTGGTACAGTGATTTTTTGTATTCCTTCCATCTTTTGATGCTTTCTGCATCATTCAATATTTTGCCCATACAATCCTTCACTGTTGCAAGTTGAGGCTTGTATACTTTCTGTGTGTGTGTTTCAGATCTTTTTATTCCTTCAAATTTTTCTTTATTAGGAGTGACTGAAATAAAAAATATAATCGAGTCCCATCATAATCATCAGTATCATGATGAAAATGGCTTTAAAAGAAAATCGGTCAAATGAACGTTATTGCTTCCCATTTTCAACCAGTAGATAATTGCCATGGATATAGACAGCCAACAATCTGTCAAGAATGCTCAAGATGCGTTCTATAATACAACATGCCCATTCACAAAGGAAAACAAACTAGGAAAGAACTTATGTGTACTTCTTGATTTCATCATAGAAGACAAGCGCAAAAGTGCCACCCATACTTCTGAGCACACTGGACCATGCACTGTTGAAAAAGGTTTTGCCTCTTTCATCAAGTGCAATCTTCCTCCAGCAGTCAAGGGCGCCTGTGCACATGATATCAGTTCCTTTGTGCCCTGACTGCATCATCATGTGA
>NW_006408554.1:11348149-11370599 GCF_000296735.1 Chrysochloris asiatica | reverse complement strand
GCAGCCCGATTCGTAACCACTACGCTACCAGAGCTCCTTTTTATAAATACCCTTAAATTTGTTGAGGTTTTTCCTGTCTATACTTTTTTTTTTGTCCCTCAGCATTTTTATCAGGACTGTCTGTTGGATTTTGTCAAAGGCCTTTTTTGTATTGCTCAGTATGCTCATGTGTTTCTTTTCCTTTGTTTTATTTATGTGGTGGATTGCATTGATTGCTTTTCTTATTTTGAATCTTTTTTGCATACCAGGTATGAATGCCACTTGGCATAATATATTATTACTATTATTTTTGATGTGCTCTTGGATTCTATTGGTTTGGATTTTGTTGAGACTTTTTGTGTTTATGGTCAGAAGGGATATTGGTCTATAATTTCCTTTTTAGTGATGTCTTACAAGTTTTCTTGTCAGGGTTATGCTCACTTAATAAAATCAACTCAGGAGTATTCCATCCTTTTCTATACTCTGGAATAGCTTGTGTAGAACTGGAGTCACCTCTTTTTCTGAATGCTAGAATTTGCCAATGAAATCTTGTGAGCAAGGAATTTTTTATTGTTGTTTAGGTTTTTTATTGCTCCGATCATTTTATTCTTTTTTTATGGGTCTGTTCAATTTTTCTGCCTCTGTGTTAGTTAAAATAAGTAGTGTGTTTCTAGAAATTTGCCCATTTCTCCTAGGTTTTCAAATTTGCTGGAGTGTAGTTTTTCATGTTATTTTGTTATTATCCTTTTTATTTTTGTTGGTTATGTTGTGATGTTACCCATTTCCTCACTTACTTGCGTTATTTGCATCTTTTCCCTCTTTTTATTTGTTAGATTTGTCAGTGGTTTGCTGAATTTATTAATCCTGTCAATGAACCAACTTCTGGTCATATTGATTCTTTTCTACCATTTTTGTGTTTCATTTGCTTCTACTCTAATCTTTATTATTTCTTTTCTTCTGGTAAGTGTAGATTTATTTTTGCTGTTTTTTCCCCTAATTGTTGGAGATGTTGGGTTAAGGCATTTATTCTGTTTTCTGTTTCTTTTTTAATGTGTGTGTTTAATGCTATAAATTGCCTTCTCAGTATTGCTTTTGTTGTCTCCAAAAGTTTGTATTTGTGGTGTTTTCATTCACATTTGATTCAAGGACTTTTAAAATTAACAAAAAATTTTTTCTAATATATAGTAGTTTTTAAGCAGAGTGCTATCCATTTTCCATATATTTTTTCCCTTGATCTTTCTATTGTTGATTTCAAATTTCATAGTGCTGTGACTTCAGAGGATGTTTTGTAGTATTTTGATATTTAAATTTTCTTGAGGCTTGCTTTGTAGCCTAACATATGATCTATTCTGGAGAATATTCCATGTGCACTGGAAAATAATATATATTGTGATATTGTTGGGTATTGTGTTCTATATATGTATATGAGGTCAAATTTGTTGATTATATTGTTTAGTTCTTCTGTTTCTTTGCTTAGTTACTTTCTATTGTTCTGTCCTTCTTCAAAAGTGGTGTATTAAAGTCTCCTATGGACTCAAGCGTGGTAACAGTAGTGAGTGAGGTTGGCCCAGGATCGGGCAGTGTTTCATTCTGCTGTGCTTAAGATCGCTATGGATCGGTAACGACCCTATGGCACCTAACAACAACAACATTATTATTTTAGAGTCTATTTCTTTTTTTAGTTCTGTTAACCTTTGATTTATGTATCTTGGAGCTCTTTATTTATTATTGCTATGTCCTCGTGGTTGATTGACCCTTTAATCATTGTATAATGTCTTTACTTGGTGCATATGTTGCCTTAAGTCTATTTTGTCAGAAATTGATATTCCACCCCTGTTCTTTTGATTGCCATTTTGCTTGATTCCCCCTGCCATCCTGCTTTTTTTTTTGTCTTTGTGTGTAAAATGTGTCTCTTGCAGATAGCATATTGATGGGTCCTGATCTCTGTCTCTCAACTGGTACATTTATTCCATTTAAATTCAGTGAATTATCAATAGGTATGAATTTGTTGGTTTTATTTATTTTTTGTGTATTTTGTGGTTCTGCTGGTTTCTTTGTTCCACATAATTTTCTGTGCTGAGTTCATTTTGTTTGTGGGTTTTCTTACAAATTGCTTCATTGCTGTTGTTTTAGTGTGTATGAAATCTTTATGATTTTACTCTTTATTTTTTTTTCATACTCAATAAGATAACAATGTTTATTTTTAAATTTTTTATTATTTTTTTAAAGTAACACTTTCCTACAAAGAATACAAGATGCAAATGTAGAAGTTTTAATTTATAACAATAAATTTTCATAATGCTTGTAATACTTTTTAAAGTGGGGGAGAGAGAATATGAGGTAGACAAAAAGATAGAAAAAAAAAAAGAGAGCGAGAGAAGAATGAAGGGGAAAGAGCTACATAAAAGAGGGTAGAAAAGAATGAACAAAATAAATTTAACTGGCAGAGGACCCACCAGCAATAACAGTGAAACTCTTAGCAATGTGAGTTTTTGCCTCGTAATGAATTCATAAGACATTCTGGTCTTGCTTCATCCACAAGGACTAACCCCTCACAATTGTAAGCAGATAAAGTTGAAGGAGCGGAAAAGATGCCCATGCACAGGGTTGAATGGAAGTGTGAAGGCTTTGGGAGTAGTTACAGAAAAACCTTGGGTAAGCAGAGTGATAGTGTGGTGGGAGAGGGCAGGACACAGGAGAGTGAGAGGAGCAAAAAAGGTGAGGAAAGAACTTCAGAAGAGGAGCCTGCGAAGTGTTTGGAAAGGCCCACCAGTGGTGGTATAAAAATATAAAAGTAACAGAGCATACTCTTTGATTTTTCAGAAACAGGAGGAGTTGGAGTATGGTGAGAGGGTTAGCTGAGAAGAAGAATCCAGAGCAGTGCAGCCCTGGACATGGACAAGACAATGGAGCCCACAGGTCATGAGTACGCATGGTACCTAGAGAGATGCACAGGACAAAATACTAATTTCTAGGACCTCTGGTTTGAGGACATGGTCCTGGAAAGAAATGCTGAAGTCCATTACAAGAAGCACTGGGACCATACACAGCGCTGGTGTTTTCTGGGCATCAAGGTTGCCTGGCTTCCTAAATTACTTCCTAGGCTTTACCATGAGGCAATCACAAACATCTCATAACTGGCTGCTCTGGAGAAACCAATGACCAGTGAGTTTACAGTTCAAAAAATAAAGTATAAGTAAATCAACAGTGATGGGTAAAGGGAGAGGAAAATGGAAAAGGGTCTTCTTCTCATCTGTCCCCACAGAATTCATGTTTCTCAGAGGGAAGAAGAAAAACAGAACTTAACATTTCCATTCTTTTCACATCAAATGGTTATTCCAGAGAAAGTACAGCAGCATATGGACTCTTCTGAAGGAAAAAAAAGATGAAAGGAGCCAGGGCATCTCTGTCTTCCTGTGGAAGATTCTATTGAACCATCCTTTGAGCGATGCTGTATCCAATATGTTTTAGCTTCATGGCCAACTCCTGGTAATGGCTCTGGCCAGTGCTGTTCTTCTTGGGTTGAGAAGGCAAATTGTGATCTGGGTGCCTTGACATTGTTGAAACAAGCTGGGAGCTGACAAGTTGGTACATGCATGCCTTCCCTCTTTTTTATTTTGATGAGAAGGTTTATTAATTTACCTTGAGGCTATTCTGCGCCTTATTATTTCTTCCCAAGTTGAAATCTACTTGATTTCTTCATTTGGAAGTTCTGTGACTACACTATTTATTCCCTCCTTTCACTTTGCACTTGTCTTCATTTTACAAACTGATATCTCTGGTTTCCTATTTTCAATCTTGTAGGTTTATTTTACTTTGGATACTTCTATATCTGGGTTGGTTTGGGGTAGTGTTTCATGTGTATCAGTTTCAGCTTGTTGTCTACCATTGTTGGTTCTGTCTGAAGAACTCCCTTTAGTATATCTTGGAAGGTTGGTCTAGTTTTTACAAAATGGTGAAATAATCATATTTGAGGGACAATTTGGCTGGGTGCATAATTGCTTGTTGTGAATTATTTTTCCCTTGGAGTTTTATGTATGTCATCCCAATGCTGTCTTCCAATAAATTAGAGCTTAATCTTATTTGTCCTCCTTTGTAAGCAACTTTTTGTTTTTCTTGAGCAGATTTCAGGATTCTTTCCTTATCTTTGGTTTGCAGAGTTTGATTATGCCTTGGTGATTTTCTTTTGTGGGTCTGTCCTGGTTGTGATTTGTTGAGCTTCTTGAATGCAGATTTTTTCATCTTTCAAAATCTCTATATCTTTCTAAAACATCAATGTCTTAATTTAAAAGAATGGGAACAGTGCATCTACCTCATAGTATTATGGGAAGTATGTGTACTTATTAATGCTAATCTCTTCATTTGGAGTGTGGCATTTCAGTATTTACTATTTTCTTTTTAAGTGACATGCTCAGAGTTATGTAAGCTGTTCTACTTTGCTATAATGATATATGATAATACTAATGCCAGGGAATGAATATGTGACTAAGTTTAGATCTTAATAAGTTGTATATTTATTATAGTAAGAAACATTGGTTCTTTCTATTTCTCATTTCAACTGAGAAACAAGCAGTTACACATCATCATCAGCCTAGATCTTAATTAATAGCATGATATTGATTTAAGTAAAACCCTTGATTATTTGGTACATTACTTGAGACCAAAAAAAAAAAAAAAAAGATTTGAAAACATCGCTATTCTTTAATCAAATAAGATATATGGTGGGTGTTTCTTTTACAACTAACTTGACTTTGCCATATATTTTACCATTTTCTATTGCTACAGACAGTCAAATTGTATACAAAAGTCCTTTAAGTCCACAGATACGTTCACTCTAAGCAATTTCTTTGTTCTTTAATAACAATTTCCATCAATACTCCAGGTAGTCACTGCTCAGAATCCAGTTCCTCTCTGACAGTTGACTGTTGGGGGTCCTTCAGTGACATTTCTTTAGCAGGTGCATTGTGATATTTTTCACAGCCATCATGGTCTCTGTGCAGGTGGGTTTGATGAGCATCTCTGGGAGTAAAAATCCAAAATGCCCAGTGTCACGGAGTTCAAAAGCAAATGCATAGGGTATTCCATTTTTGTATGCCCAATCCATTGAGCTACCAGAACTCACATCTAAAAGTTAAAAAAGAAAAGAAAATTAGCCTCACAAATACTGAAATTAACCCACTGCCTTTGAGTAGATTCTAACTCATTACAACCCTGTAGGACAGAGAAGAACTGCTCCATAGGATTTCTGACACTAACTATCTATGGAAGCACAAAGTGTCATTTTTTCCCCATGGAGCAAGAGGTGGGTTTGAACCTTGTGATTAGTAGTCCAGTGCGTAACCCACGGCACTACCAGTGATGCTTAGCCTTACTACAGAGTCTATATAGTTTTCAAAATGTGTACCTAGCAGTTGTTTACAGAGTTATTCCAAACCCCCCAATTAAATATCATTTCATTAAGAATTATTTAACTGTAGTACTATAACATTTTTGAAGATCTAAATATTAATGCCTTTTTAGTATAATACCCTCAAAGTTGCTCAATCTGAATTCTGATAATAGTTATTTCCACTGTCACTTATTCACTAGGAGACAAATCCATTGTCAAGGTTTGAATTGTGTCCCCCAAAATATGTATCAACTTGATGGACATGATTCTTAGTGATTGGGTAGTTATGTAAAGATGCAAAGTGAAAGTTATATAATTATTAGTCCTCCCCCATTTAGTGTTCTGATATAACGTAATCACCTCATGATGAGACCTAATATAATGTGGTCATATCTATGATGATATCTGCTATGAGAAATCAATCAACTTAAAAGGAAGCTTCATTGGATATGTGACCTCCATCACCTTTTATCTTACAAGAGATAAGAGGCAAGAGAAGATAGCAGAGGAAAGGGTTTGCTAACACCAAGAAAGAAGAGTTGGGAGCAGAGTACATGCTTTGATCCAGGGTATCTGCAGTGGGAGCCTCTTAAACCCAGAGGAAGATTGATGCCATGAACATGACCCACGGGTGCTGAAAGGAAACAAGAAACTTCCTCATAAATTGTGAGCCAACAAATAACGAAAGTCTTGCCCTTGAACTAGTACTCTGAATTTATACTTCTAGCTTCCTAAACTGTGAGATACTGTCCTATAAGATAATATCTATGCGCCTACAAGGAAGACCAGTTAATACCACTATTATTCAAATTTACACACCCATCACTAAAGCCAATGATGATGAAATTGAAGAATTCTATCAACTTCTTCAGTCTGAAACTGATCAAACATACAATCAAGATGCATGAATAATTACTGGTGACTGGAATGTGAAAGTTGGAACCAAAGAGGGAGAATCAGTAATTGGAAAATATGGCCTTGGTGATAGAAATTATGCTTGAGATTGCATGATGGAATTTTGCAAACAACTTATTCATTGCAAATAACTTTTTAAAACAACATCAACAGTGACTACATACATTGACTTCACCAACTAGAATACACAGGACTCAAACTGACTACATCTGTGGAAGAGATAATGGAGAAGCTCAATATCATTAGCCAAAACAAGGCCAAGGACTGAATGTGGAGCAGACCATCACTTACTCATATGAATGTTCAGACTGAAGTTGAAGAAAATTACAACAAGCCCACAATAGTCAAAATATGGCCTTGAACATACCCCAACTGAATTTACTGACCATCTCAAGAACAGATTTAATGTGCTAAACACAATGTAGATCAGGGGAAGAATTCTTATGTTATCTAGATCTTGATCTAGATAACTATTGGTTCTCTACTACTTCTCCAGGATCTATTTCATTTATAAAGAGTTCTCTCTTTCATCTTCATTGACTAAAATGCTCAAGAGCCCCTTTCTTAAGAAATTATTTCCTTTCCCGGATCCTGTTACATACACACACACATATATTTATATACACCCTTGGTCACCACCATCTTTATCTTCTTCCATTTGCTTCAGAGCTCAAAAGAGTATCTATGTTGCTTCTATATCCTCTTTTAATCTTATTCTTGCCTTCTATCAGTACAGCCTGGTCTGACCACTTTGTGTCTAATTAATCCCGTCATTTTCTACCAGTCTATGGTGAGCTGTGGGTTAGTGTGCTATACTTCACACCACATGGTTTGAAATACAAGGTCGGTGGTTCAAGCTCACCAGGTGCTCCTTGGAAACCCTATACAGGGTCGCTATGGGTCAGAACTGACTCAACAGCACTTAACAACAATAATTAAAACTTTATTCTTGATGGGCTCTGATGATTATCCACCTAATCTCTTTAATTTCTTCCCCCTCAGATCCCACATTCAACTTTGCAACAACATTTCACAGAGCATCTAACAATCCCTTCTAGAAACACTTTTGGGCTCTTAGGGTCTCTTACTTTCTACTCCTTGAGCACAGACCTTGGAAGCACAGGCCTGAGGCTCAGGTGCTGGCTGGGGTTGTAACCCGATTCTACCTTTTGACTTCTCTGTGGCTCACTCTCCTTTTTCGAAAACAGGAATGATAATACTTAATTTACAGGGTTGTTATGAGGATTAAGTGAAATAATAACTCATTGTAAATTGCTCAAGATATGTTAGCTGGTACTATTTTGCATCTTTACAACCTAAAGTGCTAAAAATGTAGATTTTAGTGTAGCAGGATCTTTATAATTATTTATTTAATGCATAAATGTTATATAGAAAAATCTTTTTTTTTAATGCTATTTTCCCAGGACAGAGTTAGAGGTACAAGCTTTATGTGAAAAGAATAATTAAATAACTGCTGTTTCTCCAATTCTCCTTCCTTTGATTAAGGACAGAGTATAAACTGTGACTTCTGCATGCTTCCCTAGGTTAGAAAACACTACAATTGTAAATAGTAGTCGTAGTAGCAAAGCTAGAGACAGTATATGCAACAGCTACCTCATGGTTATGTGGCAACCTCATTCCTATGGCAACAGATTGTTTTTGATAAAAATAATAATCTGACTGTGCCTTGATAGCTGATGAAAAGGTCAGCTGTGCATAAGATTAAAAAAAACAATGTTTTAAAATTGTCCGTATATTTTGTTGTTGTTAAATGCTGTGGAGTTGGTTCTGTCTCACAGTGATCGTGTATAGGATTTCAGAGGAGCAGCTGGTGGGATTGAACCAACAACCATTTGATTAGCAGTTCATTTGATTAGCTTATCTTACAGCACTACAGTCATGCTTAATGTTAATTGGTACTGTGATTTTTTGATACCCTATAGCTCCATTCAGTGTGACTCTGCTGAAAAACAATTCTAAAAGAGCAACATAGGAGCAGTGATTATGGACTTTAAAAAGAATTCTATTGATAACACCATGCATTCTTATTATTAGGGTAAATTTGTTTGACAAGCAATGTTAATCGACAGACCAAGCTTATCTACTGAAGGCTGAAGGAATTGAGTGGTGAGATGTTAGGAATATAATGATGGGTAGATTTAAAGACATCAAGGAGAAATTTGCTACCTCTGAGAAGCATAAGATGTTGCTATTTATACTTACATGTATGTTGTTGTAGCGTCAGTTCCTACTCATAGCGACTCTGCATAGGGTTTCCAAGGAGCAGCTGGTGGGTTTGAACTGTCGACCTAGTGGTTAGCATTTCAGTGCTTATCCTACAGCACCACACCAGGGTTCCACCCAATGTATAAGTACTTTTATATACATACACTTTATATACATATACCTATATCTTTATATGGAGTCCTGGTGTGGCGCTGTGGGCTAATTTGAACTGCAAGGTTGGTGGTTCAAGCTCACCAGCTGCTCCTTGGAAACCCTATACAGGGTCGCTATGGGTCGGAATCGACTTGAAAACACTTAACAACAACAACAACAACAACAACAACATACCTTTATATGCATACATATTGTTGTTGATGTTAGGTCCTGTTGATTCAATTCTGACTCATAATGACCCCGTGTTGTAGAGTAGAACTGTTCCATAGGGTTTTCTTGGTTGTAATCTTTACAGAAATAGATCACCACGTCTTCCTCCTTGGAAGCTGCTGTGCAGGTAGGAACCACCAACCTTTCAGTTAGCAGTAGACTGCTTAACTGTTTGTGCCACCAAGGATTGTGTATATATACATGGGTGTACATGTATATGTATATATGTTGCTAAGTGCTATTGTGTGTGTGTATATACTGTTGTTGTTAAGTGTTGTTGAGTCAGTTCCTACCCATAGCAACCCTGTATGTATATAAATTGTTGTTAAGTGCTGTCAAGTTGGTTCTGACTCAAAGTGACCCTGTATAGAGTTTCCAAGAAGTGGCTGGAGAACTTGAACCTCCGACCTTTCGGTTCAAACTGACTTCGCAGTCCAGCACATTAACCAATAGCACTATACCAGGGCTCTCTCTCTCTCTATATATAGAAATATATATGTGTAAAATGTATGCATAATTTATGACTAGTATTTCCAAGTCTTATGGTCAGTGAATTTTAGATTCTGAAAGGCCTTTGGAAATGATCCAGCCCAATTTCCCATTTCATAGTTGTAGGAACCAAAGTCCAGGATTAATAAATATGACCAGGATCATCTACACCTGGCTAGTGACAGAATTAGGACTAGAATCCATGTCTCCTGATTCTGTGCCTAAATTCTTTCCACATACCCAGTGGCTCTTAATTCATACCAACACTTACTTACCTTCTGAAGGAAAATTTAACTGAAAATACTACATAATGAATCAAATTTCATAACAAGAGTGGTGGGGAAAAGGAAGAAAAGGGAAGTTAATTTCTTCTAGGCCTGAAGCATTTACTTCACTATCTTCTCAAGACCAATTTCCACCCTTACAGTAGTTAAAACAGCTTAAGGAGCCCATTTTGGTTCTTTCTGTGGCCCTAAGATTTCAACTCAACTTCTAGTCATTACTGCATGCTCAAAACATTCTCTGCTTAGACTATTGTTTAAATTTGTACAATGAACAACCTAACCAGATGTAAACTCCCTCCATTTTCCTTGGCTAATTTGATAGTAAAAAAATCACTTTAAGGGGAACTCCTTTTCTCCTTTCTAGAGGGAAGTCCTTTCAAAGGGTATTGGTTCAAGAGGTAACATACAGGACACTTACACAATGTGCTGGAGGCAGGTCCATATCTATACTGTACCCCGTATACTGACCGAAGTGCATTAACAGCTCTATAAGCTGCAGATTCCTGTGGGGAGGCAGTGTGAAGAAATGAGAATTATTTATGTCATTGCACTGAAATAAAAAATACAAAACAACAACATTCAGATGGTGTTGAGCCTTATTGGTCATCAACACATAAAACAACAATCTGCATATTCACATATGTTAGTAATAATATTATATTACTCTTATATGAGAGAGCTTCAAAAAGTTCATGAAAAAATTTCATTATCTTTTCACTCCATTTTCCCAATAACTTTGTGAAACCCTCTCTTCTCATATGCTATAAAATTAGTACATTTTAGAGCACATTAACACACTTGATTTGATTCTTAGAATGAGTCAGTGATCAGATAACTTTTCATTTTACTGATGAGAAAAAGGAAGACTCTGTGAGGTTAAGGGAGTGAAGTGGGATGTGGTTGATATAGGAAAGTTACTCATAACTTCTGATGCTGATTTAGTGGCTCCTGGTGTGGTGCTGTAGGATCCGCAATGGACTCTGAACCACAAGTTCAGTGGTTCAGACCCATCAGCTGCTCCTTGGAAACCTTGTTATACAGGGTCATTATGAGTTGGAACGGATTGAACAGCACTTAAAAACAACAACAACACTTCACTTATTTTAGGGACATTCTATAAATTGCAGGAGATTTGAAAGGTTAGGAATCATGTCAGTCTTACTCATAACTGTATACCCAGTACTTAGCAATGTGCCTGTATATAGTAGATGTTTAATCAATATTTCTTGTATGAATGTTGAATAAGCACAGATATTTAAAAGTATCAAGATAATTTTATTGATTCTTAAGTACTTTAGTGAATAATATTCAAGACATTTAAAATACAACTGGGTCAATTAAGAAGCACTTGAATTCAGTAAGAATGACTTCTCTCATATTAGTGTGTTTTTTCTCACTGGGCATAGGAATAATAATTTCAGAATGCTGCATGAATTCTAAGGTGGCTCTGTGGGCTAATGCCTTAGACTGCAAAGTCATTTGAACTTCAAGGTTGGTGGTTCAAGCTCACCAGCTGCTCCTTGGAAACCCTATACAGGGTCTATATGGGTTGGAATCGACTTGACGGCACTTAACAACAACAACAACAACAACACATCTCTGGCAGAGTTAAGTTAGGCACGCCTAAGATTTAGAAATTCCGAGGTGGAACTCTTCCTATCAATCTCAAAAATCAAGAAGAATATTATTTAGTATTATATTTCTAATAAAAATTCAATGAAGTGAATATTCAAGCAAGGATTAGAATAATATGACTGTCCTTTAATTTTCTTTTAAACGATATCAAAGCACTAGTTTCAGCAAGGAGTTAGAGAAGTATTGTATGACATGTGGGAAGAAAAGAAGTATGTTGAAACCAATATACAATTCTCCTATTTCAATTTGCCTATGAATAATTTAAGACTTAAATTGAAGCACTCTGGCAACATGGTAGAGTGTGTTGGAGTGAGCTCTCGTTTGCTGTCCTCATTCACCTCAGGGATGCAGAAGGCAATGTTTGCAGCAACTGCCACCTTTTGTGAGTATTTAGGGACCTGGCTCCAGAACCTTGCAGGCTACTTACTATGGATCTCGTTGTTGATGACATTCTCCTCAGAGGAGCCAGCAGAAAAGGAGTATGAACACCACAATCCAGTGTCTTTATAGAGAATGTTCTAAGATTTTTACATTTAGTCCAACAATCTCAGCAATCTTCCATGTAGGGTTACAGACTGGTTCATTCTGGTTCAGTCCCTGCTGAGAATTTGCCTTTCTACTCTAGATACAGTGAATCAGCATCTACGGTTTAACAGGATCCCCAGGTGATTCTTATGAGAATTATCCGGAGAACGTGTTTAAATGTGGATTCAATATATCGAAGGATCCCTGGCAGTAAAGTGGGTTAAACTCTGGTGGGTGGTTCAAAACCACCAGCCTCTTTCAAGGGAGAAAGATGACACCATTTGCTGCTGTAAAGATTTATAGTGTCTCGGAAACCCTAAGGAATAGTTCTACTCTATTCTATAGGGTCTCTGTGAGTCAGTATCAGGTCGATGGCAGTGAGTTCAGTATATCTTGGGTACAAATGCAAATTCTCAGTACTGGGTAGAACTGGTTTAAAGCCCTGCTTTTAAGGCAAGATATTCTTATATTTTGGAAGACTATTGCATTTGGCTGGTGAGAAGACCTTTGTTCCTCATCATTTCAGATAATTAAACCCCAGAAATAATCTACTAAGGAAAAATAACAGAAAATGACTTTGCATATTTAAACAAGCATTTGACTGCTTTTAACTTTTTAGGCTTTTTGCACTTCATCCACTTGGGCAAGAGTGTACATATAAGAGGGTTAGATGTAATTTTTCTACAAAAAGTGAAAACTCCATCATATTTCCTAAGGATTACTTTCCAGGATGGCACAGCTCGCAGCTTAGATGAAGGAGTTCACATAAGTAATTTTGTTCTCTGTTGGCCTTTTTTTCTAACTGGCCAAGAAGGACCTTGGTGTTAGTCTTCGAGGCCTTTCTGATTCATGGAAACCCTACATGTTCTATAGGGTTTTCTTGGCTATAGTTGCAATGGAAATAGATTGTTACAACTTCTTCTGGGTTGCCTCTGGGTGGATTTGAACCACCCAAATTTTAAGTTAACAGTCAACTACTTAACTGTTTGACCACTCTTGTATATCTAGAAAGTCCTTACTTAATGGCCCTCAGGTAAGTAAGAAGTATATTTTTAATTTAAATATTCCCATATTTATTATTGTTGTTGTTTCTGACTTATGAAGACCACCGGACTGCTCCATAGGGTTTCCTTGGCTGTAATCTCTATGGAGGTAGACTGATAGGGCTATATTTTCATGGTACCACTGTATGAGTTTAAACTGCCAATGTTTGGTTACCAGCCAAGCACAACCATTTATGCTACCCAGGAGTGGTGGTGTGATGCTGTAGGATAAGCACTGGACTGCTAACCGCAAGTCACAAGTGACATGGCACTTAACAACAACAATAACAGGGACTTATAGTGATTTATAGAATAACTTAAAAAAAAAAAAAGTTAGTGGAAACAGACACCTACATACAATGGAAGGTTTTTGAGCAAATTGAATAGAATATAATTAACTCTAGTTAATATTAGAATCTGCCCAGTTTCTGAGAATTATAATCTTGCTTTTTGGCTATTTAGTTAAAATTTTAAAATTTCAATTTTAGCATTGGTGATATTTTGGGTCAGGTAACTATTTGTTGTAAATGTTTACTATGCATTATAGAATATTTTGCAAGCTCCTTGGTCTCAGCCCAGTAGATTATAGTAGCATCCCTCTACCTGGTTGTGAAGATGACAAATTTATCTGTTGTTGTGTGCCGTGGAGTCAGTTCTGACACACAGCGATCCTGCGTAGGGTTTCCAAGGAGCATCTGGTGAGTTTGAACCTCTGACCTTGTGTGGTTCAAACGGACCTTGCAGTCCAGTGCTTCAACCCACAGCACCACACCACACTAGATTGTAGACATTGCCAAATATTCTCTCAGGGTGAACCACTGACCTATTCTTATGCCATATTATCCAAACCAAGTCAAATGATAAGCTGGCTTAACTCTTGGGGGGAAGATCAATTTTAAGATATGGAGAACGTTCTCATGTAATAGTTTTTGTATATCTTTGCATATTATATATTCCACATAGTCTATTGTGAGGATACTGTTTCTGATCTCAAAAGGACTGAATATTTGTCGATAGAAACACTGTTCTACATGTGGTTAGGTACCAGGTCAACAGCAACAACAAAAAACATGGAAGTCTTTTTGACCAGAGAGCAACTGAAGAACAGCACTGTGGAATAGAAATACCACCCTTATAATATTCCTCAAAATGGAATTTGCTCAGAATTCTTGTGTGGACTGCCAAGAACAAAGCTCCCCTATTGGAGAGAATGAAAGCCTTCTCTCAGACCCTGTTGTGGCCCTACCATCCTCCCATTTCTTTCATCAGAGATCAGAAATTCCTAACACCCCAAATGTTTGGTGAGGATTTGGAGTTCAACGTATAGTGAGAACGGGAGTGCTTCTTTTTAATAAAAACTTTTAATCTAAGTATAACATACACAGAAGAGTGCACAAATCTTAAATTTATGGCTCAGCAAATGATCCCAAACTAAATGCACTCAGATGAACACTTTTCTGGCCAATCAGTAGAACCCAGTACATGAACTAGATGGCATAAGGCAACAACAGCAACAAATATGAAAATATTTAAAAATATACTTCTTATTTACCTGAGGGCCAATAAGTAAGGCCATAGGTACTTTCTAGGCATACACCTGGGTGGGTGGTACATACAGTTAAGTACTTGACTGCTAACTTAAAATTTGGGTGGTTCAAAACCACCCAGAGGCAACATAGAAGAAAGGTGTAACCGTCTGCTTCCATTACAATTAGAGTCAAGAAAACCCCTCTGTTGTTGTTGTCGTTCAGTTCTATCTGTAACACATGGAGTCTCCATGAGTCTGAAGTGCCTCGATGACAACTAACGACAAGGCCCTTTGTGGCCAATTAGAAAGAAAGAACAACAGAGAATAAAGTCACTTAAGTGAAGACTTTCAAATAGGTTTCTAGCTATGCCAAACTTGTGCTCTCTCCCATTCACATTGACCCTCCCCCAAATTAACTGCTATCCTGACTTCTAACACTATTGATTAATTTTGCCTGATTTTAAACATTCTAAACCGTTAGGTGCTATGTTGTTATTGTTATTTGTCATAGGTTGATTCTGACTCATTGTGACCCCATGCTTGCAGAGTAGACTGCTCTATAGGGTTTCTAAGGCTGGGGCCTTTGGGAAGCAGATTGTCAGGTTTGTCTTCCAAGATGCTTCTAGGTGGGTTCAAATTGCCAACCTTTCAGTTAATAGTAGAGAACTAAATTGTTTGTGTCATCTAGGGATCTGGGTTTGATGCTATAGGCTCTGAAACAGACTTTATAATGAAATATGCCCATGATGGATAGCTTAGAGGGTTTCTGAAATAAGAAGAATAAGGAACATTACCTTTTTTCCATTTTCAAGTAATCTTATGCTCACTCTTAGCTGCTGACTTGTCAGACACATGCCAAGAGACTTAGTAGCATTAAGCAAATAGTGCTTATAAATTAAAACTTGCTTTTAATTAACGAGAGTTGGACTATAATCTATGAATAATTATTTACTCAATAAAGTTAATTATAGTCCGGCATATGTGACCGAAGCCATAATATTAATCAAATCCATCCTGACCTTTTCACTATAGTCTGTGGTAAGAATGTAAATAGAATAAAATGACATCAATACATTTGGGAGGCAGCAAAGTCCAGTGGTTAAAAACAACAACTCTGACTGTTAGATCAGGGCTGAGTCCTGGCTATGATGATACTTAGCGACTTTGTTCTCTTAGTCTAACTACTTAATCTCTCTGGCTCTCAGTTTCCTCATCTGTAAATTAGGGATAATAGCAGACCTACCTTTTAAGGTGGTTATGAGGTAGAGTAAATGAGTTAATATATGTAAAGCACCATCTGCTTCCTGTTACTACTAACTCTCTTAGCATTAGAAAGGAAGCATAAAGTCCAAGACACATGTAGAAAGTTAAATACTTACTACGCAGCTGAAATTAGGGATGGTTGCATATTTGTAAGAATAGGGATACAGCAACATCTGAGCATATGCATGAAAGGAGAGGTAAGCCCTAATGTGCTTTTTGTGTTTTCGGAGGAAGTTGGCTACAGCTTTCACTTCTGGCTCAGATTCTGGGAAAGGTCCACAGTATGTGTCGTCACAAGGGTGCATAGAAGCTCCTTCATCTGCAAAGTTGGAAAAGAAGATTGGTTGGGAGAAGGGGCAGCGAAAAAGCCAGAAATATGAATCAACATTGTTAAATTGTGATTTTTCTTTTTCTTACATAAACATATAGTAGTACTAAGGAATCATCTCATTTCTAATTTTATGGAATTCAATACTGAGAAACTCAAGGTGATCCAAACCACCAGAGCAATAGGCAGCATGAATAGGAAACAGACATTAGCTGTTTCCTGCACAAACCACTCTACTTGGGTGGTTTTGTGAGCTGTTGGTTCTTTTGCTGACCCCCAGAGTAGATTAGGTCTTCTGTTTGTATACTCCATAAGACCTGAACTTTTCCTTTATAGCACCTAACACACTTGTCATCAGTGTCATTTTATACTGTTCTAGGTGTTTTCTGAGATACGCTGCTAAACAATACAGGACAAAATCTCTGCTAACATAGACTCTACATTAAAACTGGATTCCCTTTTAGACTCTAATGTTCCATAACGACAGAATGCATCAAACAACTTTTTACTATGCCTTCAGATCAGCAGTATCCAAATTGATTTTATAAAACTCAAGCAGCTTTTCCAGGTATCTTGGGGCCCGTTACGGCACAGCTAAGAAATTTTCAACATGAAATTTTAGTAATTTTTAAATTATCATGTAAGACACACTTTTTAGGAGATCTGTGGAGAGAGGTAGAAGGAAATAAGATTCCACTATATCAATCAAGTATAACAGTTCTAAGAAATTTTGGAAACTTAAGTTTTTCATTGTTATTTAGTATTTCAGGCATTACTATCTCTGCCCTGTGCCTGGGAAAGCATAACTCTCTCCATAAATTGGTTTTGTGATTCTGTGATGTTGTCAAATTCTACTGAATATAAAAAGACAACAAAGTCAAAGCAGGTTAAATCTTGAGTACATTAAGTCTAGTTTATGATATAGAAGAGTCATGGGTAAAGATGATAAACTAATAGCAATTGTGGGATTCCTTCTTTGACCCTAAGCCTAGAAATGCCCCCAGAAGCAAGTGGAAGAAGGGTGGAACTTAGTATAAAAACAATAGGTGATACTCCCAAGGGAACGGAAAAAATAAAGAGACATCTGAGGAACAACGATGTCTGAGAACTGCAAAGACAGACCACAACTGATCCACTGATTTTGGAAAGAACAGAACTAATGAGCCAGGGAAATATCACAATTTAAAATAATCCAAATATATTCTCAAAGATCTATAGGAAAACACTGGAAATCTGTATGAGACAAAGACCAAAACCAAACCTGTTGCCTACGAGTCAGTTCTGACTCATGATAGCTCTATGCATCACAGAGTAGAACTGCTCCATAGCTTTTTTTTTAAATGTAAATTTTACAGAAGAAGATTCCAGGGCCTTCTGTGGTGCCACTGGACAAAGAGTTATAAAATAGAACCAATCAGAAGTAGTGGGTAGAAATAAATAATTGAATCTGGGTTGAAAGACTATACTTCATGAATGAATTAGTGAGGTGGAGCAGGTTTTGAGATGCTGCCAGTAAACATCAGGAATGGATAAAGAGTTGAAAAGTGAGAGAAAAATGAAAAGACATAAAAAATGGAAGTACAAATATCTGACTAAAAATAGTCTTAGAAGGAGAGAGAAAAATAAATAAAATGAGGCTAACTATTTGAAGAACTACTAATGGAAAGCTTCTCACAATTAAAGAAAGATTGAATGGATCTATTCTGTACCAAACAAGAGCCATAAACGAGGAAGTAGCAACACTTGACACATTAAAGTGAATATTTTCCAGAGGGGGTGGGAAAAGCAGGCCATCTAGAAAAGAATAAAAATCAGAGTCATATTTTAACTTTCCAATGACAGCTCTAGAGTATTTTGAAAGTTTTTTTTTTTTTTTTAAAGGATCCTTGAACTTATACTTTTAATATCTATGTGAGTTCTCAAAACCAATTACTGAGTACTAGTCCCGACTTGTTCCTGCAAGATGTTGTTGTTAAGTGCCATCGAGTCAGTTCCAACTCATAGCCATCCTGTATAGGGTTTTTGAGGAGCAGCTGGTGAGTTTGAACTATCAACCTTGCGATTCAAACCAACCTTGCAGTCCAGTGCACTAACCCGCAATGCCACACCAGTATGCGAATAGGCAACTTTAACTTGAGAACTTCCCATTGATATGGCCAAACTTTATTTACAACTGTACTTTGGACTGAGATTCTTTCAATCCAATCCTTCTCCTTGCCCCCTTCCTTTATAAATGCCAGACCTGCATCATGATCTGAAGGCTTTCATAGCCGACTCTTTTAAGATGTCAGCAAGGCCATTCTCTTTATGAAGATTCTCAGGGAGGATACTTGTGGTTATTGGTAATCCTTGACATTCCTTGGCTTGTAGATGCATCACACCAGTCTCTACCTCTATCTTTCCATGGTCACCTTTCCTGTGTGCTTGTCTCTCAGTGTTTCTTTTCTTTTTATAAGAAACCCAGTCATATTGGATTTAGTGTTCATTCTATTCCAGTATGACTTCATTTGTAACTGATTACATCTGCAAAGGCCCTATTTCCAAATAAGGTCCTATTCTGAGTTTCTGGGAATGACAGAAATTTTGGAGGAACAATATTCAACCTCGTCCAGGAATGGTACCAAGAAGAAACATTAAAGAAATACTTAGAAGATTAAACTGTCAGAGTTAGGTAACTGGCTAAACATGAAGAATGAAAGGTGAATCCCATTTTAGATATGTTGAGTTTCAGAAGGTTGGGGAATGCTGGTGTTGTTATTTACTGTTGAGTTGATTCTGACCCACAGCTACCCCATATGACGGAGCAAAACTGCCCCATAGAGTGTTCTTGGCTGCAGTCTTTACAGAAGTAGATCACGAGGTCTTATAGAGAAAGACCCGGTGATCTGCTTCTCTTGAAGACCTGCTTGGTGGTTTCCAACTGTCAACCTTTCTGTTTAATAGCTGGAAGCTTAACTGCATGCATTACCTGGGCTCATTGGGAATGCCAGTTGTTGTTGTTAAATGCTATCAAGTTAGTTCAACTCACAGAGACCCTTTACAGGGTTTCCAAGGCTTGTAAGTCTTTGCAGGATCAGAAATTCTCATCATTCTCCCATGGAGTGGTTGGTAGGCTTGAAGCACTGACCTTGTGGTTCACAGTGCGGTACTTATCCTACAGAGCCACTGTGCTCCCGGAATGCCAGTAGAGATGTCTAGTAGGCTACTGAATATGAGTATGACACTTAAATGAAACAGTAAGCTAAAGAAAAAGATTTGTGAGTCATCACTATTTTATGAGAGTGTTGTAGTTGTTATGTGCCATCGAGTCAGAGTCAAGTTATAGTGACTTTGTGTAGGGTTTCTGAGGATCAGTTAGTGGGTTTGAACCACTAATCTAGCAGCTAGCAGTCCAGTGCTTATCTTTCAGTGTCATGGAAAAACAAAAATCAAGTCAAACTATGGAGAAACACCAGTATTCAAGGGTTAAGAAGATTAAGAAAAACTTAACATTCAGACTAAGAAGTTGTCCTGAAGTTACAATTTCAAATCTTAGCAACCCCATATACAGAACAAAACACTGCCTGGTTCTGCGCCATCCTCATGCTTATTGTTACTTTTGAGTCCGTTATTGTTGTCATTTTGTCAATCCCTCTACTTGGAGGTCTTCTTCTTTTTTGTTAACCCTCCACTTTACCAGCATGATGTCCTTTTCCAGGGACTGTTCCCTCCTAATATGTCCCAAGTATGAGAGATGAAGTCTCACCATCTTTACTTCTAAGGAGCATTCTGGCTGTACTCTTCCATGTTCTTCTGGAAGTTTATGGTACTTATAATACTCTTTTTCAACACCATAATTCAAATGCATCAATTTTTCAATGGCTTTCCTTATTCATTGCCCAACTTTCCTTTTTCTGCCCATTCTTTCATCCTTTATTCCTCAATAGCCTGGTATTCACATTTGCAACCCCTGATATTTGGGATCTTAGGTCTTAAGTATACACTAAATACAATGTTAAGGAAATGATTCATTATAGCTTTAATACACACACACACATATTTTCTATAGAAAAAGCAAAGCACTTTTATTGGGAAAATAAATATGCACTTACAGTTCCTGACACCGTCTCTAAGATTTCCCAAATACAAATTCATCCAAGATGATTATTTGGGCATTTTACAACACAATTATTAGGCATTCACAGTACTTAAGGACAACTTGATTTAACATAATGTCAGTATAAGATCAGTTCTGGTGTGGTGCTGTAGGATAAGCATTCGACCATAAGGTTGGTTTGAACCACAAGGTTGGCAGTCAAACTCACGAACCACTCCTTAGAATCCCTATATAGGTTCATGATGGGTCGGAACTGACTCGACACCTGACAACAAGAAGTATAAAATCAAGGAAAGTTCTCTTCTTTTTATGATAGTTAGACATGGACATGAACTGAAGGAAATGGGTCATCCCAACTTTCATCTATATGATAACCTTGTGCAAAAAAAAATTTTTTTTTTAAGTTTTTGTGAATTGAATGAAAATTTACAGGGCAGGTCATCAGTTTTACATTCAACAAATCATATATCTTGTTTCATTACAATGATTATAATCCCTTTCATGTACCATCAGTTAACAGTATTTATCTCTATTCATTTTAGATCTTTTTGTTTTTTAAACACTCAGGCATATATAATAATTTACACCACCAGAGGACACATTCTGCAAGTCTGCCTCCTGGAGGCTAGCTCTCAGTCCCTCTCTTCCCATGAATCTAGAGTCTTCAGCTGCTCCCCCTCTCCATGACCCCATCTTGCTTCCATCTCTGGTGTCACTGCTTCACTGGATAAGGTTCTGCATTCCACTTGTGCTCTTCTCCCTTGATGGCCCTAGGGTCCTCTGTTTCTGAACTGTAAGGTTAGCTCCTCCCCCATTTTTGTTACGAAACTTCTACCTTAACAATTGTGACATTGAAATTAGTCATGATAACAATTACTCACAATTGAATCATAAGAATCTTATCTCCATCTCTCTCTCTTTTTTTTAATGTTTTATTGTGAATTATGTGGTAGTTTACATGGGAGAACATTAGCTTTATATTCATCCTATCCTATATCGTTTCATTGACATGGTTACAATCCCCTCCATGCATCATCAACCAACCAAAGGATATATATACCCTGCAAGCCTGCCCCTCTCAGTCTCTCTGTCTAAAGTGCCCAGCTGCTCCATCTCTCCACATCATCATCTCTACCTCCATCTCAGGCATTACTGCTTCTCTGGGTAGGATCCTACTCTCCTCTTCCCCCTTGATGGTCCCAAGGACCTCTGCTCCTAGACTGCAAATTTAATCATTCCCCTCCTTGGTACAAAATGTCTTCCTTTACATTTCCAACCCTCACAATCAATCCTGATAACAATTATTCACTATTGTATTGCAAGAGACCTATCTGCATTTCCTTTCATCAGCCCAGCCTAGACAGATTGGATACTACTCAGTGGAGATTCTACCTTCCTCCACACCCTCTGGATCTAGGTTCCCTCTTGAAAACTTGTAAGCCAGTCACTTCTTGCCTTTGTAAACTCCTCCCCCCAACTTTGGGTAGCTAATGTCCAAGTTGCTCATCCCTGTCTATTCTGGATATGGAGGGGGTGGGAATGATCCTTGCTGTAAAGATTTGTTCCCTCTTTTAAGCTACTGCATCTAAAGGTGTAGGTCAAGTTCATCAAATTGTATCAGATTACTCTTGTTTCCTCTTCTTTCTTCTTCTAGTTGAGCTCTGATCATCCAGTCATTGAAGCCAGGTAAAGTGGGTATTATCTTAAAGTGTGGGTGTTCTTGTGCATATGCCCTCTCTTCTTATAAGCTGGACACTTCACTCTCTACTGTAGTCCTCCATGGCTATGTCACTGACTCTGGGTCCAAAAGTCCCAGGACTTGCCATATTGCTGGCCAACCAGGTCTCCACCCGGGGTCACTGCAGTCTATTGAATGTTGTAGGACTTGGCTCGCATCTTCATTGCTGTTTTTCCCTCACTTCCCCTTTTAGGTGAAGAATGTGGTCATCAATCAGATTGTGTATTTCCATTGAGTCTTAGTCCTGGAAGGGGGTTTGCTCTGTGGGGACCTGACCACTCGCCTTGATGTCACCTTGGCAAGCAATGTGCTTGTTCTTATAGTAATCAGTAAGTCTGCCTATATTGTTTTGTATTTTTCCTGTAGGTCTGTTTTTAAGAAGTATCTTCTGTTCTTCTAGCCACTCCAGGCTGGTCTTCCCGTCCTTTCAAGTGGAAAATTCCCATCTCTGAAGATACTGATGATGTTCAGGCTTTCACCTATAGTCTTATGTAATGCAGAGGTTCCCCAGGAAGCCTCCTTTACTGGGTACATTGTAGCCCCATTTTAGGTATTCCAATCAGTTATAGGCCAAAGATGGACTTACAAGCTTTCTATGGTGATGTTTCTGGCTATTCCTCTCCAGTAT
>NW_006408554.1:11345071-11347904 GCF_000296735.1 Chrysochloris asiatica | reverse complement strand
AGGGTTTCCAAGGCTGCAAATCTTTATGGGAGCAGAAAGCCTGCCTCATCTTTCTCCTATGAAACAGCTAGTAGTTTTGAGCTGCTGACCTTGGAGTTCACAGCCCAATTCGTAATCACTAAGCTACCAGAGCTCCTTAAAAACAAGTATATCAACTATCAATTCACTCTTCTCAACTTACTGGGCAGTCTACCTGTGGTATAACTGTCAGGTAAAAACATTTTTCTTTGCAATATGGTGGTCCCAAGTTAAAAAACAAAAACAACCATTTCACAGAAAGGAAAGAAACAATATGAAATCAGTATAAGAAATACACTAAACAAGCAAAAATATATGGGAAAACAGGAACATGGAAAATAAAGTTTTGATTTAACTGAAGGAACAGAGCGACTGGTGTACACAGGAATATGTACATCATGGCAAGTCAGGTGAGAGGATTTTAGAGTAGCAATCTATATGACTTGAATCTCCCCTGTTTCCTGAATAAAAATGTCATCTTGCAGTATTATACTTCATGGTTCAGACACCTACCTCCCTTGGCTATATTCCTTATCCACTCTAGCCATTACTTAAAAATGCATCTGAAAAACTGGGGTTTATAGTTTAAGCCCTCGGAAACCCTGTACAGGGTCGCTATGGGTCGGAACCGACTCGACGGCACTTAACAACAACAACAATAGTTTAAGAAGAAAAATAACCACACACAGGTGTTCCCCTTTCTGTGGCTACTTCAGACCTGTGTTTGTTTCTAGAAAATTCCTGAAGAAAATTTAAATATAAGTCTGTGGCTTTGCTAAATCAAGTCTCCCAGTTAATATTTAGAAAACACTCACTGTTAGGGCTAATAGCACTGTTGATGGTACCTATAGAGGGATAGCCAAACATAGTCTTGTCTCAAAACCAGTGTTAAAATCGATCTCTTTGTTGAGAGAAAAAGGGGAGTCTAAAACCACAGTACAGACATAACTAGGACCCTTGTCCTTATGGATCCACACTCCCTTCAGCGTGTTCATCATTATAAATGTTCACTGCCATCTGCCACACTTGCATGATACTGTCTTCTGATACAGAACAAATCACCCAAGGTTCATTGCCAGGAGAAATCAGATATCTTGGCAGTGTGACCACCATGAATAAACAATAGTTCTGGTGGCCCATCTTCTGCATCTTCTGAGGATTGTTCTTCTCCAATATTACTTAAATCCTAGACATTCAGCCTACAATCAGTATCACTGGAAGCCAAAATGGTTTCATTGTGAGGTGACCACCAAACCTGGAATATTTTATCCTTATGTGATTCAAAGGAATGTAACTTAAGTTTTAGATTTCTTAGATCCCACAAAGTAACAGTCTAGTCAGCTGATCCTGTGGCAAGAATGTATTCACTATAAGGATTGAAAGAAAAGAAGTTCACTTCAGCAGTATGGGTGTAAACTGAATGATTTGGTTTGGAAGTATTATTTGAATGAGTATCCCAGATCATAAGTTTCTGATCATCAGCAACTGACCCAATCAGAGACTCATGGAGCAGATGCCAAGAAACATCTTCAACTACTGCTGTGTGTCCAGTAAAGATGGTCTTTGCATTCACCACTTTTCCTTCCTTTAGAACAGTACTGATGTCCCACAGGCAGATGGTAAGGTCATCTGAAGCACTAAGCAAGTGTTCACTGAGATTTGGATTCCAAGAAAGCCCATAGCCTTCCTTTTGATGTCCATGGAGGCGTGGATCTGGGTTACACTCTCCAGAAGGGGTTCTGGTTTAGAAGGGTGTTTCGTGTAGTCAAAAACAAGAACATCACTGGATGGAGTCTTTGTTGCAAAAATGCAAGGGTTCTGGGGCCTATAACAGGCCCTGTTTACTTCTCCTTCGTGGTTGATCTTGATTTCTATTTCAATCGTTCCACTAACTGAGCCAAAACCTCTGAATTCTCCTTTCTGTCATAGTGTGATGCATCAAACTGAGCATCATCATTAGGGAGCTGCACCCTGGCTATCACAAGGTGGTTTTGTTTATCTGATGTGTGTGTTCCCAGAACAAGTCGATGAATGCTGAAGTCTTTCCCTTCTGGTCTGGTTACATCTGGAAGCCACTGTGCAGTTAAGCTGGGCCACTTGAGGGCAAGGGTCATTACCAAATCATAAAGAAAAGGGGTGTTCTTTTTCCATATTTTGTACTCCTCATTAATCACCCATTCTTCCATGGTGTCATCAAAGGCTGCTTCCTTGTCGGCCATGGTGGGCAACTGGCAGGAGAGCAGGAAGGAAACCCAGAGTCGAACGTTGCGGGAGGGGTCCAGTGTTTATTTTATAATGGTATGCAAGGGAAACCAAGATTCAAAAGACAGCCAAGCATCTTAACATTATTTCCCTCCTTTTGCCCATTCCAACCATGTCTCCATCCCTGTATCTCAGAGCCCTGTTGTTCCAAAGTTGTACATACATCATTCTTTACCTCTGTACCACTTAGCCTTTGCAAACCTGCCTAATTGTTCTCTGATTTGCTTTGTTCTTCCATTCCCCTTTCCCTTCTTATATATTGCCCCCCTCCCCAGCACCCAAACTATCCTGTGTCTGTTCCCTGCCCTGGGCTCCACCTTCCCCTCCCTCCCCTCACCCTACTCCCCACATCCCAGCATCCAACATAGAACCTCCCCCGCTTTAGTATGGGTTGTTAGTCTTTTACAGTAGTGGTCCTATTCAGTACTTTTCCTTTTGTGACTGACTAATTTCACTCAACATAATGTCCTCAAGGTTCATCCATGTTATGCGGTGGCTTGCAGCTTCTTTGTTATTCTTCAAGGTAGCATAATATTTCATTGTGTGTATGTAC
>NW_006408554.1:11335302-11342585 GCF_000296735.1 Chrysochloris asiatica | reverse complement strand
CTCTAGTCAAGTTCTGATTATCAAGTCATTGAGGCTAGGTCATATGGGTACTATCTGCAAGTTTGGGTGTTCTTGTGCATCTTCCCTCACTTAATATCAGCAGAGTGCTTCACTCTCAGCTCTAGCCCTCTGTGGCTCTGTTCTTGTCCATGGGATCAGGTGTCCCCAGGTTTCACCACATTTTGGATCATCTTCTCTCTCTCATCTCCAGGTCAATGGGAGTCTATGGAATGTGGTTGAACTCATGCCATTTCTTCACTGTCATTGCCCAACTTTCATATGCTTGTGAGGTGATTGAAAATACCATTGCTTGGGTTGGACTAAGAAGTAGTGGTTAGGAAAGTAAGAGGATCCCAGGGACTAGATGTTTCAAGAAGGAGGTTATAGACTGCATGTAAAATGTATCTTTTTAGAGGTACATTTAATGTATAGTAATAAAATAATTGTGGACTTCTACTAAATTATAATTAAAATGTATTTTTAATGTTTTTTAAAAAAATTTTGCAGAAAGATATATGTCCTCTTCAAATTTGCATGAGAGAGATGAAATCTAACTTAAATACTTTAAGCGTATCCAGGTATTGTTCCTAAATGAACACATGAAATGACTGATAATATAAAATAATTCAAGCACATCATATTCTTAGCCAATATCCTCACTGGATATTATGCAAAAGTGTGCATAATTTAATTTGTAGCCACTGTAGACTTAAAAAAAAAAAAAAATCATTGACTTTTCTAAGAATAGCCATTGGAGGAAGAGTTAATTTACTAAGTAGCAACATGGAAAAATTCTTATAACTTAATATCTAATGGAAAATAAAAAACCCCAGGATATACAATTATATAAATGAGATGATTAAAAATATCCATAGGAAAAAAATAGGCATAAAGAATAAGCTTTACCAGAGAAAGATTGCAGTTTGTTAGGCAGGTGAGATGCTAGATCATTTTTTCTGAACCTCTAATTTCCTGGTGTTGTTCTGTAGGATCAGCACTAGATTGCAAGCCACAAAGTCAGCAGTTCAAATCTACCAGCTCCTCCTCAGAAACCCCTTCTTGGTCACTGTGAGTTGGAACTCGACGATACTCAACAACAACAAATTTCCATAAGGAGCCCTGGTATGGTGCTGTAGGATAAGCACTAGACTGCTGATCACAAGTTTGGTGGTTCAAACCCACCAGCCGCTCTTCAAATACCCTGTACAGGGTTGTTTTGAGTTGGAATTGACACGACGGCACTCAACAACAACAACAACAAATTTCCTTAAGGTAGCACAACAGTTTAGTGCTCTGCTGTGAACTGAAAAGTTGGCCGTTTGAACCCACTCATTCTTCAGGAGATCTGCTAGTGATCTGCTTCTGTAAGGATTCCAGCCAAGAAAACCCTATAGGAAGTTTGACTTTGTCACATGGGGCCACGCTAAGTAAGAATTGACTCTATGGTACTCAATAGCAAAACAGGAATTTGTATAATATTCTGGTGTGGTGCCGTAGGATAAGTACTTGAACATAAGGTTGGTTTGAACCACAAAATTGGTGGTTCAAACTCACCAGTCCCCCCTCGGAAGCCTTATACATGGCAGCAGTGAGTTGAAACAAACTCCATGGCAATTAACAACAAATATATATATTAAGGAGCTCTGGTAGTGTAGTGGTTACCAATACGGCTACAAACCGCAAGGTTAGCAGTTTGAAACTACTAGCTGTTCCGTGGGAGAAAGATGAGGCTTTCTGCTCCTGAAAAGATGTATAGACTTGGAAACCCTGTACAGGGTCGCTATGAGTTGGAACCGACTCCACGGCACATAGCCACCACCATATATATATATGGAGGAAAAACATAGAGATCTGTTAGTCTTAAAAAGGAAATAAAGAAAAAACAGAACAAAGGAAGAACATTTGGTTTTATTTTGTTTTGAAGAAAATGGCTTCTATGGCTACTGACTTGACAGATGCAAGCTGCTGGGCCCTCTAGCAGTATCTGGGGAAGTTGTATAATTGTGGCATGTTGTCAATGTTTACTTGTTTTTTCATTTACAGCTTTAAAACTTAACTTAATTGGGAATACAATGACATTAAATAATTTAATTGTAACCTTTAAAAGAGGTCCTGGTGTGGCACTGTAGGATAAGCACAGGACTGCTAACTTCAAGGTCGGTGGTTCAAACCCACTAGTTGCTCTCTGAAAAGCCTATACAAGGTCACTGTGAGTCAGAACTGACTTGATGGCGCTTAGCAACAACAGATCTTCAAAAATTTCTTTTCACTTGCATCTGGTCTTAGTTATCTAATGCTATTATAACAGAAATATCACATGTGGATGATTTTAATGAACAAGTATATTTTCCTCAAATTTAGGAAGCTAGAAGCCAACATTTAGAGCAAGGGCTCTGGGGAAAGGCCTGAGTCCCCTTTCAGTATCTATAGGCCCAGCATTCCTTGGAGAGCTCCATGTGTTTTGATATCAATCGTCCCAGAATCTAGAACCTTCACAGTGTGGGGATCTCAGGTCCAAAGAATGCACTCCACTCCTAGCTGTTCTATCTTGGTGGTAGGATATCTGTTTGAGTTCTGCTAACTGCTCTCTCCTTTATATAGTTCAAAAAAAGATTGACTCAAGATACAACCTAATCCTGCAGATTTCATCTGGCTTTGTTAACATACTAGAAGTGAAGATTTACAACACAGAGGATAATTACACCAGATCAGAGCCAATCACATCAGATCATATCATGGGGAAGATTGTATCATCTTAGACTCACTCTTGTACATCAACAGAGAAATGCCAGAAATTCAAGCTGGATTCTGAAGAAGACGTGAAATAAGGGATATCATTGCTGGCATTAGCTGGATCTTGACTGAAGGCAGACAACACTAGAGATGTGTTTATTTGTGCTTTATTGACTATGCAAAGGCTTTTGACTGTGTGGATCATGACAAGCTATGGATAACATTACAAAGAATGAATAGTCCAGAACTCTTAATTGTGTTCATAAAGAACCTGTATGCAGACCAAGAGGCAGTCATTCGAACAGAACAAGGGGATACAGAATGGTTTAAAATTAGGAGAGGTGTGTGTCAGGGTAGTATTCTTTCATCACAATCATTCAATCTGTAGGCTGAGAAAATAATCTGAGAAGCTGGATTATATAAGGAAGAACATGGCATCAGGATTGGAAGAAGACTAATTATCAACCTATGCAGATAATACAACCTTTCTTGCTGGAAGCGAAGAGGACTTAAAATACTTACCTATAAAGATCAAAGACTACAATCTTCAGTAAGGATTGCATTTTAATGTAAAGTAAACAAAAATCCTCACAACAGGACCAATAAATAACATCATGATAGATGGAGAAAAGATTGAAGCAAAAAGACTTCATTTTGCATGAATCTACAATCAGCATTCATGGAAGCAGCAGTCAAAAAATCAAATGATGTGTTTCTTTAGGCAAATCTGTTGCACAAGACCTCCTTAAACTGTTCAAGAGCAAAATATCAGTTTGAGGACTAATGTGGATCTGGCTCAAGCTATGGTATTTTCAATACCCTCATATGCATGTGAAAGTTGGATATGGAATAAGGAAGACTATAGACGAACGGATGCATTTGAGTTAAGGTGTTGGAAAATAAAATTAAAGGTACCATGAACAGAAGAACAAACAAACCTGTGTTGGAAAAGTATAGCCAGAATACTCCTTAGAGTTCAGGGTAGTGAGTCTTGTCTCTCATATTTGGGCATATTATCAGGAGGGACCAGTCCATGGAGAAAGAGATCATGCTTGGTAAAGTGTAGGGTCAGTTAAAAAGAGGAAGACCCCCAACAAGATGAATTGACACAATGGCAGCAGCAATCAACTCAAGGGTAACAACAATTGTGAGGATGTTACAGGACTGGGCAATCTTTCGTTCTGTTTTGCATAGAGCTGCTTTGAATCAGAGCTGATTCCAAGGTACCTAACAACAGCAACAATGGTCAAGGCAGACATTTTTCCTAGCTAAACTGTTGTTTGTCTTTAAGATGACTTCAGGTGATATTTTTGGTTTAAGGTTTGAAGATTATCTCACAGCAATAGTTACAGGGGTTCATTCACACACCATGGATCTAGAAAGTCTAGAGTCCATGAGAACTTAAAATTCTGTTTTGTATTTTCACCTTTTTCAGTAGTATTATGCTAGGGAACTTATGATTAAATTGCTCAGTAACGGTAGCTGGGAAACATCCAGTTCTTCTGGTCTTATGGCAAAAGAGGCAATTGTTCATGAAGGCAATTAACCACACATTTCACTTTTTCTCCTGTTCTTGGCTCTTCTTGCTCTGATGGTCTAGATGAATAATTGTGCCTTGGCTGGCCATTTGAAAGCTTTTGAGACCCAAGGTGTTACACAAGAACTAGGAGATAGAACAGGAGCACTATATGTATTATTAGACCAATTGACTGGTAGTCTATGAAATCATGACCCTAAACTTTCAAACTAAAGAAATGAGTCACATAAATTGCTTGGTTGTACACAAGCAGCTTCAGAAGTTACTTTTTTGTATGTGAATCATTGCTGTAAATATATCTATCACACAACTTTTGCCAATTCAACACTTTACAGGTGTACAACATATTGACAGCAATTACAATGGTTGGTTGTCCAACCCTACCCTTAATCAGAAAGGAGCTCTGGTAGTGTAATGGTTACAAGTTGGGCTGCTAACATCAAGGTCAGTTGTTCAAAACTACCGGCTGTTCCACCAATAGATGAGACTTTCCACTCCTCTAAAGATTTAAAGCCTCGGAAACCCTATACAAGATCGCTATGCGTTGGAATCGACTCCATGGCATATAACCACTACCCTTAATCAGAACAATTTTTTTCATCACTGTTAATGCCCCTTTGCCTCTTCCATCTTGCCCCTTGTAACCACTAAAATCTTTTATCTGTATATATTTGCCCTTTCTTGTCTTTCTATGTAAGCAATATCTTACAATATTTTTTTGTGATTAACTTATTTCACTCAGCATAAGGTCTTCAAGGAGTCCTGGTGTGGCTAATGCGTCAGATTGCAAAGTCGTTGGAACTGAAAAGTCGGAGGTTCAAGCTCATCAGCTGCTCCTTGGAAACCCTATACGGGATAGCGATGGGTAGCAATTGACTCGACGGCACTCAACAAAAACAGCAACAATGTCTTCAAGCTCCATACATACTGATTCAAGTCTTCATTTTTCCTAATGGTGGAGTAGTATTTCACTGTACCATTTAAAAATGCTCAACATTTTGTTTATTCATTCATTTGTTGATGAACTTTTAGGTGGTTTCTACCTTTTGGCTATTGCGATAGTGCTGCAATGAACGTTGGTGTGCAAGTCTTTCTGAGACTCTGCTTTGGAATATTTTGGATACATACCTAGGAGTGGAACTGCTGGATCGTTTGGTAGTTTTATTTTTAGTTTTTTTAGATATCCTTACACTGTTTTCCATAATAGATGTACCATTTTGTATTCCCACTAGCAATGGGTGAGGGTTCCCACATCCTTGTAAACATTTGTTATTTTCTATTTTTAAAAATTTTATTGTAGCTGTACTAGTGGGCCACACTCGTCTGTCAGTTGGTTTGGCTTGTGTGTTGCTGGGAGTATTTTAAATATCAATAGGTTCACCCATAGTGGACAGGTCTTAGTGGAGCTTCCAGACTTAGACAGACTAGGAAGAAGGAGCGGCAGAAAATTCTGAATAGTTAGCCTCTTTAAACCTTATGAAGAGTAGCAGAATATGGTCTAATATAGTGATGCAAGATGACCCTCTCAGGCTGGAAAGCACTCAAAATACATCTGAAGAAGATCTGCCTTCTCAAAGTAGAGTTGGCCTTAATAAAGTGGGTGGAGCAAAGCTTTTGGGACCTTCACTTGCTGATGGGGTATAGCTTAAAATGAGGCAAATTTCATGTGTTCTGTTTACACATTTAGGTCCTTAGTCTATTTTAAATTTGTTCTTATGTTTGGAGTAAGGCAATTTAAAAAAATGTCTTATGGATTTCCTGTGTTGGTTAAGAAAACTTTCCTTATTAATTGAGACTTCTTTCTTTTTTCTTGAGATTTATGTGAAAACTTATAAAGAAAACTTGTTTCATGTTCAATAATTTATACATAGATAGCTTTGTGACATTCGTTGTATCTCCTTCAGTGTCAGCATTTTCTTTACTCCACTCTAAGTTTCCTGTTTCTATTTACCCTGCTTTCTAATCCCTTCTTGCCTTTTGAATTCTGAAAAATTGCTGTCCTTTTGGCATTCATCTGGGACCTTCTATTGTGATTCTAGTCAGAGTGGTGAATAGTGATAAATTTTGATCTCAGGCTTTTGGAGGCTGTGGTTCATGTGGTCCCTTAATCCTTTGGACTAATTGATTTTTTAAGTCCTTAGTTTTTTTTCACTCTTCTTTGCTTTGAATGGGAAGAGACCAATAGTTGTATCTTAGATGGCTGTTTGTAAGTTTTTAAGATCCTAGTTGCTACTTAGCAAAGTAAGAAGTGGACCATTGACTTTATGGATTATGTATTGCCAATTGTTTTAGGTATCCCCTGAGTCTATGGCCCAGTAACTCAGTCTTTGAAGTATTTCGCTATGACTAAGAGGTTTTCCTGACTGTGCCTCCTGTGTGTTCTTCTGTTGTTGTTTGTCACTGAGTTGGTTCCAACTCATAGTGACTTTATATAGGGTTTCCAATGTTGTTAGTTTTTGAAGAAGCAGGATGTCTTATCTTTCTCCTGTAGGGTAGCTGGTGAATTTGAACCACTGATCTTGCGACTAGCTATCCAAAGTATAACCACTCTGCCACCAGGGTTCATTGTGTGTTATATTACATGGATATTTTTGTAGTTCATACAAATATGTATGTAGAAATATCTACTGCTACACCTATATATGTACATGGTTGTACTAGCATATGCTGTTCCATACCTATTTAGCTTACTTGTAATTTATTGCTTGTTATTATTGTGGCTGCAGATTTGTATCTGTAATTGCATTCGCTGCTGTTGTCTTTTCCTTTCGTATAACTCTCAGTGTCTTCCTTTGCTTTGATCGTGTTGTGCTGACTTCCCTCATTTTGTGTATTGTCTTTTCCTTCACTAAAGTTAACATGTATTTACCATCTAGCTAATGAGTTTCCCTCCTTTACCTGGTAACCATTAAAGAATATTTCTTTCTGTGTGAAAACATTTTCTTGACTTTTTATAATAGTGATCTCAGACAATATTTGTCATTTTGTGAATGACTTATTTCACTCAGCATAA
>NW_006408554.1:11330233-11334032 GCF_000296735.1 Chrysochloris asiatica | reverse complement strand
ATTTATAACATTTTAAGGAAGCACCATATCATTTTCATTTTTCCTCAATTGTTGTACCATTTAAACTCACAAGCATTTTTTTTTTTTTTTTTTCATTTTTTTTTTTTTTTTACTCAGTGCCATTATTGCCATGGTGAGATGGTATCTCATTGTCTAATGTCTAATGACTGTGAACATTTCTTTATGTATATGATGGCAGCCTGATGTCTTTTTTGGTATGTCTGTTCATATCCTTTGCCCATTTTTTAAAATTAGGTTGCTTGTCTTTATATTATTAGAGATCTCTAGAGTTTCTTCTAAGATTGTTATAATTATATTTTTTCCATCTAAGTCTTTAATCTTTCTGAATTTATTTTTGTTGTAACATATGGTTGCATCTTCAACTTTTTTAGGTGGATTGCAGTTTCTGTTAGCATCATTTATTAAAGACAAGGGGGCTTCAAAAAGTTCATGGAAAAATGGAATGAAAAGATAATGGAATGTTTACATGAAGTTTATGAAGCCCCCTGATAATGTATCACTTTGATATTGAATGAAAACATTATCTTGGTTATATATTACACTCTCTTGTGCACATAAATCTATTCCTGAATGCTCTGTTCTGATCTGCTGATATATTTATCTATTTCCATGTTACTGCCTTATTAATTGGAGTCCTGGTGGAGTGCTGTAGGATAAACCACAAAGTCGGCCATTCCAACCCACAAACCGCTCCTCAGAAAACTTATATAGGGTCTCTATGAATTGGAACTGACTCATGGCACTTAACAACAACAAACCCTATTATTCTATGTTGGCATTAAAATATGCTTAAGTGTCAGACAAAACAAGTTTCCCCCACTATTCTTTTTTCACAGTTTTATTGTCTATTTGGAGTCTTGGTGTGGCATTGCAGGATAATACACTGGACCACAAGGTCAGTGATTCAAATCCACCAGCTGCTCTATGGAAACCCTATACAGGGTCATTATGAGTCAGAGCCGACTCAAAGACATTTAACAATAACAACAAATTTGCTATTTTTTGCTCATTTATTTTTCCATATAAACTGCAAGATTATTTTACCCAATACTAAAGCAGAAAACCAAACTGTTGAGATGATAATTGGAATTGCTTGAAATTTGTAATAAATTTTGGAGGATTTTATTATACTGAGCCACCCAACGCAAGGACATATTATGCCATTCCATTTGTTCAGATTGTATTTTATGTCCCTCATTAATATTTTATCATTTCTTTCTAGTTTTTATTGTTGTTGTGATCAGGAATGGATAACTGCTTTTCTCAGAGCTATGTGATGGAAGCCACACAAAATGTCATCGTTGTTCCTCCCACACTGTTCCTTCTTTCTTTCATCTCTGTCACCACCAAATCTAACTGGGAATCAGCTTGGGCACAAGCCACCACTTTAAACTTCACTTTGAAGACTTATGTGCTATCTAAATAAAAACATAATCCATTAAGCAAACTTTTATAGTAAATAGGAGTCCTAGTGTGGCACTGTGGGTTAATACGCTGGACTGCAAGGTCGGTGGTTCAAGCTCACTAGCTGCTCCTTGGAAACCCTATATAGGGTCACTATGACTTGGAACCAACTTGATGGCACTTAACAACAACAATAGTACTATATAGAGGTGCTCTGGTAGCATAGTGGTTATGATTTGGGCTGCTAACCTTAAGATCAGCAGTTTGAAACGATCAGCCTTCCGTGGATGAAGGATAAGGCTTTCTGCTTCAGTAAAGATTTAAAGCCTCAGAAACCCTATACAGGGTTGCTCTGAGTTGAAACTGACGCCATGGCACATAACTATCGCCATACTATATGGAGTCCTGGTGTGGCACTGTAGGTTAAACACAGGACTGGTAACTGCAAGGTCGGCAGTTCAAACCAACCAGCCACTCCTTGTAAACCCTATACAGGGTCGCTATAAGTCGGAACCAAATCATGGCACACAATAACAATGACTACCTATAATATAAGGAGTTCTGGTAGGGTAGTACAATATGAGTTGGGCTGCTCACTGCAAGGTCAGTAGTTGGAGAATACCAGCTGCTCCACAAGCGAAAGACGATGTTTCTACTCCCGTAAAGATTTACAGCCGAACAAGAATCGCAACCGACTCTTGGCATATAACCACTACAACCATACTATATAATACAGTGTTTTGAGAATTTAAAAATTCCTGATAACTCTTTTTAAAGGTTCTTACTTCTGAAACAAGCCTGGGTGTGGTGCTGTTGTAGTGTAAGAACTGGACTGGTAACTGCAAGTTCGCTATTTCAAATCCATCAGCCACTCTCGGAAACTGTATACAAGGTCACTATGAATCGAAACCAGTTTGACAGCATGCAACAGCAACAACGTATATGCTTACTTTACATTTGGGATAAGAACAGTTGTATTAAAATTTCCTAAGAAAGTCAGGTCATCTTCTTAAAAATTCCAAGCTTCTAAGGATAAATTGCTTGCTTTGTTCAAAGTATCAACGAACACATCTATTTCTTTATTAAGCTTGTTTTTCATCCTCTCTATAGATTATAAATATTTCTAAGCCATTCCTCAATTTTGTGGCACTTGGGATAAGCATTAGAACGCAAGGTCGGTTTGAACCACAAGGTTGGCAGGTCAAATTCACCAGCCATTCCTTGGTTGCTGTGAATTGGAAATGACTCGATGACACTTAACAACAAAGAGACTTTCTTAAGGAACCCTGGGAGTACAGTGGTTAAGCCCTTAGGTGCTAATCCAAAAGTCCAAGGTTATGAATCCACCAGAGGCTCTGTGGGAAGAGATGTGGCTGTCTGCTTTTGTAAAGACAGTGACCTTGGGAACCTAATGGGGAAGTTCTATTTGGTTTGATAAAACTGGGATGTATCAGAATCAACTCCACAGCAGTGGGTTTGTTGTTGTTTTTGGTAAGTGCTGTGAGTCGGTTCTGGTTTACAGTGACCCTGTATAGGGTTTCTGAGGTGGACTGGTGGGTTTGAGCCACTAACCTTGTGGTTAACAGTCCAGTGTTTATCCTACCACATCAGGACTTGTTTTCAATTAAATGATGATGAAGAATTTTATCTTTTATCCCTTGTAAAGGAATAAAACTCAAACTTTTAAGTTTTATTTGTGATTGAGTAGCAAGCAGGATAACTATTTATTTAGTATTGCAAACAAAACAAAAAAACAGTGTTGTGTTTTCTTGGAAATGGGGAAGAATCAGGACTATAGGTAGAGTTGCAGGTGGTGAGGTATTTTGCCTTGTGTCCTAAACCTATAAACCATAGTTGTTGTTAAGGGCTGTTGAGTCAATCCCGACCCATAGCGACCCTGTTTAGGATTTCCAAGGAGCAGCTCATGAGCTTGAACCACTAACTTTGCAATTCAAACAACTTTGCAGTCTGTTGCATTAGCCCACAGCGCCACACCGGGACCCCTTATAAAGCCATAGTAAAGCACTTTTCTTGACCCAGGGTACTTGCCATATTCACAGCGTCCTGACCAGATACACCCAAATACCAACCTTCTTTGGATATCATTGGGATTTGATAACATCTGATACTAGCATCGATGGTACAGATTTAATATGTTTTGGGAAGAGTGGCACAGTATAGAATACCTCTAGAGGTGACTGTGTCTGTCTGTAGAAAGCCCTTAAGCTAGTAGTACTTAATGTTGTACTAAAATTCAGTACTTTCAGACCCCTTTCTCTTTTAGCTCTTGAAATCTTTGAGGACAAGGGCCATGTTTTATTTATTCCTGTTGCTGTTACATGTGTGCTGTTGATTTGATTCCAACTCACAGTGA
>NW_006408554.1:11311330-11312145 GCF_000296735.1 Chrysochloris asiatica | reverse complement strand
GGATCAGAAATCCAAAAGGGAAGAACATGTTCAGCATTTCTCAACCTGGGGTAACTGAAGAAAAATTCAAGCCACGACTTTTGTATTGAAAAATTCTCTGGGCAAATTATTGAATGATGCAGATAGCATCAAAAGAAGATGGAAGGAATACAGACACAATGTACCTAAAGGAAATGGTTAATGTTCAACCATTTCAAGAGGTAGCCAATGATACTGAAGGAGGACGTCCAAAGTGCATTGAAGGAATTGGCAAAGAACAAGGCACCAAGAATTAATGGAATCAAAATTGAAATCTTTCAAGAAAGTGAGGTGTCACAAGATTCACTCACTCATCTCTGCCACGAAATTTGGAAGATAACTAACTGGCTGACGGATTGGAAGGGATCCATATTTGTGCCCATTCCTAAGATAGGTGATCCAATGGAATGTGGAAATCATCAGACAATCTCTTTTATGTCCCATGGGAGTAAGGTAATACAGAAATGGCTACAATCATACATTGACAGAGAATTTCGAGAGGTTCAAGCCACGTTCAGAAGAGGCAGTGGAATGAGGGATATCATTGCTGATGTCTGATGGATCTTGACTGAAAGCAGAAAATACCAGAAAGATGTTTACCTGTGCTTTCTTGACTACACAAAGACATTTGATTGTGTTGATCATGACAAGCTATGTACAACATTGTGAAGTATGAGTATTCCTGAACACTTAATTGTGCTCATGAGGAATCTGTACCTGGACCAAGAGAAAGTTGTTCAAACAGAACATGGGAATACAGGATGGTTTAAAATTAAGAAAGGTTTGCTACAAGGTTG
>NW_006408554.1:11307709-11310020 GCF_000296735.1 Chrysochloris asiatica | reverse complement strand
AGCTTTGCAGTCTGTCGAATTAACTCATAGTGCCACACCAGGACTCCACCAATAAAATGTCTTCAAATAAGTCTGTTAGTCAACAAAATCATTTATCAACTAAATATTCCATAAATAACTTCATAAATGAAACTCTATGCTTTCTCTAGGTTATTCTTATTTTATCAAATGTTAGTAGTATCATAAAGGAAATGGAGTCCTTAAAAATATATTGCTGTGTAGGTGATAGGCCCCAAGTGCTTAAGCAAATGCAGAGTACAAACCCTTATTTATTTTCAATTAAATGCAGGGTGATAACTTGATTAGCAAGTTTTTAACAATTCGTAGAAAAATTGAACCATTAAATTTCCATCTAGGCTGCAGTATAGCTTAACAGTGGGCTCCTAAGTTTTCCTACTAAGAATGGGGAAATAAGTGCATCAGAAAAGAGCTGTTTACAACAAGAAAATTTTAAGGAACAAGCAGTGAGAGTGGAGGATGTGGAGAATGGGTGGGGGCCAAAAGAACAGGCTGGGAGGCAAGTCAGGGACAGGGAAAAGGGACCATGTCTTCAGAATGGTGAGGGAATCAGTTTACTTGATTTTTCACAGGATTTGACTTCTTACTTGCTACTATGAAAGCATCAACATTCTCCATTTCCAAAAAAAAAGAAAAAAGAAAAGAGAAGAAGAAGAAGAAGAAGAAGAAAAATATATTGATACATCTTATCATAAACAGATATACAGACTCCTGGTGTGGTGCTATAGGATAAGCACTGGACTATGAACCACAGGTCAGCAGTTCAAACCCACCAGCTACTCCTTGGAAACCTTATACAGGGTTGCAACTAACTTGACAGCATTTAACACCAACCACAAACAACACAGGAACCTCTGTTTAAGCAGTCACTCCCCATCCCTTCTTTCCTCAGACCTTAGTAACCACTAAAAATAAGCTTTGTTTCTATGTATTTCCTGTTCTAGGAATTTTATATAAATGGACTCATACAGTGTTTGTAAATTTGAGTCTGTCTTATTATACTTAGCACAGTGTTTTTAAAGTTCATCTATATCATAGCATGTATCAGAACTTCATTTCTCTAGTTGTTTTTGTTGTTAAGTGAAGTCGAGTTGATTCCATATAGCATTTCCAAGGAGCAGCTGGTGAGCTTGAACTGCTGACCTTACAGTTCAAACGGCTTTTCAGTCCAGTGCATTAACCCACAGTGCCTCACCAGGACTCCTCATTTCTCTTTGTAGGTGGATAATATTCTATTGTATATATACCACATTTGATTATGCATTCATAAGTTGATGAACATTTGGGTTATTTCTGTCTTTTGGGTATTGTGAATAATGTTCAATGAGCAATGGTGTACAAGTATCTGGATCTATTTGAGTCCCTGCTTTTAAGTCTTTGGGTATATATCTAGGAGTAGAATTGCTGTGTCATGTGGTAATTATTTGTTTAACTTTTTGAGGAACTGCCAAACTGTTTTCCTCAGAAAGCTGCACAATTTTACATTTCCTCCAGCAATGAATGAGGATTCCAATTTACTTACATTTGTACCAACACTCTTATCTTCCGTTTTTCTGATATTAGTCATCCTGGTGAGATGAAGAAATATCCCACTGTGTTTTGATTTACTTCTCCCAAAAGATGTTGAACATCTTTTCATGGTTTATTGGCCATTTGTATATCATCTTTGATCTTTTCAAGTCATCAACCCACATTTTTATTGTGCCTTTGTCTTTTTATTGGTAAGTTGTATGTTGGTGTTAGGTGCTGACACGTCAGTTCAGACTTTTAGTGACCCTGTGCACAACAGAATGAAACATTGCCCGGTCCTGTGCATTCCTCACAATTATTGTTATACTTGAGTTCAGTGTTGCTGCCACTTTGTTAATCCATCTTGTTCGGGGTGTCCCTCACTTTTGCTGACACTCTACTTTACCAAGTATAATGTCCTTCTCCATGGACTGGTCCCTCATGATAACATGTCTGAAGTATGAGAGACAAAATCTCACTATCGTGACTTCTAAGGAGAATTCTGGCTGTACTTCTTCCAATACAAATTTGTTTGTTGTTTTGGCTGTCCAAGTTGGTACTTTCAATATTCTTTTCCATCATCATAACTCAAATTCATCAATTCTTTTATGGTCTTCCTTACTCCTTAATTTTTATCCAACTTTCACATACATATAAAGCTATTGAAAATACTAAGGCTTGGGTCAAGCACATCTTAGTCCTCAAATTGTTATCTTTCTTCTTGAAAGAGGTCATGTTGAGCAACTTTGTCTAATGTAGTGTTGTTGTTAAGTGCTGCTGAGTG
>NW_006408554.1:11304091-11307319 GCF_000296735.1 Chrysochloris asiatica | reverse complement strand
TGTTAATGAGTCTTCCTCCAATTTTTAAGCCAGTGAGGGCATCCAGGCTGAGTGAATAGCCTATGCAGAATGTACAAGGCAAGTTTGTATATGGCTAGTGTGTGCCTGGAGCTAAGTGATGAAAGGGGAGTACTTATTGGGGCTCTTACCAGATGAAGTATCATAGACCATTTTAAGTACTTTGGGTGAGTAAAATGGGAAGCCATTGCAGCATTTTGATCTGATTATTGATCGAATATGATTTATACTGTAAAAGGTTCAATATGGCCGAAGATTGAATTAGGGGACCAGAATTTACAAAACTGGTCAGAAAGTGACTGCAGTAATCCAGGTGAGAAATGTTGATGGTTTGTGCTAGAATGGTAGGAATAGCAGTGGTAAGAAGTGGTTGGAATCTGAAGCTATAATAAAGATAAAGTTAAAGGATTTCCTGATATATTGGTTGTAGAGTGTAAGAGACTGTCCCATGGTTTTAGTCTTGAGCATCTGGCAGGATGGAGTTGCCATCAACTGAATGGAGAATGGCCTCAGGACTCATGGGTTTGGCAGAGTGAAGATCAGGTGTTCAGTTTTGGAAACTTTGAGATTGAGATGTCTATTAGATAACACAGAGGAAATGCCTAAGTAGATATTATATACAGAAGTTAGAATCTGAAGACAGTTTTAGACTGGAGATATATATTTTGGAGGCATAGGCATCCTGGTGTGATGCTGCGGGCCAATGTGCTGGACTGCAAGGTCAGTTTGAACTGCAGGTTTGGCAGTTCAAGCTCATCAGCCACTCCTCGAAATCCTATACAGGGTCACTGTGTGTTAGAACCGACTTGATGGCACATAACAGCAGCAACAACAACAACATAGGCATATGGTAGAGGATAAGATCTCTGAGGAAATGTAGATAGAGAAGAGAAAATGACCTAATTGAATACCCAGATTGAACTCTGGTTATTCCAATATTAAGAGTTTAGGGAGAAGGGGAATACTAACAAATAGACTGAGAAGAAATGACCAAGAAACCATGAGTTTTGAAGACAGTATGATATTCTAGAAGCCAAATTGTGAGAAATAAATCTCAAACTGATCTTTCTTCATGAATAAGGGAAAAAAGGACCAAGAATTTGCTAACGGACCAAGTCATAGATGGTTGGCTAATATTGCAATAGGAGTCCATGCACCTGGGGTATGTGAACAGGATAAATTAGGGGAGGGGAAAGGGGAACTTGTTTGAGAAGTAGAAACTTTAAAATAAGAGTACAACCATCAAAAAGAAATAGGTGATGGCAAGAAAGATTGTTCACCCCATAGTACTCAGTCAATGAGGAATTTTGGGAGGGACTTTCGAGTTAGGAGATAAGAACACTTGTAAAATGGCTGCATGATGTGCCTACCTGTCTTGTCTTCTTGGTTTGGTGCCTGATTTTGCAAAATCAAATAATAAAGCCTCACTCTCACTAAAATGAGTACAGATTGGATTTCTTGAGCATTGGTTGGTAAACACTATTGATAACTCATCGATGACCTTATGTAGGATAAGGCCATCTGCTCCAGTTCTCTCCAGAGACCCATCTGGGTAAGGTCCTAGTCAGGGGTTTATACCCACCTGCCAGTTACCAAGAGGAACCAAGGCAGTATCAGGGGTACTGACAGTGTTTTCCACAAAATAAGCTAAATATACCAAGAAAGAAGGCATGATTTACTTTGCCGAATACTACTGAGAAATCAAATAAAATGAAGATCGAGATTTGGCCGTTGGATTTAATAATGTAGTGGCCATTGGTGACCTTCAGGAGAAAGTTTGATGGATTCGTGAGGGTGAAAGACTATGTAAAATGAATTTAAGAAGAATTATAAGAGGAATTGTATACTGCAAAGGGAAGATAGAAATGGGGCAATAATTTAGGCAAAGTGGAGGCAAGGGAAAGGATTTTTCAGATGGGAAAAATAAAAGCATGCTTTTAAGCCAATGGGGAAAAACTCAGTAGAGTGCACACAGACTAATCTGACCAACAAGCAATCAACAAACTTAACAATAGAACAGACAAATAAAAGATGTTGCATGAGATAATTCTTAGTACAGTATTCTTCAGTTGGCAAGAGGGGTAAGCTCTAATACAGGTCAATGACTATTGCATTTCTCTCTCAAACCTCAAACTTGTGTTTCTCGACAACTCCATCTGTTTGTCCTAGAGGTTCTGCAAGTACAAGATGTCCCTAGGTAAAAACTTCTTTCTGTTTCCTGCCCATAAAATTGATCTTTTTGCTAATGCTTTAAATCTGTCTTGCAGAATATGTCATTGTAGTTTTCTGAAAACACAAATATAATCTCATTTTTCTGCTTAAAGTCCTTCAATGGTTCCCTTTTGGATAAAGTTCTGAAATATTTAGAAATAGTATCATCAAAATGTTTGAACTTGCAAGTGGTAGATATTATAGTTTAGTTTTAATTTATACCTGCCTTAAAAAAAATAGCATTTTTTTTTTTAAACCCTATTTCTATACAGATAAGAGTGTGGCTTATATTTCACCATATATGAAATAATTTCATGTACTTTCCGTGGTGTTTCAAAGTTATCAAAGTTACAGTTTCAAAGTTATCAGAGTTTTCTTTGTCCTTGGAATTTAGAGAATGTTATGGATTGAATTATATTGTAACTGCCCTCCCCACCACCAAAGATAAATTGAAGTCTTAATCCCTATACCTATAAATCTGACCCTGTTTAGAAACAGAGTTTCTAGGTCAACATGCGGTCATAATGGACTAGCATAGATCCTCATGCAATATGTTATAGTGTTGTTGTTAAGTGCTGTCAAGTTGGTTCCAATTCATAGCAACCCTGTATAGGGCTTCCAAGGTTGTAACTCTTTTCTGAAATAGAAAGCCTCATCTTTCTCCCATGGAGTGACTGGTTGCCTTGAGTCTCTGACCTTGTGATTCACTTATACTGGACTTATCCACTATGTTCCTCAATCATATATGAAGCATGTCTTTATGAAGGAAGAAAATGAAGAGAGACAGGAAAGATGCCATGTGATACTGCTGCCATTAGCCAAGGAAGACCTGGAGATACCAGAAGCAAGAAGACAGACAGTTAAATTTCTACTTCAGAGCCTCAGAACAAAGCAGCACAGTCAGCAGTCTGGTTGCAAACTTCCAGCCTCCTAAACTGTGAGATGATAAATATTTATGCTTATAAGCCACCTAGCTTGTGGTATTTTGTTATAGTAGCC
>NW_006408554.1:11296733-11299836 GCF_000296735.1 Chrysochloris asiatica | reverse complement strand
AGTGTTTCGTTCTGCTGTGCATAGGGTCACTATGAGTCGGTGCCGACTCGATGGCACCTAACAACAACAAAAAGACTTTGGATAGAAAAGTTGTATCAAGCAAATTCATGGTACCACAACCACTCTGTCTTAAACCTCTACCTCAACTTCTACTGAACGAATTGTCATTTTCATGAGTTTTCATATCTTTTTTTTATTCCCTTTAAAAAGTTTTTAAAAATTATTATTTTGAACTGAATGATAGTTTACATGGGAGAACATCAGCTTTACACCATTGTTTCATTGCAATAATTACAATCTCCTCCGTGCATCATCATTTAACAGTATTTGCTTCAATTCACTCGGGGATTTTTTTGGTTGCAGGGCAGTGGGTGGGTGGGTAGGGGGCTGTTCACAAAAACACTCAGGAATGTATAATAATTTAAACAACCAAAGAGTACTTTCTGCAAGCCTGCCTCCTGGCTGTGAGCACTCAATCCTCTCTTTCCTTGAGTCTAGAAAATTTAGAAGGTGCTACCCCATTTTGTTGCTGAGTCCTCAGTTGCTCCCTCTCTTCATTCCTCATCTCTGTCTCCATCTCTGGTGTTGATGCTTCTCTGGATAGGGTCCCACATTCTGCTTGTGCTCTTCTCCCTTGATGGTCCTAGGGTCCTCTGTTTCTGGACTGCAAGATTAACTACTCCCCCATTTTTGTTATAAAACTTCTACTTTTACGATTGCGCCAGTTGCAATTAGTCATGATGACAATTACTACTGAATCATAAGAATCTTATCCCCATCTCTTTGACCAGATCTGTCTAGACAAGATGAAAACTATTCAGTGGGGACTCTATCTTCCCTTGTCATACTCTTTTGCCTTTATGACTGTGCACACACTATTCCCCTGCCTGAAGCATTTTATTTCTGCACAGGCTGATTTTATTTGGCCATCAGTGCTCAATTAAATTGTCACTTTCTCTCAGAAATTTCTTATGCCCTTATTCTAAGTTAGACACTTTTATTTGTGTCCATAATATCTTTTATTTGCCTCTGAAATGATTTAATACACTGTGTTAAAATTATATACCTATCCTTCATTTGGGAGTAGCATAATGTTGGGCAAATAGTAAATACATGAGAAAACGGAAAAGCATTTTATTTTATCATATATGAAGTAAACAGCATAATATTTTTAAAAGGTTATGCCTTGATTTGGGGTCCTGGTGTGGCAGTGTAGGATAAGCACTGGACTGCTAACCATAAGGATGATGATTCAAACCCACCAGCCACTCCTTGGAAAGCTTACATAGGGTTGTGATAAGTTGGAATCAACTTGTCAGTACTTAACAACAGCAACAGCTTGCTTTGATTCAATGCTATTTACTTGAGAAGCACATTAAGTTATACTGTTTTATAGCTTATTTTATGGATTGGTATCCTGCCAATGCTATTTACCACAGATTAAGTATTGATTCAGGAACAAAATGGGGTAACACAGTCTAAATTCTGTCAGTGTTTCACCATGAATTCTTGTCTTAGTCATCTCTTATACCAACCTTGTCTTTGCAAAATAAAATCAGAATCTCAAAAAGCTGGGTCTCTAACATGGAAATAAATGAACTCAGATGGAAAGGAAACCATTAAAACAACCAAATTTTATAATTTTATTATAATTCAAGGAAATAACTCATATATATGATTTAATAGTAAGATCTTGGAATTTTAAATATCGGTGTCAGATACATTCTTTGAAGAACCCTGTCCAGTTTTGGCCTCAATTACACAGATTCTGATCTGAAATATCTTCTGTTATTTGGAATATCAAGATAGCAGAATGTTAAAACATTAGTACATAGCATTTCAAAAAAAGCAAGCAAAGCACAACAAAAAGAACTCAGTATTAGGAAATAATAAATAACAGATTTCTTCTTTGGGAAATAAGCTAGAAGCATAAAGTCTCTCACTCTTAAGCTCTTAGAAGCATGAGAATCTAAAGGTTATTAGTTTTTCCTTAGTTTACAGAAGCCAATATATTGTTTCTGACACGGAGACAAAATTATCTTTCCCATTCTCACATGCTGAACCACTGCAGAATGTATAACAGATCTTCACAGTGTTAAGCAGAGAGGAGATTTTAGTCTTGCCAAACAAAACAGCATACATCTCTCTGAACACATCAGTGATTTAACTTTTCTACTGTGTATTGCTCTTTAGTTTTTGAATATTTAGATATGAGGCTTTGCAAGGACCTCATAAATCTAGATGGTAGACAAGATGTGCACATGTAAGAAAATCAGAGGACAGGATATTACAGGATTTAATACAACCACAACGTGTAAAATGCAGACTATAAATGCATGAGAGCACAAAAAAGGAGTGCAGGAAGATTAGAACCCCTGGAAAACTATTATTGCAGAGAGGAGACTAGATGGAATTCAAGATGGATGGAACAAATTTATATGTGACAATAAGACAAAAAGTGTTGCTACTGGGGTTCCAGTTCATACACACATGGGTTTATTCCAAACAAAAACATGCTTCTGTGATCAGTGAATGACTACAGACAAGTTCTTGTCATTTAAGGTGCCTTTCCAAATCACTGAGGCTTTGCAACATGTTTATGGGAATGCTGTTCCATGTAAACCAAGAGTCTTTAGATGGATCAAGCATTTTTAAAAAAGTGGAGATGACTTCAAAGAAAAGCCAAGAAAGGGATGATCGTCAGCCTTGATGAATAAAGAAACTGTGGCTAAAGAATAGAAATTGGTGGAAGAAGAATGTAAAATTGCCATTGATGTGATAGCTGCTGAAATTGGGATTTCATGTGAATCAGCATTTTCAATTTTAAGCAAACATCTTATTATTATTATTGTGACTTAAGTGAAGGTTTATAGAGCAGATCATCAGTTTTACCTTCAACAAATCATACATTTGGCTTAATCTTGATTGCAATCCCTTCAATGTAACATCACTTATTCCACTTCCTCCCTGTGTTTCTTGTTTCCATTACTCTCTCTTTTCTGACCTGTCTGAATTTTGTCACTAGGTAAATTCTGCCCTTTTGATCTCAAATGGTTGATGTCTATGGTGTGCATACCTCACTAGTGTTGTTATCCCTACTATA
>NW_006408554.1:11293936-11296233 GCF_000296735.1 Chrysochloris asiatica | reverse complement strand
ACCTTAGATGACCACTCATGAGCTTTTAAAATCTTTGTGTGTAAGGTGTCTCTTGTAGACAGCATATTGAAGGATACTGTTTTCTTATCTGTCTCTTAACTGATGAATTTAATCTATTTACATTCATTGTAATTATTGGTAAGTGTGAATTGATTGTTATCATTTTGCTGTGAGTGTGTGTGTGTATGTTTGGTGGTGCTGCTACGTTCTTTGTTCCACATAATTTTCTGTGTTGAGCTAATTTTGTTTGTGAGTTTTCTTGTAATTTTCTTAGTTGTTGTTATTTTGTTGTTGTTGCTGTTGTTAAGTGCCATTGAGTTGGTTTCAACTCATACCAACACTGTATAGGGTTCCCAAAGAGCAGATGGTGGGTTTGAATCACCAATCTTGTGGTTAGTAGTCCAGTGCATATCTTACAGTGGCACACCAGGACTCTGAAAATAGCACGGTGTTTTATAGTTACTAAATCTTTATGATTTTTCTCTTTTTTATTTTGATGAGGTTTATTAATTTTCTTTTAGGCTACTCTGTATTTTATTAATTTATCTCCCAATTTGAAACAGTGTTTTATTCTGAAATCAATTTGACTTCCTTGCCATTTGGAAGTTCTATAGCTATACTATTTCCTCTGTTCTTTTTGTAGTTATCTTTATTACAAATTGATGCCTCCTGTTCCTTATTTTCAGTCTTGTAGGTTTTCATTTACTCTGGTTACTATACTTGTATATCTGGGTTGACTTCTGAGTGTTGTTGTTCTGTATGTTAATTTCAGGTTTTGTGATGTTGTTGATTCTCTAGCCAGTGAACTCCCTTTAGACATTTTTTGTAAAGTTGGTCTGGTTATTACAAATTTCCTTAGTTTCTGTTAATCTGGAAAGACTCTAATTTCACTGTCATATTTGGGGACAGTTTTCCTAAGTATTGAATTCTTGGTTGGTCTTTTCCCCCAAGTTTTATATGCATCATCCATTGCCATCTTTCATGTATGGTCTCTGCTAGATTTCTGCTAGTCTTTATCTGAGAAAAACAAAATTGACTTCGAGTTCTGTTTTATATTCGTCTCCCACTTGTAATGTGACCTCTTTTAGAGTAAATCGTTGTGGTAGTTGGGCATCATCTAGTTCTGGTCTCAGGATCATGGAGATCAAAGATCAAGGTTCATGTGGTCCATTAGTCCATTGGACTAATTGTTTCTAGGCATCTTCAATTTTCATCTCTCTTCTTTCCTCCAGACAGGTACAGACTAATACTTGTACCTTAGATGGCTGTTCATGAACTTTTAAGATTCCAGTTGCTGCTCACCACAGTAAAAGGAGAACATTGTCTTTGGGTTATACCAATTGACCATGTGTACCATGAGACTTTGATTCTGAGCCCCCAGATCCAGCAACTCGTTCCTTCAAGGTGTTTGGTTATGTTGACAAAGTTTTCATAATTTTCCCCCTGTATGATCCACACCATATTTGCACAAAGGTTAATACTCATGTACAAATATCCCTGTCAAACCTATATATATTTGTGGGTATACTCACACTCTTCCACCCATATCTGGTCAGCCTGAGTGTCTGTACAGCTACCTGTAGATCACTGTATTATATACATATATTGTATATTGTATATATAGGATTGTATATATAGCAGCATTGACGTCTGTTACTTTTAATCCTTGCTATTGTGAATAGTGTTTCTCTGCTATTCATAAGGTTTTCAGTGCCTAAATATTCAGAAGTAGTTAATCACTCAAGTCTGTCTTCATCTGGAAGCTCATCTGAAACCTGTCCACCATGGGTGACCCTGCTGTTATTTAAAATACCGGTGGCATAGCTTTCAGAATCACAGCAACTCACAAGCCACCACAGTACAACAAACTGACAGACAAGTGGTGGACAGACTATACACATGAACCTCACCAGATGGAATACATAGAAATCAAATTGACTACATCTGTGGAAAGAGACGATGGAAAAGCTCCATATCATCAGTGAAAACAAAGCCAGAGGCAGACTGTGGAACAGACCATCAACGACTCATATGCAAATTCAAACTGAAGCTGAATAAAATGAAAACAAGTCCACGAGAGCCAAAATATGACCTTGAATATATTCCACATGAATTTAGAGATCATCTGAAGAACAGATTTGATAAAGTAAACACTAAAGGCTGAAGACCAGAAGAACATCGTACATGAAGAAAGCAAGAAGTCATTGAGAAGACAAGAAAGAAGGAAAAGGTCAAAATGGATGTCAGAAGAGACACTGAAACTTGCTCTCCAGCATAGAGATGCTAAAGCAAATGGA
>NW_006408554.1:11281825-11292841 GCF_000296735.1 Chrysochloris asiatica | reverse complement strand
TTACATCTCAATGTGAAGAAAACAAAAATCCTCACCACTGGACCAATAAACAACATTCTTATCAATGGAGAAAAGATTGAAGTTGTCAAGGACTCCATTCTTCTTGGATCAATTATCAACACTCACGCAAGCAGCAGTCAAGAAATCAAGTGATATATTGCATTAAGCAAATCTGCTGCCCAAGACCTTTTTAAAATTTTGAAGAGCAAAGATGTCAGCTTGAGGACTAAGGTGCGCCTGACCCATGCTCTGGTATTTTCGATAGCATCATATGCATGTGAAATCTGGACAGTGAATATTAGGGAGTCCGCAGAAGAATTGATGCTTTTGAGTTATGGTGTTGGAGGAGAATATTGAAAGTGCCATGGGATGCCAAAAGAACCAATAGATCTGTTTTGGAAGAAGGGCAGCCAGAGTGCTCCTTGGAGGCCAAGATGGCCAAACTTCATCTCTCATACTTCAGACATATTGTCAGGAGGGACCAGTTCCTGGAGAAGGATATCATGTTTGGTAAGGTGGAGGGTCAAGAGAAAAAGAGGAAGACCCCCAACAAGATGGATTGGCCAAATGGCAGCATCGATGAACTCAAGAGTGGCAACAGTAGTGAGGTTGGCCCAGGCTTGGGCAGTGTTTCGTTCTGCTGTGCAAAGGGTTGCTATGAGTCGGTACTGACTCGATGGCACCTAACAACAAGAACTTTGTGAGTAGTTCTGTGATGATAATGGGCATGTTTATATCCATTCATGTTTGGGTTCTTATTTATTTAGGATATGTACCAAGTGGAGGGATTGCTGGGCCATATGGTATTTCTATTCCTAAATATTTGAGGAAGTGACATTCCATTTCCATAGTGGTTGCACCATTTCCCAGTACCATTAGCAGTCTTTGAGGGTTCCAGTTTCTCAGCACCCTCATCAGCATTTGTCATTCTCTATTTTTTTGAGCTTTGCTATGAATGCCGGTGTGAAATTATATCTCATTGTTGTTATAATTTGCATCTTTATAATGGCCAGTGGTCATGAGCATTTCTTCATAAGTTTATTGGAATGTCTTCTTTGGTGAATACATTCCTCAAGGGACTCAAAGTAAAACTTCCTCTCCATTTGTAAATTCTGTAACTGCACTACTCCCTCTTTTTACTTTGTTATTGTCTGTATACTTTGTAATTTAATTGATTTCACTTGTTCCCTATTTTCAGTTTTGTAATTTTGTCTTACTTTGAATACTTCTATATCTGGGTTGACTTCATGTATTTCAATCTTGGTTTTCTGTTCAGAGAACTGCATTTAGTATTTTTGGTAAAGTTAGTCTAGTTTTTATAAATTCCTTTCATTTCCTTTTATCTGGAAATGTCCCAATTTTGTCATTATATTTGAAGGACGATTTTGTTGGGTATAGGATTCTTAGTTCAAAATTTTTTGTTCTTTCAGCGTTTTATATATGTTATTCCATTTAATTCTCACTTGTATAACTTCTATTGAGAAATCAGAGCTTAGACACATTGGTTCTCCTTTCTAGTTAATTTTTTTTGTTTTTCCCAAGCTGCTCTTAGAATTATTTCTCTATGTCTGGTTTTAGAAATTCTGGTTATATACCTTGGTGATTTTCCTGGGGTTTGTTCAGTTTCTTCAATGCATAGCTTCTTGTTTTTCATGATGTTATGGAAGTTTTCTTCCAACAACTCTTCAACAATTTTCATTCTTTTTTTGTTTCTCCGTGTTTGGAACTAATATCACATGTAAATTATTCCTCTTGATGGTGTCCCAATAATTCTTAGGCTTTCTTCAGTTATTTTTGTTCTTTTTCCTGATAATTCCTCTAGCAGTGAGTATTGAGAGATGTGTCTTCAAGCTCATCAATTCAGTCTTGTATTGATTCAGTTCTATTTTGCCCTTTCAGTGTATTATCTATTTCTGAAATTTTAGTATTAATCTTCTGTATTTTTATTTTCTGTTTTGGTATGATTTCTAAAGTTTCACTTATTTTTGTCTGTTCTTGTAGTGTTCTGAATTCTAAAGATTTTTTTTTTTTGCATGGTTTCCTTGATTTCACCTGAAGCCTTCTTGGTCTTTCTCTGAATCTGTTGAAAGTACCTAAATATTATTTTGAATTCCTTATCAGGTAATTCCAATACGATTTCTTCCACCTGAACATTTTCTTTTCTTTCTTTTTTTGAAACATTTTATTGTGCCTCCAGAATGTTTTCTGGCTCTGTGCTTTGGCCATTTGAGCCACTCAGTCTTGTTTCTTTGAACGGAAATTGTCTGTTGTCTTTGCGCTATTATGGTGGCATTGTACTTGTATTTAATTGATAACTGTATGTTGGTATATTCTTATGCACCTACCACCTGTCTCCAGATCAGTGTGATAAAGAATGGAAATGTGTGCACAGTTCTCTGCTGCTTCTGTAGCACACTTCAAGGTGGGTTTTACTGGTGTTGGCTACTTTCTATCAGTTGTTGGTACATGAGCTGGTTGTGGTCCTTGTGCAGTGGGTGGGGCTGCAGGTGTTATGGCTATGCCTGGGTCCTATGGGGAGCATTGATCCTAGCTCTTTTTGGGTGGAGCAAAACAAAAAAGAAAAATGAATAAAATTAACAATAGCCAAAAAAGAAGAAATAATAAAGAAAAAACAAAACAAGTTGTTGTTGTTGTTACATGCCATCGAGTTGGTTTTGACCCATAATGACCCTGTACAGGGTTTCCAAGAAGAGGCTGGTGAGCTTGAACTGCAGACCTTACAGTTCAAATGGCTTTGCAGTCTGGCGCATTAACCCACAGCGCCACACCAGGACTCCAACAAAGAGCAGCAATTAAAAAGTGTTTAATTACTAAAAAGAAAAAAAGGGGAAGGGAAATAAAAACAAGAGAAGAGAAAAAACAGAAGGGCAAAATGCACAATAAGCAAAAGTAAGCAGGGGGAGAAGAAAAGAGAAAGAGAAAAGGAAATAATAAAGAAACTTAAGAAAAAGAAAACAAAAGAGAAACAGGAGAAAAGAAAGATAAAAGGAAAGCAGAGAAAGTAAAACTAAAACAAAGGAAGGGATAGAAAAGAAAACAACAAAACAAAAAACCAAGAAAGAGAAAACTGGGGCATGGGCATGTCCTTGTTGTTGTTAAGTGCCGTCGAGTCGGTTCCGACCCATAGCAACCCTGTACAGGGTTTCCGAGGGTGTAAATCTTTACCCTAGAGATGAGGAAACTGTGTGGAGCAGAGCGCCTGGTATTAGTTGGCACTCTCCACCAGTCAAGGGCCTCAACGGGTGAAGGGTCGGGGGAGGATTGAGAGGGTGGATCACCCTGTCCTATATGGAGTTCCTGTTGACCTATGTATTATCTAGAGTCAGGGAACTTGATCCAGAATAGGTTGTGCTAGCTCCAATGGTTGTTGAGATCAGCGTTCTCATTCTGTGAAGGAAATCTTTTGAGCCTAGAAGGCAAGGTTATGGCAGGAGTCTCTGCTCAGGGCTGACTATAGACATACAGCTCATTTGGCACTGGACATTATGCTTGTCTGATGAGGCATAGTTAATGTCCTCCATGCTTGTAGTTGGCACACCCTGCCAGAGCTGTAGTGTGGGGTGTAGTGGAGGGTGTCACTGGATACTTAATGGGTGAAGGTGGGGACGGCCATGCTTCTGGTAACTTGGAGGGGAACAAAGAAGAATTGCCCATTTTTTGTCACCAGCCACTAGTGTGCAAAACGCAATTGTGTTCTGATCAAATGCTGCTTGCAAAAGTTCAAGATAGCCATGTGCATCAGGTGAGCTGACAGTTCACCTGCCTGTCTCATCAGTCACTGCTTTTGTTGAGCTTCTTCTCCTAGTCAGTATTCACTCCACTTCGCTATTTCATTTGGTCTCTCATGTCTTTGTTGTACAGGTTCTGTGTAGTATGTCTACTTGTTCTGTCGTTTTGCTGGAAGTCTCTCCTATACTCCTATTGACAATCCTAAAGCCCCACACAAGGACTCCAGTGTCGTTGTTAAAGTATACAATAAAATATCAATAGGTAGTTAAATTCTCAGAAAGGGTGTTTTAATTTTTTAAGTGTACTTTGCATATAGATATGTAGAGAAAAATACAGTTGAATAAGAAAATTACACATTTTGTCCTTGATCTGAATACTGTCTAAAGAGACATTCCAAAGAAGCATTAATTAAGTGATCAATAAATATTTGTCAAATGACTTCTATGACGCTATTGAATCTTGCTAAATTTTCAGAATGGTAGAGAAGGGTTGCCTAACATGCAGTCTCATGGTGGTAATGGAATCTTATATTTAAAGGATATTAATCCCTGGGATTCGTTTCAATGTATTGTTGGTGGTGGTAGGTGCCATTGAGTCCATTTTGACTCATAGCGACCCTGTGCACAACAGAACAACACACTGCCTGGCCCTGTACTATCCTTATATTGTTATTAAGCTTGAGATCATTGCTGTTGCCATGGTGCCAATCCTTCTTGTTGGAGGTCTTCCTCTTTTTCATTCACCTTCTTCTTTATCAAGCATGATGCTTTTTCTACAGGGACCAGTCCCCCTGATAATATGTCCGATGTATGGGAACAAAGTATGACTACCCTGGCTTCTAAGAAACATTCTGGCTGTAATTTTTAAAGATAGATTTATTTGTTCATCTAACAGCCCATGGTACTTTCAATATTCTTCTCCAATTACATAACACAAATGCATCGATTTTTCTATAATCTTTCTTACTCATTGTCCAACTTTCATATGCATATGAGTCTACTGAAAATACTATGGCTTTGGTCAGGCACACCTTAGTTCTCAAACTGATATATTTGCTCTTGAATACTTTAAAGAGGACTTGTGAAACAGATATGCTTAATGGAATACGTCATTTGATTTTTTGACTGCTTTGTCCATGAGTATTGATTGTGGATCCAAGCAAAATGAAATCTTAGAACATTTCAATATTTTTTCCATCTATCATGATGTTATTTATTGGTCCAATTGTGAGGATTTTGTTTTCTTTACATTGAGGTACAATCTACACTGAAGGCTGTAGTCTATGATTTTCATCAGTAAGTATTTTAAGTCCTCATCACTTTCAGCAAGCAAGGTTGTATCATCTACATATCATAAGTTGTTAATAAGTCTTTCTCCAGTCCTGATGCCATGTTCTTATTTATCGAATCCAGTTTTTCAGATTATTTCCTCAGCATGCAGACTGAATAAATATGTTGGAAGACATATCTTTTCTGATTTTAAACCATTCAGTATCCCCTTATTCTGTTGGAACGACTACCTCTTGGTCTATGTACAGGTTCTTCATAAACACTGTTAAATGTTCTGGAATACTTTTCTTTGCAATGTTATCCATAGCTTGTCCTGGTCTACACAGTGAAAAGCCTTTGCAAAGTCAATGAAGCACAAGTAAACATCTCTCTGGTATTCTCTGCTTTCAGCCAAGATTCATCTGATGTCAGCAGTGATATCCCTAGTTCCATGTCCTCTTCTGAATCTGGCTTGGACATCTGGCCGTTCCTGTAGATGTACTGTTGCAGCCGTTTTTAAATAATCTTCAGCAAAATTTTGCTTGCAAGGGATATTAATGATATTGTTAGATGATTTCTGCATTCCACTGTGTCCCCTCTCTTTGGAATGGATGAAAATATGGATCTCTTCCAATTGGTTGGCCAGGTAATTATCTTCCACATTCTTTGGAATAGATGAGTGAGTGCCTTCAGTGCTGCATCAGTTTGTTGTAAGATTTCAATTTGTATTCCATCAATTCCTGGAGTCTTGTTTTTTGAAAATGCCTTCAGTACAGCTTGGATTTCTTCCTTGAGTACTATTCATTTTTTATTATATGTTGATTTTTTAAATAGTTGAACACTGACCATTTCTTTTTGATACAGTGACTCTATGTATATCCTTAAAAGGCAAAGTTGGCACCTTTCCCACTGTAACTCAAGGACTTTTTTGAAATCTTTGCTTTATTTTTGGTTCATGAATTATCCAGTCTACTCAACTATATGTCAGTAAGCAAAATATATTGCTACTAGATTTCTAATTCATACATGCATTGGTTTATTCCAAAATGTTTAAACATGTCTCTGCAATCAGTGAATAGTTGCAGACAATTTCTCTCAGTAATATACTTGTCTTAGACTGATTAGAATGCCTTACCAATTAAAAATGTCCAACCAAAATCCAATCAGTGGTTTCTGGCCAAATCTGCTGGGCCCGTTTAAATTCAAGGCAGAAAGGCCAGCTCAGAAAGGTATGGTGATTGTTCTTTTTTGAACCAAAGGGTTCATCTCAATAGATTTTTCACAATGGGCAAAGGATGACCACAGGAGCTTATTAGGAAGAAATCTTAAGAAAATTGAAAATGATATTGTGAGAAAAAGACCAGGAAAGTTGCATCATGGATTTTTTTCCCCCCTATCCTGGCAATGCACCTGCTCATTTTTTTGTGGGGAGCAAGGGCTGTCTCTCCTTTGATGATTTTGTTAGGAGACCTTTCCCCACCCATTACACAGCCCTGATCTTACCCCTTCAGACTTCTTTTACTTCTTCAAACTAAAAAAAATTTTAAAGGGACACAATATAAGTACTTTTGACGTGGTGTTAAATTAAAGGGTGCAACATTATTTGCGAAAGGGTTAGAGAGATGCCTTGAGAAGTGCATAGACCTAAATGGAGGATATGTAAGAAATGATAGCTTCACATCTTGATATGTTTGTTTAATAGCTTTACATTTTGATATTTTCATTTAATAAAGATGTCTATAATTTTGTAGCAACAATTTTCGACTTATCTTTGTATTTGTGTTTGCTTTTAAAAACCTGCATTTATTGTAACATAAAATAATTCTCTTTTAAATCTTGAGATGAAATTGACTATACCTGGTTCCCTTATCTGGAATGCTTCTTTGACTCTGAATCCTTACTTTATTTACTGATCAACAATATACTTTCAAGAATCCATCTGATATTATCTCTTCTGTGGAGGCTTTTCTAACTTGATCAAATAGAATTGGTTCCTTAACTTTTAATCTTAGTTGTATCCCACCCATATAAACTTATACCATGTTAATAGTATCTGTAACATCTTACTTTATTGCTTTCTCTTTCCCTTTCTTCTTCTCTCCCTTTTCCTTCTTTCTGTTTCTTCTCTCCTCTTAACCCTAATGGCAGTATTGGTTAGGCATTGGGCTACTAATCACAAGTTTACTCTGAAGGAGAAAGATGAGTTTGCCTGATCCCATAAAGATTTACAGTCTTAGAAATCTTATATAGCGTCTTTATGGGTTGGATTAATTCAATGGCAGTGGTTTTGTTTTTATCACCCATCCCAAGCATAATGATTTTAAACCTTACAAGGACAGGATATCTGTTAGATTCGACTTTGATTCCAAAGTACTTAGAACAGGGATGTCAAAATGAATGCATGAATAGTATGTTAGATGTATCTTGCTGCTTTATTTTGGTGATACTACTGTACACACATATTATCCTACTTTTACCATTGTTTCCAGCTTAGGTTATCATATTAAAATTTTTTTGAAATGATTTAATAGATGAAACATTGCAATGTTCTGTTTTAACTTTTAATTACTAAAAGGTTGACAATTTTAACAGGTTTATTTTTATGCATTGGTACTCTGCTTTAAAATTTTATTTTTAGCCTGCTGCAGTTTTAAAGTTTTTCTTTACAGTTTTATGGACAATTACTATATGGACTTTTATGGCCTCTACTTTGTAATGTTTGTTTTTGAGTTTTTATATAAAAGTTACTGTAAAATGTATCTACTGTATTTGCTGCAAATATGTTTTCTCAGATGTGTGCTATCTTTTTTTTTTTTTTTTTGAGTGGGTACTTTAAAAATACTTAGTTTTTTATGTAATAAAGATGTATTGTATTTGTTGTTGTCGTTGTTAAGTGCCATAGAGTCAATTCCGACCCATAGCAAACCTGTATAGGGTTTCCAAGAAGCAGCTGGTGAGCTTGAACCACCAACCTTGCAGTTCAAATGAATTTGCAGTCTTACCCAGCATTTATTGTCTGTCAGTTTGTCATATTGTGGTGGCTCATATATTGCTGTGATGCTGAAATCTATGCCACGTGTACTTTAAATACCAGCAGGGTCACCCACAGTGGACAGGTTTCAGTTGAGTTCCCAGATAGGACAGAAAAGGAAGAAGGAGAGGTGGACCACTTTCAAATACTTTGGGAGTCCTGGCATGGCACTGTGGGTTAATGCGCTGAACTACAAAGTTGGTTTGAACCACAAGTTAGGCAGCTCAAGCTCACAAGTCACACCTCGGAAACTCCATACTTCCAAATATTTAGTCACTGCATAGCAGGGGAACACTGTCAACACCAGAATAATGAATATAGAAACATGATGAATAGTTCCAGAATATTGTCAAATACAATCCCAGAAGATGAGGACCTCATGTTGGAAGACGCTCAAAATACGACAGGTTAATTAGAGTTGACTGTGAAGATGCAAATGGACCTTCATTTGCTGATGGGTTATAGCTCAAAATGTGGAGAAACATCTGTTAATAATCAGAACACAGAGCATATGAAGTAGGAATCTAGGAAAATTGGAAGTTGTCAAAAATGAAATGGAACACATAAACACTGATATCCTAGTTTTGTTGTTGCTGTTGTTAAGTGTCGTCGAGTTAATTCTGACTCATAGTGATCCTGTATAGGGTTTCTGAGGAGTGACCTTGCAGTTCAAACTGACCTTGCAGTCAAGGGTTTATCCTACAGTGCCACACAGGATTCCATCCTAGGCTTCAGGGAGCTAAAATGGACTGGTATTGGGCATTTTGAATCTGACAATCACATGGCTTACTGTGCCAGGAACAGTATATTGAAGAAGAATGGCATTGCAGTCACCATAAAAAAGGACATTTCAAGATCTATCTTGAAGTGCAACGATGTCAGTGATAGGATAATATCCATTCATCTACAAGGAAGATCAGTTAATGCCACTATTATTCAGATTTACACACCAACCACTAAAGCCAGTGATGAAATTGAAGAACTATACCAACTTCTTCAATCTGAAATTGATCAAACATGCATTCAAGGTGCATTGGTAATTACTGAGGATTGGAATGCGAAGGTTGGAAACAAAAAGTCATTAAGAAAATATGACCATGGTGATAGACATGATACTGGAGATCACATGTTAGAATTTCACAAGACCAATGACTTTTGCATTGCAAATACCTTTTTAAAACAATATAAAAGGTGACTACACACATGGACCTCACAAGATGGAATGCATAGAAATCAAATTGACTATATCTGTGGAAAGAGACAGTAGAAAAGCTCCATATCATCAGCCAAAACAAGGTCAGGGCAGACTGTGGACTAGCTTGCTAATATGCAAATTCAGGCTGAAGCTGAAGAAAATTAAAACAAGTCCATGAGAGCCAAAATATGACCTTGGATATATCTCACCTGAATTTAGAGATCATCTGAAGAACAGATTTGATTAATTAGACACTAATTACTGGAGACCAGAAGTTTTGTGGGATGACATCAAGAACAGCATATAGGAAGAAAGCAAAAAAGGTCATTACAAAGACAAGAAAGAAGGAAAAGACCAAAATGCATGCCAGAAGAGATTTTGAAACTTACTCTTCAGCACAGAGGTGCTAAAGCAAATGGAAGAAATGAGGAGGTAAAAAGCTGAATAGAAAATTTCAAAGACCTTGAGTAGACACAGTCAAATATTATAATGAAATGTGCAGAGGCTAGACATTAGAAAGCCAAAAGGATTTCAGCATTTCTCAAGTGGAAAGATTCTATATTGAAGGGTTTTATGGGCAAAATATTGAATGATGCAGAAAGTATCAAAAGAAGATGAAAGTACCAAAAAGAAACAGTTGCTATTCAACCATTTTACAAGGCAGCAAATAATGAAGAGCCTGAATGATACTGAAGGAAGAAGTCCAAAGAGCAGTGAAGGAATTGGCAAAGAACAAGGCTCTATGAATTCATAGAATACAAATTGAAATATTTCAATAAACTGAGGCAGCACTGGAAGCACTCACTCATCTATGTCAAGAAATTTGGAAGACAGCTACCTGGCCAATTTTTTGGAAGAGATCCATATTTTGCACATTCCAAAGAGAGGTGACCCATCAGAATGAGAAAATCATCAGATAATATTACATGCAAGTAAAATTTTGCTAAAGATAATTTAAAAAATGGCTGCAGCAGTACATTGATAAGAAGCTGCCAGAGGTTCAGGCCAGATTAGACAGGGATGTGGAATGAAGGATATTATTGTTGACGTCAGATGGATCTTGACTAAAAGCAGAAAATATCAGAAAGATGTTTACCTGTGCTTTATTGACTATGCAAAGGCTTTTGATTGTGTGGACTATGGACAAGATTGTGGAGAATGAGTATTCCAGAACACTTAATTATGCTCATGAGGAACCTGTGTATAGATCAAAAGGCAGTTGTTTAAATTGAGCAAGGGGACACTGAATGGTTTCAAATCAGGAAAGGTGTGTGTCAGGGTTGTATTCTTTCACCATACTTATTCAATCTGTATGCTGTGCAAATAATCTGAGAAGCTGGATTATATGAAGAAGAATGTGGCATCAGGATTGGAGGAAGACTCATTAACAACCTGCTATATGAAGACAATAAAACCTTATTTGCTGAAAGTGAAGAGTAGTTGAAATACTTACTGATGAAGATCAAAGACCACTACCTTTGGTATGTTTTACATCTCAATGTAAAGAAAACTAAAATCCTCACCACTGGTTCAATAAATAACATCATGATAAAAAGGAAAGATTGAGGTTGTCAAAGACTTCATTTTGCTCAGGTCAACCATTAACAGCCTTGGAAGCAACAGTCAAGAAATGAAATGATGTATTGCATATTGCATTAGGCAAGGAGCTCTGGTAGCGTAGTGGTTACGAATCGGGCTGCGAACCTTAAGCTCAGCGGTTCGAAACTACCAGCCGCTCCGCGAGAGAAAGATGAGGCTTTCTACTCCCGTAA
>NW_006408554.1:11273966-11281665 GCF_000296735.1 Chrysochloris asiatica | reverse complement strand
GTGTGAAAATTAGACAATGCATAAGGAAGACCGTAGAAGAATTGTTGCATTTGCATCATAGTGTTGTTTGTTTGTTGTTTTTATGTGCCATGGAGTTAGTTCTGACTCATAGCAACCCTGTATAGGGTTTTCAAGGAGTGGCTGGTGAGTTTGAACTGCTGACCTTATGGTTCAAACTGACCTTGCAGTCTAGTGCTTTACCTACAGTGCCACATCAGGACTTCATGGTATTGAAGCAAATACTGAAAGTACCATAGACTGCTAGAAGAACCAACAAATCTGTGTTGGAAGAAGTACAGCCAGAATGATCTTTAGAAATCAGGATGGCCAGATTTTCTCTCTCATACTTTGATATATGGTCAGGAGTGGCTAGTCCCTGGAGAAGGACATCATGGTTGATAAAGTGGAGAGTTAGCAAAAAAAAACAACAAAAAACAAAAACCCCATTCAGATGGATTGGTACAGTGGCAGCAGCAACGGACTTAAGGGTAGCAATGATTGTGAGATTGGTGCAGTACTTGGGCAGTGCTTTGTCCTGTTGTGCATAGGGTTGCTATGAGTCAGTACTGACTCAATGGCACCTAACAACATGGCATGGTTGTCTAAAATTGTGGGTAGTTATATTCTTAGGTGAGGCTTTTTATTATATTTTGTAAGGAATGCTTTCAAATTGGAAAAGTGTGATTTAAATCTCACACATTTGTCCTTAGAACTCATTTGGGACACAGTGTGCAGACAATTATCTCTCATAGTAAACCAGACCATGGCACTCATCACTTTATAGCTGTCAGTTGTTTCACATACCATTCAGAACAAAACCCAGAGCTCTTCTACCATCTCTTTGCCTTCTGTACTATCTTTATTTAGCAGGAGCTACTTCTTTGACTTCTGTACTATCTTTATTTAGCAGGAGCTCTCTTCTCCTTCCCTTCCTCAGCTCCAGCCATGCAGGCTTCCTTATGTCTCTTAAATTTGCCAGAGTACGTCCATGTCAGGGCCTCAGTCTGAATTGCTTTCCCAGACCTTATTCACTATCAGGTTTCCCCTTATCAAAGAGGTCTCACTTTCACCATCTACAAGAACTACCCACCCAAATCCCTGGCACTCTAGCCCCCTTCCTAGATGTTGTCATTTTCTTCATATCATGTATCACAGCCTGGCTTTGTTTTTTTTTTTGTTGTTCATTGCTGTATTCCCAATAGCAAGTTCATTTTCATTCATTTAATTCATTGGGTAATGAATACATGGATTCAGCCATGCATCTGATAATCTATCAAGTAACAACTACATAAAATGTATTTGATGTTTTTCCTTGCCTCATAAAAAAATGTTTTTTCTTATATCTTAAAAATACTGGATTACAAAAAAAATACTGGCTTATCACTAGTATAGTTATTTTGGCGGGCACCTAACAAAATCCCCCTGGGTTATGTGCTTTGGGAAATGATGTTCTAGAAGTCATTGTCAGGATAACACAAGTGTTTTTGTGCTTCTTGTCTTTATTCAGCATATCCAGACTTTTCAAACAATGATTTAAAAAAATAGATGAAAATAATATCATTGTTTTCCTCTATCTGGACTTAAGAAAAACACTCAGAAGAAATAGTTTTGTTTAAAAAATTAGTTCAAAAGGAATTTGTACAAAAAGAAGCATATATATTGAAACAGAATTTGAACTCTAAAAGCAAGGAAAATATTTAATGACACATTTGTTGTTGCTAAGTGCCATTGAGTTAGTGATCCCGAAAAAGGAACATAATGCTATAATGTTTATGAGATGTTAAAAACAATAGTAAGGACCCAAAATTCAAAGCAGTTAGATATGCATGGAATTTATGAAAATAAAAAATAATATGAATTGTCAAACGCAAATGAGTATCTGAAGGGAAATAATCACAGACAGCTAGCTTTTTTTTTTTTTTTTTTAAATGAAATCAGAAACACAATACTGCTACAAAGCAACCAGCATAATGGTAGAAGAATTAGTAGACAGTGCTTTGTAAAAATCTTGCTCTTAAATCCAAGGTAGGACTGTTGTTGTTAAGTACCATTGAGTTGGTTCCTACTCACAGTGACCCTGTACATACGGGTTTCCAAGGAGCAGCTGGTGAGATTGAACTGCCGACCTTGTGATTCAAACCAACCTTGTAGTCGAATGTTTTTCCCACAGCACCACACCATGAGTCTAAGGCAGGACTAGAGACCTTTTAAAATTGAACATCTAAGGGGTTACTTGCTGAACCAAGGACAAGTGATGACATTACCTTGGAGAAATAAGCTTATTGGACATAAAAATCTGTGTGTGCTGTAGAGTATGAAGCATGAGGGTTTTTTCCTATGAATGAGTTCAGCCTGGTGGTTATGTGTCGTGGAGTCGGTTCTGACTCATAGCAATCTTGTACAGGGTTTCCGAGGCTGTAAATCTTTACAGGAGCAGAAAGTCTCATCTTTCTCCTGCAGAACAGCTGGTAGTTTTGAACTGCTGACCTTGCGGTTTGCAACCCAATTTGCAACCACTATGCTACCAGAGCTCCTCTGAATGGTTCAGCCTAGCAGAACTTAATTCCAACTTGTACCTAGGTTTAAGTGTCCAGTTGCCAATTTCTCTTGAGAACCTCATGCACCTCTGACAGCTGAACTGCCAGAGTTAAAAGTTAAAAGCAGGTTTTGAGCCACTTTCCTCAGTCATCCCTTTAAGAAACATTAGTGGACACACCCTTTAATGGCTGCCTAGTTGTGAAGTCATACCCAAGAGTCTCTGAGGCTGTAAACTTTCCTAACTGCAGTAGATCCCTCCCTGCTTTCCATAGACTCAGCATGCATATGTTGCCATCAGTTGTGGTTGTAGGATGAGATTCCTTTGTTTCCTGTACTCTATAAAAGGTCACCACATGGAGACAGAACTTTGGAAACTCATCATGGTGCCTATGATATCTCTCACTCGGGTGATCTATGTTTGTCTTTGTCTTGCATTTATTCCTGTTTCAGATTAAACAAAAGAGTGTCTATAATATTTATAAGAAGTCCTGGTGTGGTGCTGAGTGAAAACTCAGAAGTTCAGTGTCCCAGGTGCCAAGGTATTGACTCTACCATCTCCCTTCACAAACATCATTATTGTATACTATCTACTTGAGTGACTTTTTAAAAAAAATAAGCTCATTTGTAAAAGGTTTCAAAAGTTGGTTTGGAGTATCACCACTAAAATACTTCAACAAAAATAACTTTTAAAATTGGAATGTTGTCTTTCAAATGCAAAATCTTACACTTTAACCCAGAAGAATGATCAGAGAAATAAACAATATACCATTTTGTACTAGAGGATTAACATAAAAGAAGAAGACACACAGAGAGATGGATTCACACAGAGGCTGCAAGAATGAGCTCAAACATGAAACAATTGTGAGAAAGGTGCACAACGGGGCAGTGTTTCATTCTGTTGTGTATAAGGTTGCTATGAGTCAGAGGAAGCCTGAAGGCACTTAACAATAACAATAAAATAGCATCTGTGTGTACGTACACACACACACACACACACACACACACACACCGAGTACGAAGCACTATTTACTCTGTGGTTGCAAAAACTATCTTCTTTCCCCAAATACCAAAAGGACTATTGTAAAAGAAAATGCTTAGAAACTGTTATTTTAAAGCTATGATTTTTTGCAATATTATTATTGCTTCTTGTTTGAGATTTGTTGCCAACCCAAAGGTTGGCTGTTTTAACTCACCCAGCAGCTCCGCAGAATGAAAGTCCTGACAAAATGCATCCATAATGATTGTTCTTAACTGTGGTCTGATTAATTCTGACTCAGAAGCACTCTCTACAGGGGTTCTGAAGCTTTAAATCTTTGCGGGAGCAGAAAGTCTCATTTTTTTTCCCCGGTGGAGCAGCTGAGGGGCTCGAACTGCCAACACTGTGGTTTGCTATCCATTGCTTATCATAAGAAGCCACCACTCTCCCATGAAGATTACAGCCAAGAAACCTCTATGGACCAGTTCTACTCTGTAACAACAGCATACATAAGGGGCATGGAATAAATAAGGAGACAAGGATAATGTTTTGCATGTGATCGGGATCTGTTGTTGTTGTTAAGCATTATCAAGTCAGTTCCAATCCATAGTGGCCCAGTGTAGGGTTTCTGAGGAGCTGCTAGTGGGTTTAAACTGCTGACCTTGTGGTTAGTAGTCCAGTGCTTATCCTACAGTACCACACCTGGACTCCTGAGTTAGGAAAAACAGGGCTTGATAAAATAGCTCTTCTTAGTGGGTACATTAACTGGAAAAACAAATGTTTGAAAGTAAGAGAAAAAACTGAAAGCTTTTATATTTTCTTTAAATCTTAGAAGTGGAATCATTTTCACTTAGTCTTGTGAGCTTCTATACTGGAAAGAATGAACATGGAGTGTTTAAAGGATTTGATAATATATGTATTCTCTAGCTAAGTAATGCGAAGTAAGTAGAGATAATAGTATTTCAGATAGGTACATTGTTTTAAAAGGATAAATTAGCATAGTAGATTACAATGGAATATGAAAAGGTAGAGGAGTTAGTAATAATGAGTACAAACACAAAGAAAAACAATATCAGAGAAAAGCTTTTAAAAGAGAATTCTTGGTTGAGGTAAAGGAAATGAACTGAGAAATGAAATGTTTACGAAAGACTGTATGTGTCAGGGTTTCATGAAAGGACACTGTAAAGAATCCACTGTACCTAGCTGTTGTTATTAAGTGCTGCCAGTTGGTTCTGAATCATAACAATACTGTATAGGGTTTCTGAGGTAGGCTGGTGGGTTTGAACAGCCAACCTTGTGGTTATCAGTCCAGTGCTTATCCTACAGCATCACACCAGAACTCTGTGTCTAGTTTAAGCAGAGAGTTTTGTCTTTTTTTAAATTTAAAAGTATTTCTCACTGAGAAAGTAGAGGAAAGAAAATCTAGTGTGAGGTTTCTGGATGACTTCAAGAGGCATATGCCTATGACTTCAAGAGGCATAATGCAGATTCCAAGAAAGCTATTGCTTCTTTTAAGATGAGGAAGAGCTGAGATCAAGAAGCTGCTTTAGAAATACCATAGACCTCCACAGTGCTGCTGAACAATAGGGGCAGAAACTATAGAAGCCACAGAATAAGTGGTCTCCGTCCTATTTGTCCACTCCCTATGCATTTGCTTACCATACTGTGATGACTTATGTGTGGCTATCATGCTGGCTGGAAGCATTTTAAACTCCAGGAGGTTCCCCTGTGGTGGGCAGGTTTCGGCAGAGTTTCTAGATTATGATAGTTTAAGAAGAATAGCTGACAATATATTCTGAAAATGAACTAGTAAAAACCTTATGAATTGTTGTTGTAAGGTGCTGTTGAGTTGGTTCTGATTCTGTGCATCACTGTGCACAACAGAATGAAAACACTGCCCGGTCCTGTACCATCTTCACAATTGTTGTTATGCTTGAGCTTATTTTGTTGCCACTGTGCCAATTCATCTCGTTGGGGGTTTTCCTCTTTTTTACTGACTCTCCATTTTACCAAGCATGATGTTCTTCTGCAGGGACTGGTCCCTTCTGATAACATATCCGATATAGTGTTGGAAGGTGAGCCCCTTAGATTGGAAGGCACTCAAAATACATTGACTACCACAATGGACTTGGGCTTACCAATGATGATAAAGATGGTATTGTTGATGTTGGTAAGTGCATTTGAGTGGGTTCCAACTCACAGCAACCCTGTATAGGTTTTCTGAGGAGCAGCTGGTGTGTTTGAGTTACTGACCTTGCATTTAGCAGCCTGGTGCTTATCCTATAATACCACGCCAGAACTCCTGTGTAGGACTGGGGAGTGTTTTGTTCTATTGTACATGGTGGCCATGACTTGGGGTTGACTCAGTGGAAGTCAACAACAACATCACCACTACCATCTCATTTCCACATTCTAAATCTCACAGTGTTGTGCATTAAGATGGTGGAACCTAAACCGCCTGATCACCAGTTTCAGTTTCCATCTATTTAGCTTTCACGATAAAGGATGGGTCACTAGTAAGAGGCTGCAACAGAAGGAGAATGAAATTCTATGGCATCCACCACAGACTTAGAACAGAAACTGAAAAAGAAAACACTTAAGACAATAAAACCCCAAAATCAATAAAACAAGTTCATTCAAAGTTACAACATTTACTATCACCTCACCCCAAATATCAAAAGCATGATGGCACAAGATTTTAAAAGAAAATGTTTGGAAAAAGAGTTAGCTGATTTCTCTAAACTTGAAGCTTATTTCAGTGTGGTAAAGGCAGGGGATCAGGACTTGCGTTCTCAGTGTACAGAAAAATGGAACAGGACCTAGACATAGGACTCTGAGACAGTGATATTTCAAGGACAGCATTGGCTAAAACGTAGAAAAAAATAAAACCCCAAACAAACAACTAAAAACCAAAGCCAAAATGAAACTAAACCTGTTGCTGTCCAGTAGATTCCAACTCATAGTAACACTATAGGATGGAGTAGAACTGCCCACAGGGTTTCCAAGGCTGTCAATCTTCATGAAAGCAGACTGGCACATATTTCGTGGGGTGGCTGGTGGGTTTAAACAGCCAGCCTTTCAGTTAGCAGACAAGTACTTAGGATTGCTGATGGTAGTGGTGTGCTGTGGAGTCTGCTCTGACTCATAGTGAACCTGTACAGGGTTTCCAAGACTGTAAATCTTTACTGGAGCAGAAAGCCTCATCTTTCTCTGGTGGAATGGTTGGTAGATTCAAACTGCTGACCTTGAGGTTAGCATCCTGATTCGTAACCACTATGCTACCAGAGTTTAGGATTACTACAAAACACAAAACCTAAAAACCAAGACAATTGCTATAGAATCACTTCCAACTCACAACGGCCCCATGTGTTAGAGACTAGAACTGAACCATAGGGTGAGTCCTAGTATGGTGCTGTGGGTTGGTTAATGTGCTGGCCTGAAAAGTTGGTTTGAACTACAAGGTCAGCAGTTCAAGCTCACCAGCTGCTCCTTGGAAACCCTATGCAGGGTTGCTATGGGTTGGAACCAACTCAATGGCACCTAACAACAACAACAACACTATCTTTTATAAAAGCACATCATCAGGCCTTTAGGTTAGCAGTCAATTACAAACTACTTGTGTCATGATCTAGATGGTGGTGGTGGTGGTTGTGTGCCATCGAGTTGGTTCCAATTTATAGTGAGTCCCTGTGGTTTCCAAGGCTGTAAATCTTTACAGGAGCAGAAAGCCTCATCTTTTTCTCACAGAGTGACTGGTAGATTTGAACTCTTGATCTGTGGTTAGCAGCCAACTTGTAACTCATTATGCTATCAGGGTTCCATCACCCTATGGATGTTGTTTTTGTTGTTAAGTGCTGTCGAGTCAGTTCTGACTCATAGCAACCCTGTAAGGGTTTCTGAGTCATGGCTGGTGAGCTTGAACCACCAACCTTGTGATTCAAACTGACTTTGCAGTCCAGTGCATTAACTAACTGTTGTTGTTGTCAGGTGCCATTGAGTCGGAACCAACTCATAGCGACCCCATGCACAACAGAACGAAACAATGTCCTATCCTGGGCCAACCTCACTACTGCTGCCACATTTGATGCCATCAATGATGTCACCTGGCCAATCCATTTCGTTGGGGGTCTTCCTCTTTTTCTCTGACCCTCCATCTTACTCAGCATGACATCCTTCTCCAGTGAC
>NW_006408554.1:11271241-11273176 GCF_000296735.1 Chrysochloris asiatica | reverse complement strand
TTCTGGAATACTCATACTTCTCAGTGTTGTCCATAGCTTGTCATGATCCACACAATTGAAAGCCTTAACTCACTGTTGTTATGTGCCATGGAGTCAGTTCCGACTCATAGCGACCCTGTACAGGGTTTCCGAGGCTGTAAATCTTTACAGGAGCAGAAAGCCTCCTCTTTCTCCCTTGGAACAGCTGGTAGTTTTGAACTGCTAACCCTGAGGTTAACAGCCCAATTCGTAACCACTACGCTACCAGAGCTCCTTTAGCAATCCAAAAATTACAAAATTTATGAAGAAATAAACAGCAGCAGAATTAGATGTTTTGAGACTTCAAATACAGGATAGAAATACTAGATTGACTCAAAAACACATGCAGGGAACAACAAACTTTATGAGATGACTAGGCAGACTTAGGGAAAAAATATTTAGAAATAAATAATACAATACTTCAAATTTTAAAAAGTTCTAATTGATGTATTATAGCTAGGCAGAAATTATAGCTAAGAACAAATGCTGTGGTCTGTGGAAAAAAGATGTGTTAAAACTAGGGAAGTGTTATTTTTGTCATGTGCAAGCTCAGTGACACTGAATTTAAGTTTTGACAAGTGTTTGGAAGTCATTACAGTTATACTCATTCAAACCCAGTGAGGTGTGTATCTACTATCATTACCCTCAGTTTAGAGAAAGACAAAAATTCATGAGACATAATGAATACTTCTGTCAATCTTCTTAATCAGATACCGAGATCATCAATGAAAGTCCTTAAAGACAGGACAAGGAATACCGCCCAAACCAATGACTCTTCCCTAGTATACCATGTCCAGGTTTTCTGCATGAGAGCCTTAACATTAGTGTACAATTATAGAGATGGGACTTGAGAGGTTAAGGGCAGCTGTTTTTACTTCCTCTTTTTCACTTTTACCACATCTTCCCAGTCTCTCTCTTGGTCATGTTTCATATATTTGGATCAAATAGCCAAACTCCAATTTTTCTTATGGCTGTGTTGTAGCCACACTTAGCTCTATAACAAAATGGAGTAACAGTGATTATTCATGGCATTTCAGAGAAATGGCTCAAAATGGGGGCATTGAGAGATGGAGGCAGAGATGATGACGCCGAGTGCTGGAGCAGCTGGGAACTCTAGACCCAGGGAGGGGTAGGGGCTGTGTACTGATGACCAGGGGGCAGGCTTGTGGGGTATACCCTTTGGTTGGTTGATGATGCATGGAGGGGATTGTAACCATGCAATGTAATGATATACAATAGGATGAATGTAAAGCTAATGTTCTCCCACGTAAACTATCATATAATTCACAATGCAACAGTTAAAAAAAAATATGGGGGCATTGGAGTCAGCCTGATCGAACTTCCTATTTTAACTCTACTTGTAAGTAATCTTCAGAGTCATAGTTTCTTCATCAATGTACACAGAGATAATAATAGGATCTGCCAGTGAGAAATTCATGTTAAGCACTTAGCACATGCTTGGATGATAATGAATCCTTAGCAACAATAAACAAACCCCTTATAGTTTTACATTTTGAAATCTTTAGGATTCAACACACTTTATGTCATTATACAAAGCACAACTGTGCACAAATCATGTAGCTAATTGAGTCTCTAATTTGCAATTTTCTCCACCAACTTCTACTGAAGATTTTAGATGATTAGTGTGTCTCCCTACAATTAAGAGTTGGTAAACCTAAGGGTATTTCCTTTATATTTCTCTAGAATCCTGAAGGATTACTTGGGAGTTGGGTATGAGTTCTTTAAATCTTTCAAAACTTTTTCATTGAATTTGTGTCTTGTATATAGAAGGCGTTTGTTGCTGTTGTTATTAAGTGCTGCTGAGTCAGTTCCAACACATAGTGACCCCGTATAGGGTTTCCGAGAAGCAGCTGGTGAGTTTGACCTTTCAATTCAAACCGACTTTGTGGTCCAGTG
>NW_006408554.1:11269151-11270834 GCF_000296735.1 Chrysochloris asiatica | reverse complement strand
TATGGTGAATCTATAAAGCTGTGTTGAACTGCCCACAGGGTTTCCAAAGCTGTAATATTATGGAAGCAGGCTGCCACATCTATCTTCCACAGAGTGGCTGGTGGCTTCCAACTACCTTGTAGGTTCAAACTGCCGATCTTTTTGTTATCAGACAAGCCTTTAATCCTTGTGTCACCAGTGTTCTTCAGAAACCATCTCACTACCCACCCACTGCCATTGAGTTGATTTCAACCCATAGAAAAGCCTATAAGACAGATGAGAACTGTTCCTTAGAGATTCTGAGACTGTAAATCTTAAGGGGAGTGCGCAGTTTCATCTTTTTTTCTGAGGAGCAGCTAGTGGGTTTGAGGTTAGCAGTTCAATGCTTAACCAACCAGAGATCCCTAGGAACCATCAAGGCGATGTGTAATACCATGTACATGTCATTATCAGCCAGACATAATCCGGCTCTTGTCTGTAAAACTCGTAGTGGATAATTCACTATTTTATGAGGTACTCTTGTTGCTGGAAATTTTGATGTGGATAGGTTCTCTTTTTGAGTTTGCTTTGAGGCCATACTCAGCACTTCCTAGAATTCCCAAATAGCAGTTCCAATTCCATAAATTCATGGTAAGTAGATTTAACTAAAGATTCCTTGGTAATGAAACACTGAAGAGAATGTATGTGCTTCACAGCAAAATATAGTAAGTATTTACTGGACATTTTTGATTCTCAAAGTCCTTATATATATATTTTAGCACTGTCTACCTCTCTTCTTTCTCTCTTGGCTTCACATTTAACTCTTGTTGTTGTTGTTGTTGTTAGACATGTCCAAAGTATGAGAAACAAAGTCTTTCCATGCTGGCTTCTAAGGAGTATTCTGACTGTACTTCCTCCAACACAGATTTGTTTGTTCTTCTGGCAGTCCATTGTTGTTTTTGAGTGCTGTTGAGTCAATTACGTCCCATAGTGACCCTGTATAAGGTTTTCAAGGAGCATCTGGTGAGCTTGAATCATCAACCTTGCAGTACAAATGACTTTTCAATTGGATGCATTACATCACAGCACCACACCAGGACTACGGCAGTCCATAGTACCTTTAATATTCTTTTCCAACACTATAACTCAAATTCATCAATTCTTCTATAGTCTTTCTTACTCATTGTCCGACTTTCACATGCATATGAGGCTATTGAAAATTCCATGGCTTGAGTCAGGCTCACCTTAGTCCTCAAACTGACATCTTTGCTACTTAATACCTTAAATAGGTCTTTTGTAGCAGATTTGCCCAATGAAATACATCATTTGATTTCTTGACTGCTGCTTCCATAAATGTTGATCATGAGTCCAAGCAAAATTTAGTCTTTGACAACTTCAATCTTTTCTCTATTTATTATGATGCCATTTATTGGTCCAATTGTAAGGATTTTTGTTTTCTGTACATTGAGGTGCAGTGTATACTAAAGGTTATAGTCTGTGATGTTCAATGATATTATTTTAAGTCCTCTTTGCTTCCAGCAAGCAAGGTTGTATCAACTCCATATAGCAGGTTGCTAATGAATCTTCCTTCAATCCTTATGCCATGTTCTTCTTCATATAATTCAGCTTCTCAGATTACTTGCTCAGCATTCAGCAATAAGTATGGCAAAAGGATGTAACCCTGGCACACCCCTTTCCTGATTTGAAACCATTCAGTATCCCCTT
>NW_006408554.1:11242659-11268076 GCF_000296735.1 Chrysochloris asiatica | reverse complement strand
CACAAGGTCGGCTGTTTAAAATCACCAGCAACTCCACATGAGAGAGATGAGGCAGTGTGCTCCCAGAGAGATCTATAGTTTCAGAAACTCTTTGAAGGGTTTCTATGAGTCGGAACCACCACTTGTCTGTTGGTTTGTCATAATGTGGTGGCTTGTGTGCTGTTGTGATGCTGGAACTATTCCACGGCTATTTTAAATAATAGTAGGATCACCCATAGTCAGCCGGTTTCAGCAGAACTTACACACACACACTCAGTCAGACAAAGAAGAAGGAGGAGCAGGCCACTTCTGAATGGTTTGCTACTGAAAAACTTATAAACAACAGAGGGCTATTGTCTGGTATGGAGTCCTCATATGGTAGTGTAAGATAAGCATTAGACCACAAAGTCAGTTAGAACTGCAAGGGTAGCAGTTAAAACCCACCAGTAACTCCTAGGAAACCCTATACAAGGTCGCTATGAGTTGGACTCACCTCGATGGCACTTAACAACAAGAACATTGTCTGATATAGTGTCAGAAGATGAGCTCATCAGGTTGGAAAACACTCAAAATATCACTGGGGAAAAGTTGCCTTCTCAAAGTAGAGTTGACCTTAGTGATGTGGATGGAGCAAAACTTTGGGCATCTGGATTTTCTGATAGGGCACAAGTCAAAATGAGAAAAAACAGCTGCAAACATCCATTGATAATTGGAACATTGAATGTATGCAACATGAATCTAGAAAACTGGAAGTTGTCAGAAATAAGATTGAGTGAATAAAGGTTGTTATCCTAGGCATAACTGACATAAATTGGATTGGTGTTGATCATTTTAATTTGGTCAATCAGATGGTTTACTATGCTAGGAACAACAAATTGAAGAGGTGTACATTGTCAAAAAGAGTATCTCAGGTTCCGTCTTGAAGTACAATGATGCTCAACCATTTCAAGAGGCAGCATATGATCAAGAATATGCTACTGAAGAAGTCCAAGCTGCACTGAGACAGATGGATAAGATAATATTCATAAGCTTATAAGGAAGACCAAGGAACTCTGGTAGCCTAGTGGTTACGAATCGGGCTGCTAACCTAAAGCTCAGCATTTTGAAACTACCAGCCATTCCACAGGAGAAAGATGAGGCTTTCTGCTCCTATAAAGATGTATAGCCTTGGAAACCCTATTGAGCGTAGTTATGATTTGGAATTAACTCCACAGCACACCACCACCATCATAAGGAAGACCAGTTAATGCAACTATTATTCAAATTTGCATACTAATAACTAAAGTTTTTGATGAAATTGAAGAATTCTACCAACTTCTTCAGACTAAAATTGATTAAACATGTAATCAGGATGCATTGATAATTACTGGTGATTAGAATGGAAAGTTGGAAACAGAGGAAGGATCTGTAGTTTGTAAAATATGGCCTTGGTAAAAAATTGCTGGAGATTGTGTGATAGGATTCTGCAAGAGCAATGACCTATTCATGGCAAATAACACCATAAATGGTGACTGGTGTAGCACTATAGGATAAAGCATAGGACTGCGTGATTGATTTTAACCACAAGGTCAGTGATTCAAACTCACCAGTCACTACTTGGAAACCCTATACAGGGTAGCTATGGGTCATGTGGATGGACCTAACCAGACAGGAAGAACTGTGTAACAGATCATCAATTGCTCATATGGCAAGTTCAGGCTGAAACTGAAGAAAATTAAAACAAGTTCACTAGAGCCAAAATATGACCATGAGTTTATTCCACCTGAATTTAGAGACCATCTCAAGAACAGATTTGATGCATTAAACACTAATGTCTGAAGACCAGAAGAGTTGTGGGATTACATCAAGAACACCATACATGAAGAAAGTAATATTCATTAAAAAAATCAGGAAAGAAAGCATAGCTTGAAGTGGATGTACGAAGAGACACTGAAACTTGCTTTTGAACACATAGAAGCTAAAGCAACTGTAAGAAATGATGAAGTAAAAAAGCCAAACAGAAAAAATCAAGGGGCAGCTAGATGACACAATGTCAGGTATAGTGAAATGTGCAAAAACCTGGAGTTAGAAAACCAAAAGGGAATGAATTTGCTAAGTATTTCTGAAACTGAAAGAACTGAAGAAAAAAATTCAGGCCTCAGGTTGCAATATTGAAGAATTCTATGGGTAAAATATGAATGATGCAGAAAACATCAAAAGCAGATGGAAGGAATACGTTGTACCAAAAAGAACTGGTTGATGCTCAGCCATTTCATGAAGCAGCATATGACCAAGAACTGATGGTACTGAAGAAAGAAGTCCAAGCTACACTGAAGGCAATGATGGAAATCAAGGCTCCTAGAATTGATAGACTACAAATTGACATCTTTCAACAAACTGATGCAGTACTGGAGGTGCTTACTCATCTATGCCAAGAAATTTGAAAGATAGCTAGTTGGGCAACTGATTGGAAGAGGTCCATATTTGTGCTCATTCCAAAGAAAGATGATTCAATGTAATGTGGAAGTCATTGAACAATATCAGTAATACCCCTTAGAAATGAAATTTTACTGATGATAAAATAAAAACCAGTTTCAATAGTACATTGACAGGGAACTGCCAAAAATTCAAGTAGGATTCAGAAGGGGCCATGGAACTAGGGATATCATTGCTGATGTTTGATGCATATTGGCTGAAAGCAGACAATAACAGAAAGATGTTTATTTATGCTTTATTAGCTATGCAAAAGCATTCAAGTATGTGGATCATAAACTATGGATAACACTTTGAAGAATGGGAATTCCAGAACACTTAATTTGGCTCATGATGACCTGTACATAGACCAAGAGGCATCCACTAGAATAGAACTAAGGGATACTGAATGGTTTCAAATCAAGAGGGATGTGTCCCAGGGTTGTATCCTTTGACCATGCTTATTCAATCTGTATGCTGAGCAAATATTCTGAGAAGCTGCATAGCATCAGAGTTGGTAGATGCTGTTAACAATCTGTGAAATACAGATGACACAACTTTCCATGGTGGAAGCCAAGAGGACGTGAAATACTGACTGATGACGATCAAGGACTACAACCTTCAGTATGGATTGCATCTCGATGTAAAGAAAATGAAAATCCTCACAACTGGACCAATGAATAACATCATGATAAATGGAGAAAAGATTGAAATTGTCAAAGATTTCATTTTGCTTGGATCCATAATCAATGCTCATGGAAGCAGCAGTCAAGAAATCAAATGATGTATTGCATTGGGCAAATCTGCTGCAAAAAAACTTAAAAAATGTTCAAGAGAAAAGATGTCACTTTGAGAACTAGGGTGTGCCTGACCTAAGCCAAGGCATTTTCAGTCATCTCATATGTATGTGAAAGTTGGACAATGAATAAGCAAGACTGTAGTAGAATCAATGCATTTGAATTATGGTGTTGATGAAAAATATCAAAAACACTATGGACTGCCAGAAGAACAAACAAGTACAGCCATAATGCTCCTTGGAAGCCAGGATGGTGAGACATTGTCTCTTGTACTTTGGACATGTTGTCAGGAGGAAGCAGGTCCTGGTGAAACACATCATGCTTGAAAAAGTGGAGGGTCAACAAAAAGAGGAAGACCCCCAATGAAATGGATTGACAGCAACAATGGGCTCAAACATGAAGACATTTGTGAAGATGATGCAGGACTGGGGAGTGTTTTGTTCCATTGTACATAGGGTCACTGTGAGTTGAAAGTGACTGGATGTCACCGAACAACAACAACATGAGTTGGAATTGATACAATGGCAGTGGGCTTGGTTTGATTGGTTTTCTAAGCTAGTATAATTTATAGAGCAAAACAAACAATGGTACAACTCATCCTGCTAGAAAGCAGGCTAGTGGCTTTCTATTGTTAATTCTACAGGCACTGGCTGATTTACCCATCAGCTCCTACTTCTAAGGCTAGGCTAGGGTTAGGGAGTGATGGTTGTTGTTGTTGTTAAGTGCTGTCGAGTCGGTTCCGACCCATAGCGACCCTGTACAGGGTTTCCGAGGGTGTAAATCTTTACGGGAGTAGAAAGCCTGATCTTTCTCCCGCAGAGCAGCTGGTAGTTTCGAACCGCTGACCTTAAGGTTCACAGCCCGATTCGTAACCACTACGCTACCAGAGCTCCTTAGGGAGTGATGGTAGGAGAGATAATTGTATTGCAAAAAAAAAAAGTGTTTTATATTTTACATATAAGAAAATATATATATTATTTTCTTATATGTAAAATATATATTTCTATTTTATATATAATAAAACCTTTTGGTAATTGAGTATTCTGATAGGCATTACATTTTAATAAATGCTGAACTTGCTCCTAAGTGTTTTCTGATAACAGCTTTATGAGATAGCATTCACATACTGTAATAATCTCACCATTTTAAAGTATAATGTTCAATGATTTTTATAATAACTCATGTGAGTGTAGCTATGCCACCACAATCACGACTTAATTTTAGAACATTTTCATTATCCCTCTAGGACACCCAGACACATTAGCAACACCCTTTATTCTCCAAGGAGCCTTGGTGGCTCAGTGGTTAAGTACTCAATTGCTAACTGAAAGGGCAGGAGTTTGAGTCCATCAGTCACTCTACTAGAGAAAGGTGGGGCAGTCTACTTCTGGTAAAGATTTATAGCCTTGGAAAACCTATGGGGCTGTTCTAGTCTGTCCTGAGGAGTCTCTATGAGTGGGAATTGGACTCAAACGGCAATGGGTTCAGTTCAAATCAGTCGGTCCTCAAGTCTCCCTTCCAGTCTTTGGCAACCACTAATCTAGTTTCTGTCTATATAGATTTGCCTATGCTGGACACATCTTAACAGTGAAGTTAAATAATATGTGGCCCTTTGCGATTGATTTCTTTCAATTAGCATACTATTTTTAAGGTTCATCCATGTTGTAGCAAGGGAGTCCTGGAGTGGCACCATGGGTTAATGCACTGGATTACAAGGTTGGTTTGAACTGCAAGGTTGGTGGTTCAAGCTCACCAGCCACTCCTATGAAACCCTATACAGGGTTGCTATGAGTTGGAACTGACTCCATAGCACTTTAACAACGCCAACAATGTTGTAGCAAGTATCAGTATCTCATTTCTTTTATTTGCTGAAAATATTCCATTGTATGGATAGACTGTATTTTGTTTTTGCATTCATATGTTGATAGACATTTGGATTGTTTCTATTTGTTTGGCTACTATGGATAATGCTGCTGTGAACATTTATGTACAAAATTTTGTGTGGACAATTACTTTCCTCTCTTTTGTGTATACACCTAGGAGTGGAGTTGTTGAATCATATGATAACACCATGGCTAACATTTTGAAGAACTGCCAGACCATTTTCTAAAGTGGTTGTACCATTTTACATTCTTTGTTGTTGTTGTTAAGTGCCAATGAATCGGTTGTGAATCATAGTAACTCATAGGGCTTCCAAGGAGCAGCTGGTGGGCTGGAACTGCTGACCTTGTAGTTCCAGTGCTGTTCTTATCCTATAGTGCCACACCAGGACTCCTTTACATTCTTACAAGCATTTTAATATCTCCATAGTCTCATCAACACTTGTTATTGACCATCTGTTTGTTGTTTTTAAGTGAATGTGAAGTGGTATCTCATTGTGGCTTTGATTTGCAGTTCTCCAATATGAGTCAGAAGAGCTCTGGTAGCATAGTGGTTATGAATCGGGCTGCGAACCTCAGGATCACCGGTTCGAAACTACCAGCTGTTCCGTGGGAGAAAGATGAGGCTTTCTGCTCCCATAAAGATTTACAGCCTCGGAAACCCTGTACAGAGTTGCTATGAGTCAGAACCTACTCTATGGCACATAACAACAATAAAAACAGCAATATGAGTCAAAACCGACTTGAAGCCACTTAACAACAACAACAGTCACTAATGGGGAGTCCTGGCGTGGCACTGTGTGTTAATGCGCTGGACTGCAAAGTCAGTTTGGACTGCAAAGTCGGTGGTTTCAAGCTTACCCGCTGCTCCTCGGAAACTCTGTACAGGGTCACTATGGGTCAGAACTGACTCGATGGCACTTAACAACAGCAACAACAATGAATAATGGGGAACTGCAAATCAAAACCACAATGAGGTACCACTTTCCCTAATGACTAATGGGAGTCCTGGTGAGGTGCTGTGGGTTAATGAACTGCAGGTTGGCCTGAACAGCAAGATCGGTGGTTCAAGCTCACCAGTCCCTTCTCAGAAACCCTATACAGGGTTGCCATAAGCTGGAACAGACTTGGCAGTACTTAGCAACAACAATGACTAATGATGCTTAACATCTTTTCCTGTACTTTTGGGACTTTTGTATATCTTTTTGGAGAAACGTTTCATCAAATATTGCGAACATTTTTCAGTTCAGTTGTCTTTTTATTGTTGAGTTATAAGACTTTGAATATATACTCCCAGCAGGGAGTATGGGCTTCATTAACTCTAGTGACTTATAAGTGAAATTTATGTATTTATTTCTGATTCTCAGTGGTATTCCTTTGACTCGGTGAGTTTGGACATTCAGAACATTGATATTCTCTCTATGGCCTGAAGATCCTTGGAGCTGTGAAGGATTGGGAAGGTGTATGTGTTTCCATGTGTATTCACTACATTGTTTACTCTGCTCTGAGTGCATTAAAGCCTAACCATTAACTATCACATGGCGCTCTACAAATTTCCGTGGTAGTAAGCAGTTTCCTGCACTACTCTTTCAGTTTGGGACTCACCAACTACAGAGGAAGAAGCACTTGTTATTACCAGTTCACAATCAAGTATTTGTAGTGGTATTGGCCATTTCTATATCAATTGTACTATGAAATCCACTTCTGTGCTTTTCTACTTAATATTATACAACATGTTGTTAGTTGTCATGAAGTTAATTCCTACTCATGGTGACTCCATGTGTTACAGAGTAGAACTGCTCCATAGGGTTTGCTTGGCTGTAATCTTTTCAGATCATCAGATCTATCTCCTGGGGTACCACTGAATGGATTCGAACCATCAACCTCTAGGTTAACAGTCCTATGCAAACCATGTGTGCTACCCAGGGACCCTTTTATATCATTTCTACTGTCAGTGTTTATTTGGAAGTTCACAAAGGGAATTTCACACTTACTTCCCTATCCATGACCTAAGAGTGGCTCTTTCTGTGTGTTTGACTGTTTCTTTGACCAAGCACATAGCTGAGAAGGGCTGTATCTAAAGTTGTGAGGGAGGCAGGCAGGCAACGCTGGATCAGCTGAATCTGCTCTGGTGACCATGGGGATGACAGCTGGGCCCCACACTGACTACTTGCATCTCCATAACACTTACAGCTGTCTATCAAGATCATTGTGCAATTGATATTTGATATAATCCATTGTATATCTTGAGAGCTACCTTGTAAGAAAAATGAAAATGATTAAAAAAGGAAGAATCAAAGGAATTCTACTTGGGAGTTTTTGAAATGAAGAAATCAAAGAAGGAGTATGTAGAATGGAAACAAATAATTTAGGTAAAGGAAGAAGAAGAAAGGGAATCAAGATAGTCTCCTGTTACTAGACAGGGAGTAGGCATAAACAAGAGTCTATCTATACTGGCCGAGTGGGCTGGGCTTATAGTGTTACTCAGCTCAATTACTCAGTCAGTGTATGCACTCAGATGACTACAGGCACACGTATGGCAAGCATGTGAAGGCAGGTACCTGCTAACCAGACAGGACACAGCTATGAGTATGCAAACTGATTCCATCAGAGAGGGGAAAAGGAAATTTAGGAAAAAGAAAAATTGGGGCATTGATGTGAGCATCTTTGTTGTCTCTGTCCAGGGTAAGGAAAACTTCTAAATCCAAATAGTCTTCAGTAACAGCAGTTTATAGCATGTATGCCGTGCTTTTTCTCCCCACCCCTTCAAATGCTAACACAGTTTATGTTATGTTATTGTTTATGGAAAATAAGCATTTTCCATGATGGGAATGAGACTGTTTTGACTGACTGTAGCATGGAGTCTACATGTAGCATGATGAGCTATGGACAACATCGCAAAGTATGAGTATTCAGAAATACTTCATTGTGCTCATGAGAAACCTGTGCAGAGACCAAGAAGCAGTTGTTCCAACAGAACAAGAGAACACCGAATGGTTTAAAACTAGGAAAGGTGTGTGCCAGGGTCGTATTCTTTCACTATATGTATTCAATCTGTATGCTGAGCAAATAATTGTTGTTGTTGTTGTGTGCTGTGGAGTCAGTTCCGACTCATAGTGACCCTGTATGGGGTTTCCGAGGCTGTAAATCTTTACAGGAGCAGAAACCCTCATCTTTCTCCCTCAGAGCGACTGGTAGTATTGAACTGTGGTTTGCAGCCCGATTCGTAACTACTATGCTACCAGAGCTCCTTATAGCACCCATGAGGTGGGGATTATGATAATAATTTCATAAGTCAAAAATAAAATGTTCAAGAATTTCTAGTGAGGACTATCCAATCTGTCTAGGCGGAGCTGATGAAATGAAATGCAGATGGGTCACTTGTAATACAATAGTGAATAATTGTTATCAGGACTGAGTGTGAGGGTTGGAAATGTAAAGGTAGACTTTTATAGCAAGGAAGGGAGTGATTAACTCTCCAGTCTAGGAGCGGAGGTCTCTAGGACCATCAACGGAGAGGAGCCTAGAGTGGAACCCTACCCAGGGAAGCAGCAATGCCTGAGATGGAGGCAGAGACAATGCCGTGGAGGGATGAAGCGGCTGGGGACTTTAATCCAGAGAGGGAGAGGGTCTGTGTGCTGAAGACTGGGGGTGGGGGGTGGGAGAGGTAGTATAGGAGGTGGGTTGGAAGGGTATACCCTTTGGTTTGTTGATGATGCATGGAGGGGATTGGAACCATGGTAATGAAATGATATACAATAGAATGAATGTAAAACTAAAGTTCTCTCATGTAAACGATCATATAATTCACAATAAAACATTTTTTTAAATGCACATACACTAAAATAAATAAATAAATAAAATAAAATAAAATAAAATAAAATAAAATGAAATAAAATAAAATATCCAAGAGCAGTGAATTAATACTGGTAGAATCAAGTCACACTTGTCTTTTAGAGCCATATTCTTCTGCTATGCCCAAGGTAGTTCATCTTATTTGAAAATTCTAATTGATTGGGTCACCATCTGGCTGTTCGTGTGTCATACTGTAGTGGTTTGTGTGTTGCTGTGTTGCTAGAAGCGATGTCACCAGCATTTCACATACCAGCAGGGTATTTCATATACCCATGTTGGACAAGTTTCACCGGAACTTGCATACTAAGTTAAACTATGAAGAAAAGTTTCTGATCAACAATTTCTGGAAAATTAGTTAATGAAAATCCTATGGATCACAGCAAAATGTTGTTCAGTATATCACTGGAAGATAAGCTCACTAGGTTGGAAGATGCTCAAAATACACAGTCACTACAACAATGGACTTGAGCATACCAATGCTAGTGAGGATGGCACGAGATCACACAGCATTTCTTTCTCTTGTACATAGGGCTGCCCTGAGTCAGGAGCAACTATCAATGTATCTATACTGATGGACGGTGGTGGCCTGGAAGGATGTGTGGAAGGAGAGTGAATCCATGACAAGTTATTCTGATTCTGGTGGGGACAGAAGAATCAACTCTTTGCACATAACCCAAAGCAGCATGCAATGAGCGAACTTGTGATAGCCCTCATTTCAAAGGAACCACAAAGGATGGAAGTTGTCAAGAATTTTATTTTACTTAGACCCACGAAAGCAGCAATCATGAAATTAAATGGCATATTGCATTGGGCACAGCTGCCTCAAAAGACCTTTTTAAAGTGTTAAAGAACAAAGATGTCAGTTTGACCCAAGCCATGGTAGTTTCAGTTATTTCATATGCATGTGAAGGAGACCTGATAGTGTAGTGGGTTATGAGTGGGGTTTCTAACTAAGTCAGTAGTTTGAATTTGCCAGCCTATCCATGGGAGAAAGATGAGGCTTTCTGTTCCAGTAAAGATTTATGGCCTTGGAGTCAGTTGGTGTTGGAACCAACTTAATGGCACATAACAACAGCAAATGCATGCAAAGTTTGAATAACGAAGACCTAGAAGAATTGATGCCTTTGAATTATGATGTTGGACTGCCGAAAGAGTGAAAAAACTTGTCTTGAAAGAAGTGAAGCCAGAATGCTCCTAAGAATCAAAGATGGTGAGACTTTGTCCTATATATTTTGGACACATTATCAGGATGGACCAATTCCTGGAGAAAGGCATGCTTGGTAGAGTAGAGGTTTGGCAAAAGAGGGGAAAATGTTCAACAAGATGGATTGACACAGTGGCTACAACAATGGGCTCAAATATGAGAAAGATAGTGAGGATGGTTCAGGACCAGCTAGGTTTCTGTTTTACTGAACATAGGGTCACTATGAGTTGGAACCAGCTGATGGCATCGAACAACAGGATGGCTTTCCATTATATTAAGGCCTGTATTTTCAGGACGTCAAGGAAGAACTCTTCAAAAAGACAGCTTTTTACAACTGCATTTTAATATTTTTCCCTTCCCTATCTCCTGCTGCAAGTCTAATTGTCATGGCTAATGTTCTCATTTTCCCCCGTTACCTGCCTACTTCTTGATCCTGTTAAAGTTTTCCCACCTTAAAATGACATTCTCCCTTTACTTGAAAGGTAAGTATTAGTGAAACATGAGTAGCCAATAAGTGAATGACTGACAGATTGATAGATTACAGACAAGGCATTCCAGACTTTGGTCACCAGTGACAGAAGAAGGCAGGATCAGCATTACTCTTAGTAAAAAGATGCAAACACTTAACCAGATTTATACCACAAGCACACTTCCTGTTTGAGTTTTGTGAATGATAAATATTCCTCAGTTTTCTGTTTTCCCATCTCTGTTCAAATGTTCAGTTTTCAGGATTGAGTTGACCGATTTAGATCTTTGATTGTATGTATTTTTTTTTTAAAACCCTTTCATTATCTTTGACAAATTATAGCTCTCACGTACAGATCTGTGTCTTTCTATATTAGACTTTTACCTACAGAAAAACAACAGTCTTGTGTTAGATCCTCACAGGCTCATCGTTTTTCAGAGTAAAACCTGGGGAAACCTTATGGCCCAAATCACAATTAGCCCAAACTTACGACACCATTTCACTTTCCAGTTCCGATTGGCATCAACTCCGCGGCAGCGAAACCTTGAGTTCCTTGACCTTGTTTTCCTCCAAAATCGATCCTAGGCATAATTAAGGAAACAGGGGCAGTGAAAATACTTAAAGGGTTATTCACATGCCTTTCAGAGGCTCCATTAGTTAATGAATCACACTACCAATGGGAGAGGGCCTCTGGGAATATGTGTATTCAGGTAGTAGGAAGAGGACTGAATTAGCAGTGGAGACCCTGTTCATTCTCTAATTTCTTCAATCTCTTACCTTTGTTTGGCCTCATTTCTTCACAGACAAATTGGATGTTGATGTTGTTGTTATGTGCCATGGAGTCGGTTCCGACTCATAGAGACCCTGTACAGGGTTTTTGAGGCTGTAAATTTTTACGGATTTCATCTTTCTCCCGTGGAACAGCTGATAGTTTCGAACTGCTGACCTTGAGGTTTGCCGCTCGATTCGTAACCACTACGCTACTAGAGCTCCTTGACAAAATGGATTGTTGTCGTTGTGAAGTGCCGTTGAGTTGCTTCCGACCCATAATGACCCTGTATAGAGTTTCCAAGGAGCAGCTGGTGAGCTTGAACTGCCAACCTTGCAGTTCAAACAGCTTTGCAGTCTGGTGCATTAACCCACAGCACCACACCAACAAAATGGATAGGTTATACTCAATGAGTGATTTTTCATATTTTATTTGGCATGGCTGCTTTTCTCTTAAACCCTTTGTTTAAGAAGAAATCAATACAAAAGCCAAGCATGCTAAGGAAATCAGGTGGTTAATGCTCTGATTGGGCAGGGAGTGAAGACTTCTTCATATACATGTAAGTGCATAAATATGTGTGCATATATATTGTTGCTAAGTATTGTTTACTTGGTTACAAATCATAACAACCCTGTATAGGGCTTCCCAGGAGCAACTTCCCAGGTCCCACCAAGCTTGTGGTTCAAACTAACCTTGCAGTCTGGTACCTATCCTCTAGTGCCACACCAGGACTCCATATACACATATACGTATGGGCGCTGGTGTGGTGCTACAGAGAGAGCAATGGTAACCACAGGGTCAACAGTTCAAACCCACTAGCCACTCTCAGAATGCCTATACAGAGTTGGTATGTGTTAAATCGCCTCAACAGCACACAGCAACAGCATACATATAAACATGTATACACATGTGAAGGGGCTTCAGAAAACACCATTATCTTTTCATTCCAATTTTCCATTAAGTTTTTGAAGCCTTCTCATATATACCAGTGTAAAAACTTTATACCTTCGCAATGCCACATTTTTACACGTACTATTCAGTGACATTACTTACAAGTACCAAGCTGTGAAACCATCACCCTTGAGTTTCTGTTAAAAGTGATGGAAAATTTGGAAAAGAATAGTGTTGGAGGCAACTTTTTCAGCTCTGAAATCACCAAACTGGCTGCCTTGTAAGGCTCCTTTTTGTTCTCTGACCCTTTTCTATGATTGATTTATTCTTTTATTATGAGTCAGAATCCAACTGATGGCAGTGGGTTTGGTTTTCAGTTGGAACAGCAAAGTGACTTACATTGATCCAGCTAAAATGGTATCCATCAACGTTAAACACAGGCATGATATAGAAATACAGGTGAGTCAACATTTTTCTCATGGCTGGGTCACTCCGATATGTTAGAAGAGCCTAAAAGACAAAGGTGATATTTTTTTTCTTCTTCTTAGAAACTGATTTCATTATACAGGTTTAGAAAAATAAAAAAGTATGAGAAAATCCTTTCCATCTTTTAGAAATAGCAAATATGTTGGGTTAAAAAGTAATCAGCTTTAACTTTGAAAACATTATGCTGAGTGAAATAAGCCAGTCACAAAAGACAAATGTATAGTGACCAATGTTAATACTTATCAGGGGTTGGAGGGAGGGGGAAATGGACTCTTCCTTAATAGCAGAGGTTCTGTTAATGGTGGTGGAATAATTTGGAATCCAATAGTCATGATGGTTTAACAACATAATGAATGTAATCAATGTCACTGAATTGTATGTGTAAACAATTTTGATTTGGCAAATATTGTATATATATATATGCATATAAATATGTATGGTGGTGGTGGTGGTTATGTGCTGTGGATTCGGAACCGAATCATAGCGACCCTGTACAGGGTTTCCAAGGCTGTCAATCTTTACAGGAGCAAAAAGCCTCATCTTTCTTCCGCGGAACAGCTGGTAGTTTCGAAGTGCTGACCTTATGGTTTGCAGCCTGATTCGTAACCACTATGCTACCAGAGCTCCTTATAAATATGTATATATACATAAAATACATATTATAATACTACAATAAAACAACAACAACAACAAAAACAATCAGCTAATGCAAACATTGCACATTGACATTATACATCCTGTATGGAACTCTATTTCCTATCACATTTTAGCGAAGCTAGCAAAATGTTAATTGGACAGCCTCTTGGAACATTTCAGATCTAGCTAAAATTTAGGGCTGATTTAAAAAGCAACAATTTATAGCTTGTGTACAATCTGTTCTGTTTTAGAGTCCATACAATTGTGGATAAAATATTTAACTTGATATATTTGATATTCTTGCATATCTTGGAAAAAACACATAGCTATTTATAACAATGGTTGCCTTTGGGGGGCAGGGCTACAGGACAATGTATGTGAAGAATTATTTTGTATTTGGATTACTTGAATTTTTTACCAGATTAAAAACTCTATTCCAAATGAAATACTTAAGTGATGTTTATATTGCCTCAGAAAATTTAATTGTTGAAATTCCATTCTCTTTTGCATTTAGTTAGGTAGCATTTCTGAATATACCACAAGCAGTCTTCTGTACTTACATGGGTGAGAATTCTATTCATAGAGAGAAATCTAATAATAGAATTTATTATTAGAAATTATCACTATATTAGAAATATTGTCAAAAACATAGGAATATATTCAAGAATGTAAGAAAAGAATTGTACATGATTTTATCAAATATTAAAAATAAAAATAATTTAACTATTACAGTTGTTGTTGCTAAGTGCCCTCGAGTCAGTTCTGACTCATAGCGACCCTGTATAGGGTTTCTGAGGAGCGGCTGGTGAGCTTGAACCACTGACCTTGCAGTTCAAACTGACCTTGCAGTCCAGTGCATTATCCCACAGTGCCACATAATTCTCCCTTGTTTAAGGCTCAACAATAATTTAGTGACCAAATAGGGTTAATAGAATTTACGTGTCTACCTGTATTTCTAATATCTTTCTACTGCCTTTAAATAGAAATCCCTGGTATGTGGTCAATTGTACAAAATCAGGAACTTTGTTTCACTCAATGCTTGGAGGAAATCTCTTTCTGGGGATAGCAGAGGACAGAGCCATGTGATTTTATATTTCTGTCTAAAATGAGGCAGCATTGACTTTTGAGTACTGTTCTCAGGAGGAAGAGGACATAGATGGAGGGAGAAAGACTTTGGGAGAATAGTTGGGAGGAAAGAAGGGGTAGGAAGAAGTCATGATAGTTTGTCCTTCTCCCCATCTAGTACTGGAAGTCATAACTCATTTCTCTTTCCAAACTGGATCTTTTCCAAACACAGACTGTGTTAGTACTTTAGTGCAGATGATGCTAGAGACTTATATGGGAATGTCCTCATCAGTTCCTGGTCCTCCTCCAAAACAAGCTACCTTCCTACCTTTTGCATTTAAAAGAATATTGCTAACTTCCATTTAAAAAAATTATAAGCAAGAAAAGTACAGTGAGGAATATGTACCACCTCATGTACCACCAACAACAATTTGTCATATTAAAAAAAGAATTTTGTTTTTGAGACAGTATTGATAAAACGAAAGCAGTTGCTGTGGAGCTGATTCCAGCTTGATGCATGTCAGAGTAGAACTGTGCTCCTCAGGGATTTCAGTAGCTGAATTTTCATAAGTAGATCACCAAGCCTTTCTTTCAAGTTACTCTGGGTAGACTTGAACCTTTTTGGCTAGCAGCCGAGTATGCTTACTGTGTGCACTACTCAAGGACTTCAGATGAAAGCTACAGCCCTCTTTTATTACTCCCTGGTCCTATTTTCTTCCCTCCCGCCACGGCAATCACTGTTCTAAATTTGACATTATCATTCCCTTTCATGATTTTATATTTTACTTCATATACAGGGAGGGGTCCTGATAGTGGAGTGGATTACAGGCTAGGCGGCTAATTGCAAGGTCAGCAGTTTGAATCTATAGCCACGCTGTGGAAGCAGGACAAAGATGAGGCTTTTTCTCTTGGAATTCCTATACCACCACCACCTATAACCTCATTTATTTATGTCACTACTACACTATACCACACATATACATGGAGGAGCTCTGGTAGTGGACTTGGTTACGAGTTGGGCTGCTAACTGAAAGATCAGCTGCTCTGAAGGAGAAAGATGAAGGTTTCTGGTCCCATAAAGATTTGCAGCCTGGTCCCATAAAGACTTGCTAGTAGAAATGGACTCCCTGGCACATAGCCGCTACCACCACCACATATACATGGATTCCTAAGTAATTGTAATGTTGCTGCTATATCTAAGTATGCATATGTGTCACTCTGAAGTTTGTTTTTTACCCCCAAATTATTATTATTTTAAGTTTTTGTTGTGAATTGAGTGATAGTTTACATGGGAGAACATCAGCTTTACATTCATCCTATGGTATTTCATTTCATTGCAATGATTACAATCCCCTTCATCGTTCAACAGCATTTTGCTTCTATTCCCTCTGTATTTTTCCTTTTTTTGGATGTACACTGAAGCACTCAGGAATATATAACCATTCAAACAACCAAAGGGTACACCCTGCATGCCTGCCCCCCTAGTCACCAGCACACAGCCCCTCTCCCTCCCTGAGTCCAGAGTCCCCAGCTGCTCCATCTCTCCATGTCATCATCTCTGCCTCCATCTCTGGCATCACTGCTTTTCCTGGTAGGGTCCTGAGCTCTGCTCTTCTTCCTTGATGGTCCTACGGTCCTCCGCTCCTGGTCTACAAGATCAACCACTCCCTTCCTTTTGTTCCAAAACATTTACCTTTACATTTGCAACATTCACAATCAGTCCTGATAGCAATTATTCACTATTGAACCACAAGAGTTATCCCCATCTCCTTTTACCAACATCCCAATTTATGTTTTCATATTTATTAAGTTAATTTATCCATTTTAACTGCTATTTACTATCCCATTACATGTAAATACATAATATATTGATTCCTTATTTTGTTGATGGACAGTTAGGTTGCTTCCAGTATTTCATTATTATAAATTGCAATGAACATTCTTGCTCATCATCTAGAAGTAGTTGGTTGGGTCATGGATATACTACCTACTTCAACTTTTAAAAATGTTTCCATTTTCTTTCTAAATCAGTAGATACTCCTATCTGCAGTAAATAAGGGTTCCCACTGTTTCACAATTAATCAACTCTTGGTATTATAGTTGTTGTTGTCAAGCGTCATGGAGTCGGTTTGAATCATAATAACCCTGTATAAGGTTTCTGAGGCTTTAGATCTTTGTGGGAGCGAAAAGGCTCATTTTTCTCCAACGGAGCGTCTGGCTAGCTGTGGTTTGAAGTAGTGTTTATTGTATGGAGCCACAGCCTCCTCTTGGTATGGTTGTTGTTGTTGTTGTTAAGTACCCTAGAGTCGGTTCCGATTCATAGTGACTCTGCACAGGGTTTCCGAGCCTGTAAATCTTTACGGGAGCAGAACGTCTCATCTTTTTCCCATGGAACCACTGGTAGTTTTGAGCTGCTGACCTTCCGGTTGGCAGCCCGACTTGTAACCACTACTCTATCAGAGCTCCTTTTGGTATGGTTCAGATGTCTTAATTAAACAATTTTAATAGGTATGAGTTGATATTTTGTTGTTCTACTTTACAATTTCCTGATTACAAATGATGTTGAGCATTTAAAAAATATGATAATACACTATTCTATAAGTTGTCTACATATATTTTGTCTATTTTTGTATTAAACAATTTGCCTTCTTATTTTTCTTATATTCTGGACATTAACCATATACTGATAATATGCATTAGAAACATCTTTCTGTCGTCTGCTTATTGTTTCATTTTCATAGTCTTTTATTATACATAAATTGTTAACATCATTAAATGTATAAATTTTGTTTATGAACCCCATCTCTGCACTACAATCATAAAGATAATCTGTATTTTCTTCAAATTTATTTTAAAGCTTGCTTTCCTAAATGCAGGCCTTAAGCTTTCTGGAAATTACTTCTTAAAAGATGTGACGTTGGGATCTTTGTTTTTTGTCTCCTTTCCTTTTCCCATTGTGGTAATAATTTACCCCATGATACTCATCTGAATGGTCCCTTTTTACCCCCCTCTCATAATTTAACAGAGATACTTCTGTCATATATCATCTTTCTATTTGTGTGTCCTTTGGTTTTTATCTGTTTATCTGGTAGGATTTGTCTCTCAAGTTCATTCCTTTTCAAAATTGTACTGGCCAGTTTTGACCCTTTCCCCTTCACATTAATTTTGAAATCAAGACTGATCAGTTCTGTTCTACATCTATGATGCTGTTTATGTCTGTTTTTCAATGATGGATTGGAATTTTAGCAAATACTTTTTCTTCATATAGTGACATAATCAGGAGTTCTGGTGGCACAACGGTTAAGCGGTTGACGGCTAACTGAAAGGTAGCAGTTCAGACCTACCAGCAGCTCTATGAGAGACGCATGTGGCAGTGTGCTTCCATACAAATGAGAGCCTTGAAAACCCTATGGGGCAGTTCTACACTGTCCTTTAGGGCTACTTTGAGTCAGAATTCACTTGACAGCGATGTTGTTTTTTAGGTATTGAAAGAATCATATGATTCTTGTAATGCTAAATCTCAATAAGTAAATTTCTCTTGTTAAATCATCTTTGTATTCTGAGACAAATCTATTTGGTTAAGATATATGTTCTCCATATATTGACTGGATTCAGTTTGCTACTATTTATATTTATTTATACAAATTGAGATAGGCCTCTAATTTAATTTCATATTTTGTCCTTGTCTGGTTTTGGTACTAGGGGTATATTACCCTACCATGATTTGTGGAGTATTTTTAAACATATTTGAATGATTAATTCTCTGAATAGTAAAATTCAGCTCTGAAATCATCTAAGCCTAGAACAGAAATAAATGAAACAGAAGAAAGATACAATAAAGAAGACACATCTTTGCTTTCTGTTCCATTGATTTTCACTCTTTATTGTTCATTTTTGTGATGACTGTTACTGATTTATTAATTTCTTAACTGAGATCATTACTTTTGAACTTCAGCCTTTTCTAATACATTTATTTAAAATTCCCCTTCAATATGACTTTAGTTGTGTTCTATATGCTTTGATGGATAGTTTAGCTACCATTCAATTTGAAATATTGAAAATTTCTTTGAATCGCATAAACAATGATTTATTTATAAATACAGTTTTATGTTTCCAAATGTGTGTATTTTCTTTTTTCAGCTACATTTTTAGCAATTATTTCTAACAGCTGCATTCCAGTTAGAGCATATGGTCTCTACAATACAGAGTCTTTGGTATACGGTGACTCTTGCTGTGTGGCCTAATATATAGTCCAGTTTTGCAAATGTTCCATGTGTCCCTGAAAAGGATGCATATTCTCTAATGTATGTTTATTAGATTACATTTATTCATTGTTAATTGCATCATCTGTAGTTTTAAAAAATTTTTGTCTGTCTGCTGTCTAATTAATCATTGATATTAGGTTTGAAAAACCTCACATTGCTGTTGTGGATTTGTTACCCTTTTCTTAGAATTCTGTTAAGTTTTACTTTATATATTTTGAGGCTATCCACTTCATTTTAAAGGCTCTTCATTTCAAATGATAGATTAATTAAGGAAGCTGTGTAGTTATGTTCTATTCTGGAATGAATTTAATTCCCAGGACATGCCAGTATGTGTTCTTCCCTTCACGGATAAGCAGGATGTCATTGTATTGCATATGCTATATTTGTGATTCTTATAGCTCTAGGGACTGCAGCCATTCTCCAACTGGTCAGACAAAGGAAGAATGATCACATGGTGATGATTGCTAAATACTAAGCAGGGCGATTGGGAGGCATCCTTGCCTGTATATTGAAATAATAGGACACATACCATTTCTCTCTCATTGTTTAGGTGGGGTTTCTAGGGAAAAAATGATCACATGACTCTTTAGTAATCATAACATAAGATAACCACAAAGAACATGTTGTATAGAGCCATCCAGTCAGTTCTGACCCATAGCGACCCTGTATAGGGTGTCTGAGGAGTGACTGGTGAGTTTGAACTGTTGACCTTGCTGTTCAAACCGACTTTGCAGTCCATTGCATTAACCCACAGTGCCACACCAGGACTCCACAAAGAACATAGGGCATACTTTTAAGTAATCAATACACAGCAGTCACACATATAGGAGAGATGTCTACTAATCCAACTGCACTGGGCTTATGAGTTTAATTACCTTTTTTTAAAATTAATTATTGTAGCAAAACATATATTAATAAAACATATGTCATTTTAACCATTTTTGAGTAAACCAGAGATGTTAATTACATTCACCATTTTGTAACCATCACCATTAGCCATTTTACAATGTTTTTCATCACCCACACAAAAACTCAGTATCCTTTCTTGGTTACGTTGAAGACGTAAGTGGTTCTCAGCAGAAAGCCAGTCACAAAACAATGCACCTCGCGCCTCCCTGTGGCAATATCTAGGTACTGCACACACCTTGATTCAATTTCTCTCCAAAATACTTCTCCCACATTGATTTTGATTTAAATGAAAAGACATTAGAGAAAATTGTGAGTATTACCTTTTGACAAGTAAATGGTTCATTTGTTATTAGTTGTGTAGGGATTATCCGAAATTAATTAGGGAAGACAAACAATGAATCTATTTGGTATTTTTCACCTACCAGAACAATTTTGGCTTCCCTGGTTTAGTGCTGTAGGATAAAGCACTGGACTGCAAGTTCAGTTTAAACCACAAGGTCAGTGGTTCAAAATTACCAGTCATTCCTTGGAAATCCTATACAGTAGGGGTGGGGACGTCCGGTCTGTGGGCTCTATAAGGCCTGTAAAATCATTTGGTTTGTCCTTGACAAGGCAACTGCAGTTCCAGTCATCCCATTAAGGGTGAGGAGTCCTGGTGTGGCGCTGTGGGCTAATGAGTCAGACTGCAATGTCATTTAAACTGCAAGATCACTGGTTCAAGCTCACCAACTGCTCCTTGAAAACCCTATACAGTGTCCCTAAGGGTCGGAATCGACTTGACAGCACTTAACAACAACAACAATTAAATGTTTGACAAAATATAGCAAGCTCATTTTAAAAAAAGATTTTATTGTGAAATGAGTGATCGTTTACATGGCAGAACACTGGTTTTACACTCATCTTATCATATTTTGTTTCATTGCAATCATTACAAACCCCTCTGTGCATCATCATTCAATAGTATTGCTTCTATTCTCTCTGTTTTTAAAAAATATTTTTGGGTGTACACAAAAACACTCAGAAATATATAATCATTTAAACAACCAAAGGGTACATTCTGTAAGTCTGCCTTCTGGCCACCAGCACACAGCCTTTCTCTTTCCATGACTTTAGAGTCCTCAGCAGCTCTATCTCTCTGTGTCATCATCTCTGGATAGGATCTCACATTCCACTTGGACTCTTCTCCCTTGATGGTCCTAGAGTCCTCTGTTCCTGGACTGTAAGATTAACTACTCCCCCCTTTATGTTATAAAACTTCCACCTTTACAGTTGTGACAGCTACAATTAGTCATGGTATACCAACTACTCACTATTGAATTATAAGAATCTTATCTCCATCTCCTTTCACCAGACCCATCTAAATAAGATGAAAAGTATTCAGTGGGAATTCTCCCTTCTCCCGCACATTCTGAAACTAAACTCATCCTTGAAAACTTGTAAGTCAGTCACTTCTTGCCTTTATAACCTTCCCATTTTAGGTAACTGATGTCTAAGTTGCCTGTCCTTATCAATTCTGTGCACAGAGGGGATAAGATTGATCTGTGATGTGAAGACTCCTTTCCTCTCAATTGATATTTTGAGCTACTACATCCATAAAGATAGGATGTAGATAGGTCAAGTTCATCAAATTATATCAATTTATACTTGTTTCCTTTATCAAAAAAAATTTTTTTTTTGTTTTTTTTTTGTTTTTTGTTTTTTGTTTAGTCGAGTGCTGATCATCCAGCCATCAAAGCTAGGTCAATGGGTACTATCGGCAAGTTTGGGTATTCTTGTGCATCTCCCCTCACTTCTTATCAGCAAGCTATTTTTTAAGTTGATAATTTTGTATGGCCTGTGAATGGCGCTATAAATATCCAAGTGGACCCTGGGAGAAAAAAGGTCCCCACTATGGCTGTGGCTTTGTGGGTTAATGCACTAGACTGCAGAGTTGGTTTGAACTGCACTGTTGGTGGTTCAAGCTCAATAGCCGTTCCTAGAAAACCCTATAAAGGGTCGCTATAGGTCAGAACCAACTGGAAGGTACTTAACAACAAACAGCAACAACCCCTGCTATACAGGGTTTCTATGAGTCAGTACTGACTCAATGGCACTTAACAACAACAACAACAACTATAAATACCATATACCAGAAGTCACCAAACCAACTTTGGTTAAAATCAAAGATGATTTAGCAATTACTAGATGTCTTTGTATGGTATGAAAAAATTAGGTAGAAAAATTTCCCTATTTTTCATCATTTTTGGATTTATTTGGTTGAAGGGAGTTTCTGATAGTGCCATCACATTCTGAAATGTTGGGGACATTTTTGAGGCTTTGAAAAATAAAAGATAACTTTAAAACATTTTTGTTTTTGTTTTTCTTCCAGAAACACTACGAAAGACCTAAGAATAATAACCACACAGCCAGTGAAGAGAACTAATGATGTTACAGCTGAGACCAAGAGAAGGGGCTCAGTCACCACATCAAGCTGAAGAATGTTCTTACCTGGAGTGGACTCCATTTATTTTGGATAAAAAAGTTGTATCACCAAAGTAAGTATATCTCAATGAAAGGGACATTTAAAATTCAATGACAAGAAAATTAACTGGAGCAGGGGAGAGTTCCCAGGGAAATAAAAAAAAGGGAGTTTGATTCTATAAAGACATTTAGTATCACACTATGAGATCTCATGGAATATAAGATGGTAACTAATTAACACTTTAAAAGCACTATGAGGAAAGGCTCTGTGAATGAAGGAAGGAATGGGGAAATCATATGTAAATCTTGTAAATTCCAGTTATTTTATGCCTAGTTCATCTATACTTAGGATTGCCCAGAGGTTGGCAGTTCTAAAGGACTGATGAAGACACAAGAGTGTTACTTACTAAGCTCTATTTTCTAATAACTGTTGGTGTTGTTAAAAACCTTTGAGTTGGTTCTGACTCATAGCAACGCCATTTAGGGTTTTCGAGACTTTTACAGTCTTCATGGTAGCATAAAGACTTATTTTTCTCCCGTGGAATGACTGGCAGGCTTGCACTGCGGACCTTGTGGTTAGCAGTCTAGTGCTTACTCCTGTACGGAGCCCCTGCACTCCTTTTTTTCTAATAAAGCTCTTGTCGTTGTTAAGATTAGTAGAGTTGCTTCTGACTTATAGTGATCCTGTGTAGACTTTCCAAGGAGCAGATGGTGTGTTTGAATTGCTGACCTTGACCTTTGCAGTCCAGTGCTGATCCTACATTACTACACCAGGAATCCTTTTCTAAAAATGTTGTTGTTGTTAAGTGCAGTAGAGTCAGGTCCAGTAACGACCCTGTGTAGGGTTTCAGAGGAGCAGCTGGTGGGTTTGAATTCCTGACCCTGAGGTTCCTAGTGTAGTGTTGATCTTACATTGCTGCACCAAGAATCCTTTTCTAATAATGTTGTTGTTTGTAAGTGCTGTCTAGTTGGTTCCAATTCATAGTGACCCTGTATAGGGTTTCCAAGGAGTGGCTTGTGAGTTTGAACTGCAGACTTTGTGGTTCAAACAGATCTTACTGTTCAGTGCTTTATCTTACAGTGACACACCAGGAACTATTTGAAATGTTTTGAGTTAGCAGGAGGAGTATATATCAGGTGCATGTCTACTCTACTTTATTTCTAGGTGATACATTTACATTTCCAGAAATTTTACACCCAAGATAACCCAATAACAATGTTTAATTGTATTTATTCTGAATAAGGAGCCAGAACTAAGATTGTGTCCTTTACCTTCTGAAAAGAAAGTACTTCTTTTACATGACTCTAATATGCATGAGCCCTGGTGTGGCGCTGTGGGCTAAACACTGGATGGCAAAGTCATTTGAACCACTAGGTCAGTGGTTCAAGCTCACCAGCCACTCCTTGGAAACCCTATACAGGGCTACTATGGGTCAGAAATGACTTGACAGCACTTAACAACAATAACAATATGCATGAATTAGTTCAAATAACTAAATTAACTTAAATAACTGCATTTGTTTTAGTTAAATAACACCAGTTCCCAACTGCATGATTCAAATTGCAGTCACTACTGTTAGTTCTTCAGTTCACAAATCATTACATAAATACAAATGCACATCAAGTTTGATGACCAACCACATTACTTCTTTCAAAGTTGTTGATTGATCAGAGTGCATGTGTTTTCACTTCACACATACACAGCAAATGTATACACATATGTAGCTTCCTTGTCACCCAATGATAAACCTATGTGACATTTTACAAAAATTGATAACTGTACGAAGGAATCGGTCAGCAAAGGTAAAGTGCATCAAAGAAACATAAAAAAAAATAATGCTGGAGATGGAATTAGAATCAAATGTACATGGAGTTGTAGAAGAAACAGCTGACCATAGGAATGCTGATGCAGCTACTATTCAATTCTAGCTTAGACAGAGGAACTTTGTGAAGGAAATTTATCAACATAAATGAGGAAGATGGTTGTGATACAAAGGATGAATATGTCCCAGAATTAGTGATGTTCTAAACAACTTCACAGTAAAGGAATGCTCAAAGATATTTTTCAACATTGAAAGAGCAAAGGAGAGAATATTGGAAGCTGAGTCAAGCAATGTAAGGAGAAGGACAATTTGCAAGATAATGTAAGTTCTATTTCTGGCTGTAAGTTATCTAATCAGAAGAAGACAAGCTTGGTTCAAACAATCTTTGATAAGATTTTTTTTTTTTTTTTTGGAAGAAATAAGACAATTTAACTTTAAATATTTCTAATGTTTTAATTTATAATGTTACTACTGTTGCAGTTAGTAGTTGTCATGTTGGTTCCAACTCATGGTGCTCTTATGTATGTTGTTGTTGTTGTTGTTAAGTACAGTTGAGTCTGTTCCAACTCATGTGATCCTGCATAGGGTTTCCAAGGAGCTTTTGGTGAGCTTGAACCTCTAACCTTGCGGCCTTGCAGTTCCATGCCACACCAGGACTCTGTACACACATGAGGCTATGACCTCATGTGTAATAGATGTAAAATGTTGTGTGGTGCAGCATCATATTCATGAGCCCCAGCATGCTGGAGTCCATTGTTATGGTATTACATGGATTCATCTCCAGTGATTGGTCTTTTTTGATGGCATGTCCAAAGTAAGCAAGATCAAGTCTCTCTATCCTTCAAAGGAGCATTCTGGCTGTTTATCTTCTAAGACTGATTTGTATATTACATCTGGGTTTTAAAAATTACAGTATACTAAATAAATATTCATCACTACTCACTGATCAGTTTGTCCTTTTGTGGTACTGTGATGGTTTGCATGTTGCTGTGATCCTGAAACCTATACCAAGAGTTTTTAAAATAACAGCAGGGTTACCCATAATGGACAGGTTGTATCTGGGCTGCCAGACTATGACAGACTAAGAAGAAGAGGCAAACTACTTCTGATGGTTCTGATGAAAACTTTATGAATAGCAGAAGAATTGTCAGGTATTGTGCCAAAAGATGAACCCCTCAGGATGGAAGGCACTCAAAATATGATTGGAGAAGAGCTGCCTCCTTAAAGAAGAGTTGACCACAGTGACGTGAATGGAGTAAACTTCTGGGACTTTCATTTGGTGTTGGAACACAACTCAAAATTGGAGGAAACACCTGCAAACATAATATCAGAATGTGGAATGTAAAAAGTATGAATCTAGGAAAATTGGACTATGTCAAAAATGAAATAGAACACATAAAGATTGAGATCTTAGGCATTAGTGAGCTGAAATGGACTGGTATTTGCCATTTTGAATCAGAAAATCATATGGTTTACTATGC